>NW_024347855.1:600000-1051224 GCF_902729225.1 Pteropus medius | reverse complement strand
CACGGCCAGGCCAGGTGTGCGGAGGGAAGGGGTGGGTGGGAGGTGGCCGGAGGAGGTGGCATGGACAGGGTTTTTGGGAGGCAGGCGGACTGTCGTCTAGGCGAGCTCCGATGGTTTCCCACTCCTGCACCTTTGCGCGTCTGGCTGCTGGGAACCCCGGGGATCCCCGATCAGGCAACTCCGAGCGAGGGTGCCTCCCCAGGGTGTCCCCGAGCCACCTGGCCGGGAAGTGAGGGCTCCACGTGCACAGACACCCCTTTCCATGGTCACCGGCAGAGAGTCCTCTCACACCGTGACATGTGTCACCCGAGGGCGCCCTCTCCTGAGGTCGGTTCCCTCTTTACCTCCCAGAGTCGTGCCCCAGGCTCTCCCGACCTTCTGTCTGCTGATGCGTCAGGTGTCGGGCCAGGTGTCTAGACAGCATGGAGTGGGGCTCTCCCGCCCGAATCGTTACTCCCCTCATTGCCTCGCAGTGTTCCTTGGCATGTCCCTCAGCTTAGCAGTAGGAGGGGTCGGTGGCCCACAGTATAGCTGCTTTGCTTTTCAAAAAGGCAACGAAAAAAAGATTCCTGCAGGTTAAAAATGAGAATGTCATTCAACTCCAAGGCTATTATTCCCACCACCTGTTTTTAAAAATCATCTCTTTGGCATCTGTGTAGCACCAAACACTTTAATACAAGGCAGGGGTTTGGGAGACGAGGAGGAACCCTGAGGAGACATTTTTCCAGAGCAGTGCAGAGTCTTAACTTTACTGGAAACATCCCCATCCAGAGACATGTGGCCTGACGCTGCTCTTAACAGACAGTTTGCGAGTCCTGGCCAGGGAAGGGGTTAAGGTGATTATGAGCACACGGGCAGGATGTACAGGGGTTGGCCGTGGGAGGCTCCAGGATGTGTAGCCACTGGGAATGACAGGGCAGAGCCATAAAAATAGAAGTGCGTCCCCAGGGGCTGCTGGCGGTAGAGCTCCACAGCCCCTCCTGGGCAAACGGGACACCACATTTGGCAGGTACGTGCCGGGGGCACAGGCCCTTCCAGAAGTTCTTGCACCACAGGTCTTCTAATTAGCAGATCTGGTGGCCTGACTGGCCCAAAGCTAGTTCTGCAACCCGAGTTCACAGACTGACATTCTCCTGAGTTCAGAGTTCTGCCCCGCCCCGTTGGACCAACTATCCTGCCATCACCCCCCGCCCCTACCACCCTCTCCTCACACCTATGGGGTCAGGGGACACTCTGCCCTGTAGTTCTGGGTGAGTGGTGAGGAGAATGAGTTGGTAAAAAGACACCAATAAGAAGAGAGGGTTTTCGGCTCTATTTTAGGATCCCCTTAGCTTTTCAGCCCGCCCCCCACACACACACACACACACACTGTGGGCCACCTGCACCCTCCAAGTTCCGGACTCCACAGTCTGGGCAGAGGCCTGGGCGGCAGTGGCTAACACTCCTGGGTGCAGTTACGGTCAAGAACACCCATGCCTCAGTTTTGTTTTGTGTGAAATGGGGGTGACAGCTACCCTAGCTGCCTCACATAATTATGAAAACAAGTGATTTGTGTGAAAGATTGCTGTGAAGTACTATGCAAAGGGGCCTGCAGCTAAGAGGATGGGCGTGGGGAACTGGAAGCTTAGTTACAACCCTTTTTGTGTTACATACTCCCAATTTCTGGGCAACTTTTTTTTTTTTTTTTTTTTTTTTAATGGTAGAAGCAAGGTTTTCTTGTGAGAGACCTACAAGAACAGTTAGGAGAGGACAATGACTTATAAAGACAACTGGGTCTTCAGAACACAGTGTAGGGAGAACATCTCAGCCTGAAATCCCGTCTTTCTCTTAAATTTGAGTCTCCCTCTCCCTTCATTGCTGGGCTTTATTGCATTCATGTGATAACCAGGTGGTCCAAGATCACTTTTCTAGTTGACATTGTACCCTTTCTGAGGATGAGCCTCCGGTAACAAACACTTTAACTAAAACCTGGACATTTATCTTGGAAAGGCAGCATCCTGACAACTCGAAGTTAAATTACAGTCATTTGGAAAGGAGAGGTCTCTGCCGTTAGATTATTTAATTAACTCGTGTAACATGGCGGGGAGGGTACCTGAAATTGAAATAAAAGACACTGCAGTGTTGGTGTGATGGAAATAAACTGGCCTAGAATGTGGCCCCCAATTTAGTGAGCGTGATATGATTTTAAGAGGCTCCTGGAGGAAGAAGTAGTTAGAAGTGTAATAGTAACAATGACAAAAATGTAATGTTCTGTGTAGAGCTTAGTTTCTTTCTATTAAGTTCACTCCATTTCACCCTTTATATCAGCTGATGAGAATGTCGGGGAACCTCTTCTCTGACAGGGAGACACTGGACTGAGCACCCTAGGACACACATATCGGTTTTCATAGTAATCTTTAACAGGGAGTCCAGCAGTCCCATTCACAGACTCATAGGCTGCTTGTTAGGATGCAGGCTCCTGAGCCTCCCAGGACCCCCAAACCTGACTGAGGTGGACTGAGCCTGCTTTTGAAGCAGGCAACTGTGACACTCAGTGACTCTTCTCCCTTGGAGAGAGCAGTAGAAAATAGGGTGGAGGCATCTTCACCAAAACACCTGCAGAAAGAACCACTGTGGGCTGAGAGCCTGCCTTACAGAGAAGACAGTGAGGAACCAGGTGGAGTTTGGCTGCACAATCATTGTGGGCGGCTGGAAGAGGGCCGGAACAGCATCCTCTTAAACTGCCCAATTGCTTGTTGCATCTTTGCGGGCTGAGCTGGCATAGCACTTTCTTCTTTGGGACAGCTCTATAACTATGCTTCCTCCAGGTTTCCTCAAGTAAAACTTCCGGCCCATAATAGGATGCCAGAACTCCATGGTTACCAATAAACTCTTGGACATCTGAAGAGCCAGACATCTTGATGTTATGGTCAGGGTCCTGTCTTGAAAGTGACTCATCAAGCACCATGGCAGCCCTAGTCAGCTCCAGAATCCACAGGAAACCCAACCCCTTCCCCAAAACCTCCCAGTATCTCTTTGGAGCCCAAAAGATGGGTCCCTACACAGCTTCATGGAGGTGACCATGGAGCGGCCAAGTGTCCATTTGAAGAGCCTGTACCAGGTTAGGTAACCTTTGGGACTTGTCAGGTGAAGTATTGGCTGCAACTGACTGCTGGGGGCCATTCAGCCTAATCTGTTGAAAAAGTAAAGAATAGTATTCAAAACTGAGTTAAAGTAAAGACAAAACTCTGAACAAATCTAATAAGAAAGTAATGATGAGAGTATCAGCTGGAAAGCATTTAATATTTTTACAGTGTCTCACTTCTTGTCTATTCCTTATTCAGAATTAAGGGTTAAAGAAAGAATGCAGAATAGGACTGACTCCTGCAGAGAAAGGCCCTGCTCGTTCACACAAAATGGGCGTGATGGGTAGAATTGAGTGAGGGGTGGAGATGGAGGAATGGGGGGAGGAGATGAGGGGTAGGAAATGAAGGCGTGGGGAGGAGATAGAGGGGTGGAGGCTAAACACACAGGGAAAGCAGCTGGGCCCCTCACCCCTGGACAGTAGCCACACCTCCCCCCTCACCTTCAGCTCTCCTTTTTATTTTTTTCATGGTAAGACTACATTTTTAATGTAGGCAATTTATAACTGATAACACAGTTGTCATGAGTGCCAACAATGCAGCTGATTGGGATAGTTCTATTTTAAATGCATTTCTCTAGTATTCCGGCTCCAACTGAGAAGCAGCTGGAGCCATGTACAGACTGGCTCTCCCAAGACTCTGAGCTCCTTGAGGGTAGGGGCTGCCCTGGTGTTTGTGTCCTCGGCATCAAGGTGAACAAAGCAGGTGCACTGGGAATGTTGGCCTAGCGGATGAAAGAGTCAATGAAGCTAGTTGACTTGGATCTCCCATTGTGTTTGGCCAACTCCCAGCCACTCAGTGACCAAGTTCTTCTCTGTGTGCTGTGAGCGCGACACATCTGGAGCTCTAGAGAGAGACAAAGACCAGGCTTGGACCTGCCGTCATTTCATCCTGGTCCTAGCTGCTAAGCAGGGCATTTTCAATAGGAAACAGAAGACCCAAAGGGCATTGACATGGTTTGCTGCTCCGTGGTTATGCCAGCCTTGAGACTTTTAAAAGTGAACAGATATTAGCAACAACTGACTGAGGCCTGGCATCTGCATTTGTCCTCTGTGCCCTTGGAGTTACTCTAGCTGTGGAAAACCCACTGTTGGAGAAACTACACTCTCTCTTGTTCCTGTGTCTCTCTGCCCAATTGTGTCATGGTTTTTTTGACCCTAACATCCTTCACCTTTGGAGATGCTGTGAATCTGAAAAATAAAAATCCTAGTGGAAGGAGGGAGACTTGGGCAGGAGTCCCATCCTCCATCCCAGGCCCCTGGCACCAGCTGTCCTCAACAACACCTAGCAGTCTCAAGTGCCAGCAGCTGACCCACCAGGAAGGGGAGGAGCCCTGGGCTTGTCCAAGTGGGGGATGGCTTCACTGTTCTTTAAGCCAAGTCAGGTGAAGAGCACATTTGTTTTGTTTTTCAGAACTACATTAAAAACAAATATTCTCAGTTGTTATCCTGAGACTGAGTAATACTGATACTTGCAAAATCTTGCCAGAGGACAGAAACAGCAGAAAGCAGTTGATGGGAGGGCTCAGGTAATGGATGGCTCTCCCTGTACCTGAGGGGTGATCCCGGCCAGAGGGAACAAAATTGTAGGCATACACTGGGCTCTTTCTTTTGCCCTCTGGAGGTTTAAGATCACAATCAGCCTGCTCATGTTTGAAATTGTCCCAATAGAATTTGGAAGAAAAGAGAACAACACAGGATTTTTTTTTTTTTTAATCTGAAGAGTCTTTCTTCCTCTTTCTAATCTCAAAACTAGACTTAATCAATCGGAAGCCCTTAGACCCAGGCTTGGCTGTGCTCAAGACAAGAAGGGAACAGTCTATTCCCTTCCTCAAGACAAGAAGGGAACAGTCTATTCCCTTCCTGGAGCACAAAGCACAGTCTGATTTTCTTGAAAAGATGAAGCAGGAACCAAGGACAAGTGACAAATGCTGAGGTGCAAGGTCCTACCAGAAGAGAGTGGGTGTAGGATATGGCTTATCTCTCATTTTCACTATGAAGGTTCCTCATGATGGTATTGTGCAAGAAAGTTTAAGAAAAGGTTATAGGAATCCTTAAGTAGTGCTTGAAAAAGTGACATGAAAGATACATATGGGTAACAAACAAATTATTGACCAACAACAACGTAAATAAAAACAAAGGGGTGGGTGTATCTTGTAGTAAGGTTCAGTGGAGTTGTGTGTTTTATCAGGAGGAGGAGGGGGTGGGAGAAATGTGATAGCTTGTTAGGGATGGTGTTGAGTTGGTGGTGTCCCAAAGTGTTTGGAACCTGAATTGTGTGTCCCTCAGTCTTGTGGCTGCTCCTTCCTCCCTGGAATGATCATTGTGACTCAGTGCCACGGTTCTCAGGTAGGCGGTACATTGGAACCTCCCTGGGTCCTGCTGTCATTGGAGGCTTTTGAAGCTGCCCCAGAGTCTGGAAGGCAGACTCTGCAAACCTGACCTAGCACAGTCTGGCATCATGTGGGCAGGAGTCAGGGAGAACCCTGAGGGGAGGAATGGCCAGTAGCTGTCCCAGGACAGTGAAGGGCTTCTGCTGAAGGGCGTGAAAGGGGAAGATGCAAAACAGCGGCCAGGGCAGGCATTTCTAACCTCCAAGTGTTCTCTCGGGGACAGTAAGTGTTTCCCCTTGGGCTGCCACTTGAGGCAGGAACAAAAGCAAACCTGAAATGGATAAAGCATAATGCAAGCCTTAAAATGAAAAAGTGAGATTGCTTGTGGAGCCACAAGTCAAATTTATTCAAGTCAAAGTATATACAGCTTTACTCTTAAAGAAGGGGCCCTGCCAGATATTAAGCCAAAAGGGGAAAGAATAATGAACCATAAATATGCTAAAAGACTAAATACAAAGAAGTGTAGTTAGTAATTACCTAATGAAGATGAAATGTTTGCCCAGCAAATGATTTCAGTTGGCTTCTGTGTAAGATATAGTTACTAGTTGTCTGTTTAAATTCAAGGTTGCTTTCAAAAAACTTGATTTAAGTTTCTTTGCCAAATTTCGCTGGAGGAATAAGACTTTAATGTTTGCTCTGGAACTCGGAGGACATTCTTTACTTAGAGGATTTAAAGTGTTCTTAAGTAATCCGAATAAGCCATCAGCAATGGTTTTGAGAGTTAGCCAATTCAGTGGATAAGACTGTGCCATTGACACCAGGAGAACCGGAGCTTTTATATCCTTGAAACAAGAGCCTGAATGTCAAAGGGAAAATCTAGGTTTTTCTTTCTCTTAAGCAGCAGAAGTAAATAATATTTTTGCTTATGCAACCCTTTATTTCATTTCAATATTATTTTAAAAAAAAAGGTTGCTTGTTTAACTGAACATCAATACAGTAGAAATTCACTGAAGAAGAATGAATTTAATTTTAAACACACTAGGTCTGTTTCAAAATAAACAATGGTAAAGGCTGTATCTAGTTATTTGGGCTTTGTTCAAAGAAACAACTCTAATGTCATTTGGCAGTATGACCTCATTTTCCTTTTAAAATCTGGTTTTCACACTACAGACTCATGTTTGACTGTTGGAGATTTATCCTGTGCAAGAAAACTGGAAGCAATGATTGTTCTTCCCTGAGGAGATCCAATGAAGCCAAAACGGAAGAAAGCGATCATCAGGTTGATGTATCTGATGTCATCAGGCTTGTTCAAGATCAACTAGAGGGGACAGCCTCAGGTAGGGGCCGGTTTTAAACCATATTTTGATTCTGAAGCTCTTACTACTAATTGGACTCAAAAGTCTTGTTTTTAGCTATTCTGATCCTTGTAGGAGACTGATGTGTTTAGATCTGGGAGAACAGTTTACCGCATGGCCTCCCTGGTTGTCCACTGGGGATGGGCAGAGTTCAGGCAGCCGTTACTTGACATACCTAGGTGAGACAGTCTCAAGATGTTTGCTCAGTTGCCTTTCTGGTGTTATTTAAATGAGTTTTTTAAAATGAGATTGACTGGTGAGAGATCATGAGAAATGTCTATTTGGGTTTTATTTGAAGCACAGTGTACCTGAAGGGAATTCCTAACCTTTGCTTCAGTTTTCAAAAACACAAAAGCTATTATTTAATTTGGTGCTTTGTCATATTGAGATGGTGATGAAGATTTTACCAGTCATGAAATCAGTGACCTGTGCCCAAAGGACAGAATGAGTAGCATACACTGTATGCTACTCCTCAGAGCTCAGCCTGACCCCTTAATCCAGGCCTGGGTGTGCAATGGAGGAGAGGGTCAGGGAAATGCTGCCTCAAACCTAGTGCCTCTGCCCTATGAAGAGGACTTAAAAAAGAGACATGCTTCCTCCTTAAGTGAGAGGAAGATTTAAAGGTTCAAATCCCTATTATCACTACCCTTTTATGGCTGGAAGGTTGTCTAATTTTTCATTGCTCAGCATGGCTGTACATTAACCACTCATAACCTCTCGGAGCTCAACAATGGTTGTCTTTCCCGAGCCCCAGTGAACCTGCTGTGTATCATGTTTGAGGACTGTGATGGAGTCGATCTGTGGTGGAAACTGAGAACCGCTATCACCAACATGATTGCCTGAATCATTTCCTAATTTAACTGCATCTTCTTAGCTGCGAAGTACGAGATCACTGTGTGATGATGAGGAACATAACAAGAGCAGAACACCTGGATTCAAATTCTAGCTTGTCACTTTGTCACTCAACAGCCGCACGAGCATGGGCAAGTCATGAAAACTCTCCACAATGTGGGTGACAGTGGCTCCAAGCCCATGGGGCTGCTGTGAGGATCCCTTGGGTATAAAGTGCTCAGGACAACACTGTCAGAGCCATGCTCCAGTAAGTCTCAGCTCTGAGTAATATCACCATCCGACGATTTCTTCTTTCTCCCTTAACCTGCTAAACCATTGTAGAACCACACACACACGTGCTCGCATGCATACACATGTGCACATGCACACACACATGTGCACGCACAGTACATTTCAGTGAGGGGAGCTTTAAAGCTTGTCTGGCTGTTCAAATTCTTTGCTGTCCGGATTCCATGTGGAGTCTTCATATGAAATGCCAAATCCCGGGTAGGATCTTGCACCTTAGTGAATGAATGTTCCAGTTTACCTCTGGCTCCACATGTACCTGTATCCCCCGTCAAACAGGTCGAGAAACTCGATGTCCATGGTAACCGCAGTCCATGCTGTATAGTTTTGACTTGCCTTCCTGTTCCTCTAGCATCATTTGGAGACACGTCACTAAACAAGCTATGGGTCGGACAGGAAGCATTTGTCTGAGAACATTTTGTTCATTTTTTATGAACCCCTTCTATCAACTAATGCTTGAGTGTGAGAGATCAAGAAGATGTACTTATGATTAGCAGTTTCCTTGTCACAGCAGAAGTGAAGAGGCAGAACCATTGCCAGTGGCTGTGACAACCTGTCAGGTGGCACAGGTGAGCTTTCCTACTTTTACAATGCCACTGCTATGCATATTTACTTTTTAAAAAGTTCTATCAATTCTAACCTCTTAATAGTGTCTTTAATGATGCCAACAAATTTTTTTTCCAACAAACCTTTGAGTTTCACACTTGAACAGGTACTGGGCACAGCTTTGTGGTTAAAAATAAATAAATAAAATATAGTCCTTGACTTGGGCTTAAAGGAAATGAAGAACATCTGAAATATTAGGTTGAATCATAAAATCGTCATTGTGCAAGTCGAAAATCTTCCAATATTGGTATTTTTATGTGTCCGAACCTAAACCTTAATGCATTTATGAAGTGAGATGGTACAAGTTTCTGAGGAGGAGGCTGGGAGGTGTGGGCTTGTCTACCTGGAGAAGGTTTGGAAGGAAGGAGCTAGAGGAAGAGGGAGACTTAAAAACTCTGTGGTGATAGCATAGCAATAGCATTTACATTTTGAAAGATTCTCACAGAAGAGTTTGCAGAAACAATTAGCTTAGGTTGAAAATGTATTTTGGGAAAAGCAGAAATGACCACAGGAAACTGATGCTTGGAAGGAAATTGGCTTTTTAATTATCTCTAGTGTTTCTGGCATGGATTGTAATCATAGCTTAATGAAGAATGAACGAATCTCAGTGATTGTGACCTTTTCAGGGATCGAGTTGTGCGTAATAGGATAGATGTTTTGCTTGTAGTTTCCTAGTTCTTTGTCTTCCAAAGCTCATGTCATTATCCTTGGAGAAGAATCATTGCTTTTTCCTTGTATGCCATCTAATACTGCGAAGCAGTCCGGGGAAGTGGCCCTTCCCATAGCGCACTACATAAGAAAGGCAGAACAGTGGAGAATAGCACCGACGGGCTGCATTTGGTCAGTCTTGTCTTTGTGGTTTTACGAGTCCCAAATGGGACATTGTCAAAAGATGAATATATTGTTTGTGGAAATGGAGCTTTTAGTGTTGCTATAAATGATTAACTTCTCATTTTTAACCTTTCCCAATTCCTTGGTCTTTTTCACTTGGACTTTTTCTGTTATTCAGGAAGCTAGCAGGAATGCCGATTCTTTAGAATCTGTATTTACTGCGTGTGAATTTACAAATGGCTGAGGGCTAGCTGATGTGTCATTAGTTGATGTTGGAAGCACAAGCAGTGTTCTTCTCATAGCAGCTTTTAAGGGGCCAGGGCCAGGTAAGGCGACAGGATGGAGGGTGGACACGGGTACTGAGACTCCTCAAGTCCCAGATGAGGAGAGCTTGAAGTGGATTAACACCTCCCCGCCCCCCATTTCCTCTGCAAGGCTTTTGGAGATTCCACAGAGTCCTCTGGTCCCCCAAGATCTCCTAGATAGACTCTTCTAAGTGGAATTGACTTGATGTTTTTCATTGTATATTAAAATGGATGCGACATATTACCTAGAACCAGTAATAACAATTCTGAGCTGGTGGAGAGACATTTAGCTCCTCAGCCTTCCGCGGGTCTGGGACAGCCTGACCGCTCACGCCCACGTTCTCTGCAGATGTTTCCATCATCCATGTGCGCATCATGGAAGTATTTGGGAATCGCTGCACTAGCACATAGGGTAGGCAATTGATGGATTGGCCAAATTGAATAGCAAATAGTGCTCAGTTGACTTGGTAGTGATGCCTTCACAGCAAAGAGGATGCATTTTACTGAAGGATCTGAAGGAAGTGTAGAAAAGGAAAAACTTCTACTATCTGAGCATTAAAACTGTACATCAGAAATCACCATGGAAAAAATTAGCCGCAAATGAGAAACTAGAAAAAAATCGTCAGAAGACCAAAGATATGGCCTTTCTATATGCAGCTTTCTTACAAAGCAGAATCAACAGGATGAACGCCTTAGCAGAAAGTTAATTATAAAGCTTGCAGAGATGATCCACTACCATAAAGAAAAGCGATACTGTACTCTAAATAAATGGAAATGAGAAGTGTAAATTTTAAAAGATCTCATTTGTCTCCATTCTTATGTACAAAAATTTAAAACCCACTGCTGATAAGAATGCCAATCCTTATATCTATATTGGAAAACAAGATGGTGTTGATAAAAATCTTCAAATATTTTGTTTTCAATCACAATCTCCACTTGTAGGAATTTAAAGTAAGAAATTAATAGAATATTGTCACAAAAAATTCCAGAACAAAGATGTTCTTGGGAATATTTGGGGTAAAGCAGAATCATAGTATTAGGGGTTTGGTGAAATTACTTTGTTGTTAGGATGCTAATTCTTCTATGTCTTATGCTATAAGAAGTGAAATAACCAATTATAAACAATGTACTATGACAGCAATTTTATAAACACAAAGTTATGTGTCATTTTGATAAAAGACTAAAGATATGCACTGAAATGTAAGTGTTTATCATCACACATTTGTAATTTGTTTTCCTCTGTTTTTCTGCTTGGGGAACATTATTATCTCTGTGAGAATACACGTTTCCTGAAGCAGGATATGAGAGTGTACCCTGTAGGCATGAGGACTGGTCTCTCATCCTTCACTGACCCCTGTTCTCAGGGAGCATGTCCCCACCCCAAACCCCTGCAGGCTACTAATCTAGGCCCTGTTTCTGGAGGAACTGTCCCCATCCTCGCTGTCTCAGGGAGCTTGCACTTGTGTTTATCCCAAAGGCTGGAGCTCACCCAGCAGTTTTGAAGGGAAAATGTCTCATGGGGGATTTTTCCTGGAACTTTGCTGGTTGCCCTTTGGGAAAGGGCTAGGTATAACTAAAACCATGCAAAAGTGGAGCTGGGCGGCCCTGACGCTTCACCTCAGTCACAAGGTGAAGGCAGACCTGGGGAAAGGGCTGGGCCTCCTGGGCAAAGCAGGGACAGCCGAGCTTTTCATGTATCTGCTTCTTCTCAGTTGCCTTCGGCTCAAAATAATCTTTACATCAAAGCGGCGTATTTTTGGGTGGCATGTTCCGCTACCCTTCAACATCATCTCCAAGAATCATGTGGCCATGAAGTTTGCTGGGCTACACAGTTGGTGGTGACCCCTCCTTGAAATGACCATGCTCTTTGTTCTGTGGGGTTTCCGGGCTGTACTGTTGCACCTCAGAGCAGCACTTACATGTGTCTTTGTATTTCTTATAAATTGGTTGTTTATGAGAACCTGAACGAGCTCCTAGGTCTTTTTTTTTTTTTTTAAGACTACATTATAGTGGTACCCTTCCATACAAGAAGTCTGTGTGTGTTCACTTGTCTATGTTTTGGGGATGTTGACAGCTATTGATAATCATTACATAGATCAGTTAATTCTTAACTGTTGCAAATGTTCTCATTCTATCATTCCTTTTCCATTTATTAGCTGGAATTTACCTAATATGTGAAACTTCCCCTCCTTAACTTGCTGTTACCTTGAGTTACAGTTCATAGCAGAGGTGGTATAAATTTTTGATTCTTTCCTTTTTATTTACCAATTTCTAGAATAGTGAGTTTGCTCCTTAGCAACTTCCAAAAAGAATTGTTGAGAGTTTTTAAAAATATTTGAACTCAAAATTTTAATATTTATTTTTTAAATCCGTCATAGCTATTCTTATTGGTCAAATTGTCCCATTTGGGGGCCTTGAGAACCTCTTTATGCTGGCTTCTGAATCTATTCAGTGTGTTTTGGGAGACCTGGGCCATCTTCAGACTCCGAGAAGTATACTAACTAGACACCTGGAACATCAAGTGTCACTGGGTTGGTCATTCTGTGTCTTTTCAGTGGACATACCTAGAATATATAATACATTTTAAACTTTAAATATATATATCTACATGAGTTAATACAATGAAATACTATTTAGCAATAAAAACTAGCAGGCTGCTCATTCATGGAACAACTCAGATGAATCTCAGAAACATGAGTGAAAGAAGTCACGTACGAGAGTACCTACCTCATGACTTCATGTACAGGAAGTTCTAGAAAAGTGAAAGCTAATCAATCCTACAGCAACTGGAAGCAAGTCAGTGGTTTTGAGGGTCAAAGGTAGAGTGGAGAGTGACTTCACAGATGATGAGGGGACTTTATTGAATGATGGGTATGTTCTATTTCTCGAGTGATGGTAGGTACGTAAGTGTATATGTTTGCCAAAACTCATTAGCTGTACACTTAGATGAGTACATTTTACAATGTGCAAGTTACACCTAACAGATTGTCGAGCAAAGAGAAATATCTAAATTAGTTCTTTCTGATACTTCCAGTTCAATTTCAGGACCTTTTAGATCTTGGATCTGTGTCTTCCTGTTCCCATGCCCCAAATCCCAGTTTTCAATGACACCAACATACTTGTTCATTTGCTGTTTCACAGTACACCTCCAATGGTATCAGAACAGCGATACCCACTCTGTCACAAATAAGATAATTTCTGAGGTACTTAGAATTTAGATTTTTGGCCTATAGCGTCCATGGGATATATCCCACCAGGGAGATATAGTCAAATAACATGTTTTGAAGCCCTTTGAAATCCTTTCGGTGTGGTTATGCCACCAAACCTACACCTAAGTTCCTTCATTTCATTTTTTATTTTTCAATGGTTGCTGTTTTAAACTTCTACTTTGTTTTGTAATTACATAAGATAATTGCACATTTCAAAAGCCAAATAAGGCACATTCAGAGATGTCCAGGATCTCTTCTCCTTCCTATTTCCACCTTCCTTCATAAAACACTTCCTTTTTAGTGTTTGACGTATCCTTCTATTGTGTGTTTTTAAAATATAAGCATGCATGTTTATATCTCCCCTTTCTTGTATAAACGACTGATAATATACATGCTTTCCTTCACCGTGCTTTCTTTTAACCTGATAAAATTTAGACATCACTCTCTAACAGGGCTGTGGCCATAACAGGCCTCTCTAGTCTCTAACTACAGGGAGTGGAATTGCCCAGTTACCACAGCCCTGCTGTCACCTGTGAGCCTGCTTACCAGGAGACTGCCAGCCGGTGACCACCCTGGGTCTTTCTCTTTCGGAGATCCTTACCTGGTCAGTCTGGCGTGAGTGTGGCTCACCTGGAGGTTTTCTGGGGATCCTGTGCTTCTAGGTTAGCAGCGCACTTTGCCTCTTAAAGGTGTGGCCATCCCTGGGGCCCTGGAGAGTCCAGAAAAGCTGATCCTGGAGTCTGTGCCACCTGAGCTCTCTCAGGCCCTGTGGGAGAGATGGCCATGGATCCCGTGAGTGGGGCAGCCTCTCTGCCAGGGTCCTTAATGAAGTGTGTGTGTGTGTGTGTGTGAGAGAGAGAGAGAGAGAGAGAGAGAGAGAGTGTGTGTGTATGTGTTTGTGCAAAACCCAAAACAGAGAGAGTATTATCGCTTAGCTCATCTGGCAAAGCAGAGATGCATAGAGGTTTACAGCATCTCAATTGCAGAGATCTCCCAAGATTTCCTTAATACTAACCTTTGTGGAATGTGGCTGGCACCTTTGTTCCAGGAGACAGACGTGATCTTTGTTCGTTCACATGAGAATGGTTTCAAACAGCAGCATTTCAGATCCCTGGGCTTGGAAAGCTGGGCTGCTAGTAAAAGTGTATTATAATTTTGTATTCTTTTATATACTATGTAGGAAATTTAAAACATTTACTTTTAAAACAAATCTTTTCTGAATACTGCAGATTATTTCTCAACCGTTCTACATATAAAACATTGGATTATATTATTTTCCTGCTGTTGAAGATTCCCCATTCAGTGCTTATGCCAAGCCCAAACCTTAGTTCCACATTTGTACTGAATTCTTCCACATTTTCAGTCTTTTCTTGCCAGGAGCCAGACTGAGTTCCTTTCTCTCCCCCTTCTCTTCATCCCCTTTCTTTTCACTTTCTTTCTTCTGTGTTTTAGTTTGTAATAGAAAACATCTTTATGGTTCAAAATCAAAATACAGACGATCCCTTAAGATGGTTCAACTTACAACTTTATGATGGTGTGAAAGCAGTGTGCATTCAGTAGAAACCATACTTTGAATTTTGATCTTTTCCAGGGCTAATGATATGCAGTACGAAACTGTCTCGTGATGCTGGGCAGCGGCAGTGAGCCTCAGTTCCCAGTCAGCCTGGGAGAAGGAGGGTAAACCACTGATACTCTGCAATGTATATGCCAGCATTTTTTGGATATTGTGTTTTCACATCATATCATGTCTACAAAAAGCCTATGTGTCTCCTGCTTCTGATGAAAAGAAGAGAAAGGCAATTACTATTGAGATGAAACTCAAATGTAGGCTAATTTCTAAGCACGTTTAAAGTAGGGTGGGCTAAGCTATGACATTTGGTAGGTTAGCTGTATTAAATGCATTTTTGACTTATGATATTTTCAACCTATGATGTTAGTTGAGAATTCTCGCACTGACCCTGTCACCACATGCTTGTCCTGTGCCCCATGGGCGGTCACTTCATCAGAATCTCATGTGTATCTCTCAGGGTCTTGAAGCAAATACAAGCAAACTGCAATATTCCTATTTTTCTCCTGTTTTATATAAAAAGTAGCACACTACAAATACTATTCTATACCTTTTTTCCCCATTGTATTTTGGAGATAATTCCATATCATTAAAAAGCATTTTTATTCTTAGTTTAGTCACACAATAATCGTTTGCGTGGATATATCATAGCTCGCTAGTCATTGGTGGATACTTGGGTTCTTTTCACTTTTTTGCTATTTCACACAATGCTGCAGTTAATGAACTTGGTATATGGATTTCAGGTTCTCAGAGGCTGAGTCAGGGACAAATGCTTTTTGACAATTTTTGCTCAAAGTTACTATTGTGTTCTGTTTGGCGCCCACAAGCAGTTACAAGTGGCTCTCTGTAGAAATTCCCCTAGGGGAGCGGTTTCTGTATTTTGCGTCGTGTTTTGCGTTTGCCAGTCTGAGAATCGAAAACAGCTATTTAAACTGCATTTGTCTTACAAGTGAGATTGAGCACTTTCTCATTTGTTTAAGTTATTCATATTTAATTTTTGCCCATTTTTTATTGGGTTGCTAATCTTTTAATGGTTTCTGGGAACTCTTTGTAACTAGGGAGATTAGCCCTGGCGATTTGAGTTGCAAGTACTTTTCCTCAGATTGTCATTGTCTTGACTTTCTTTTTTTCATTTTTAAAATGTGGTTGAATTTTAGTATTTTTTGGCTTCTGAATTTTGAGTCATAGTTTTAAAAGGCTTTCTTATTCCAAGATTATAAAGGAATTACGCATTTTTCCTAGTACTTTTATTTACACTTAAAACTTTGACCCATTTGGATTTTTTTTAGTATGGTGTCAAGTATGGATCCAACTTTGTTTTTCTATTTTGGTGGTCCTCATGCCATTTATTAAAATCTCTGTCTTTACTCCACCGATTGGAGACATTGCTATAAAAATACGTTAGATTCCTATACGCATTTGGGTCAATTTCTGGAATTTCTGTTCTGTATCATTGGTCTACTTACTTGCCTTTCATTTTTTGGCACTACACTAATTATTGGGGCTTTATAGCATGTTTTAATACATGATCAGGTCCATTTCCTTTTATTGCTCTTTGTTTGGATTTTCCTGGCCATTCATACTACCTTTTTATATTGAGATGAACCAAAATTCACACTACTTAATTACATAATTGCATAAAAATCTGCAAGTAATTATTGTTTTAATTCTTCCTTGTTGAGTTTTTTTTATACTTCTGATTTCTTTCCCTTGTCTAATTGCATTTTCCAATATCTCCAGGACAATATTAAATAGTAGTGGTGATAGTAAATGTCCCTGTCTCGTTAACTTTTGGTGAACATGCCTCTTATAATTTCACTGTTCAATATTATACTGAATTTTGAGCTAAAATGGGTACTTTAGCATGTGTGTGAATGTGTATGTGTGCATGTATCATATTAGAAAACCCATTAATTTGTTTTATTGAGTGCTTTTGAAATCAAGAATAAATGTTGAATATATCACGTGCTTCTTCAGTGTCCATGGAGATGATCATGACATTTTTATTTGGATTTTATATTATGAGGCAATATATTAATGAATTTTCCCATATTTAGTCTTCTGCAACCTTCTCTCTGCATTCCTGTCATAAACCCCAGTCAGTCAGTCATGATTTCACTCTTTTAATATGATGCTGGATTCTCTTTAATACCCCTCTCTCTCTCTCCCTCCCTTCCTTCCTTCCTAAAATTTGATATTTATATATAATATGTCCTGGTAGTCTTTCCATGTTCATTCACATAGATTGACCTCATTGTGTATTTCAGATGTGACATGTACTTTAATTAGCTATTTGACAATTATTTTATAGATGTTTTTAGAATAGTTTTAGATTAAAAGAAAAATTATGAAGATAGTACAGAATTCTTACATACCCTACACCCACTTTCTCATTATTAACACCTTACATTTTGAGGGTACATTTATTATAATTAATGAGACAATGTTGATATATTATTATTTAATACAGTGCATACTTTATTCAGATTTTCTTAGTTTTTACCTAATGTCATTTTTCAGTTCCAGCATCCCACATGGCATTTAGTCATCATTACTCCTTAGGCTCTTCTTGGTTCTAACAGTCTCTCAGTTTCCTCATTTTGGGTAACTCTGACAGCTTTGAGGAGGACTGGTTGGGTATTTTGTAGACTGCCCCTTTACTGGGATTTGTCTGATGATTTTCTCGTGGTTATACTGGGGTTATGAGTTTTTGGTAGGATGACCGCAGAGGCGAAGTGCCCTTCTCATCAGATCGTATCAAGGGTGCATGCTGTCACTATGACTCACCACTGTGGCTGTGGACCTTGATCACCTGGCTCGTTGGTCTGGTTTCTCCACTCTGTGGTTACTTCCCCCTCCCCACTGTCCAATCTGTACTCTTTGGAACCATGTTGCTATGCACAGCCTACATATAAGGAGTGGGAATATTTGATGCCATTTTAAGAACTTTTACATTGGTACTTGTAAGTAATATTAATCTTTAGTTTTCCTTCTATTTAGTGTCTGTTGGATTTTGGTATTAATGCTTTGTTCTCCTCATAAAAAGAACTTGAAATCTGCCCTCTTTCTATACCTTGGACGTCAGTGTTGGAATGATTCATTCGGTGAAGATTTGGTAGAACCCCCTTGGAAGCCATCTCAGTCTGGTGCTTTTGCGGAGAGAAGCTCTTTGGCAACTTTCTCTCTTCCATGGAAATTGCTGTTCGATAAGTTATATATTCTCTGGAAATTACCCTTTTTACCCAGGCATTCAAGCAATTGTATAGTTACACAAAGTAATTGCATATAATTTTAACACTTTTCTTCTTTCAAGACTATTTTTCCACTTTCATTTCTTAATTTGAATATTTATCCTAGCTCTCTTTTTCTTCTTGATTAGGTTAGCCAATGGATCTCTTTTATTGTTTTTGTTTCCTGGAACTTGTTTCTAACTTAAGTTCTACTTAAGTTAAGGCTTTCCAATGTCTAATAAGTTCTACTTAAGGCTTTCCAATGTCTAATTCGTTCATTTCTGCTTTTGTCTCTATTTCCTATAGTTTATTTCTTCTTTAAAAATCTTTTGAGCTCCTGCTTGATTCATTTACTTTTCATTTAATCTTCGGGGAAATAATGGAATGAATCTCTTGATCTTACCATTATTTTTCCCCCTCCCTCACTCCCGTGATGTCCTCTCTTTCCTTCTTATCCAGTATTCAGTCAGGTATCACTTTTGTGTATGACTCAACTAGAAGATCCTCTGGCTTCATTGCACCAGTGTGGCAAAACCGGAACACTAATTGTCTCTATCTCTCTGCCTAGTCCGTGCTTGTACCTGGGTAAATGAAGATGGAAGTTATGTGTATCAGTCAAGTCTCAATAAAGCTATACAAAATATACTACCAGGCAGACTGTTTTTATTTTAAATTTGTGACCTTAAGCCTCAGTGGGCCCTCAATGCCCCGGGCAGTAGTGCTCTACCTTCACAGGCTGTCCAGCACCCCTCCCTCCCTCATGGCAGCTCACCTCTTTCTTCTGTCCTCAGCCCCCAAGCCACTTCTTCATTCTCACTCTCGCCTATAAATGACCCTGATTCCTCCTCTACAAAGAGAATTGAATCTGTTATAAGAGTGCCTCCTGCTCGTCCACTGCACTTTGCACCATACACCTGCCTTCCTGCCTGTCACTGCAAGGTTTTTCCTCATGCCAGTCCCTTCACCTGGGCCCTAATACCCACTCTTCCTACTCTAGGACATTGCCCAGCTGTTCGACCTCATCTTCCCTACATCATCGGGTCTTCATTCTCCACTGGGTTTATACCAGTTCAAAGAGGCTGTTATTTCGCCCATTCTAGAACCTTCTTTCTCTCTGTACTCAATCCCTTAGTGATCTCGTAGTCTCATAAGTTTTGGTACCATCTACATCCCATGACCCCCAAGTCTGTAACTCCAGCCCAGATCTCTGCTCTGAACACCACATCTGCCTCCTCAATGGGTCCACCCGGATGACCCATAGATTGCTTCACATCTGCTTCATCCACAGCCTTTTCTGCTTTATTTCACTGAAACTCACTCCTTCTGGTTCTATAGGCCATAAACCTCATCACCTTGATTGTGCTTTCTCTCACACTTACATCTGCTCTACTAGAGAACCCTGTTGGCCACACCTTCAGAATAGATGCAGAATTCAAGCCCTTTTTGCCATCTGCCCTTGTTCATTTCTTCAAGTTGCCGCCTGTATCTCACCGAGATCACCTTAGTAGCTTCCTTAAAGGTCACGTTGTGTCTATGCTTATCTCCCCCGCTACCATCTCTCAAAAGTATGAGCAGATGGGCTTTATCCAAAGCATTAAATTGGGCCCCTTCTCTGCTCAAAAATCTCCAATGGCTCCATCTCACTCAGGACAAAAGCCCAAAGCCAACATCCTTGCAGTGGTTTGCCAGGGCCTTGATGACCTGGCCCCTCTGGCACCTTCTGTGGCTTTCTTCCTGGCTTCCCTGCCTCAGCCTGTGGTGGCAGTTCCCTCTCTAGAATGGCCCTCTCCTTCTGTGAGGAAGCAAATGCTGGGAACTTTGAGACCAGCCTTGTGTCCCCTCACGTTCTTTCTGGCCCAGCTGCAGCTCCTCTCTGACTTGGAAGTACTTGTATTAAATTTGCAGTTCGTAGGTTTTGTTTTCACATGTGTTTTTTCCTTCTCCTTTTTGCTCTGGGTGTCTCCATACCAGGTGTGAAGACTCAGGCTGCTTCCGTGCCCTCTAGCACTATGAAAGGCACCTCAGATCTCTGTGCTGGCATCTGTCATGGACTCAATGTCTCCTGTATGAATCTGTTATTCTCTCTCAGTGTGCTAGAGACAATTGGATTAATTCAAATTCATCTAAAAGATATGACATTGTACAATATAACTTTTAGTATTTAGGCATTTTTTGAATTCTATATTCTAAAGGGTGACTATCAGGTAAGAGTTTGCAATTTTTATATTAAAATAATATTTTCATATCAAAAATGTTGGGAACCATTGTTTTGCTTTGGAAAAAATACTTCAAAATGCTTTGAAAAAATAGAAAGCAAATAAACTATGCAAATTTTTATTTTAAGTGTTATCACGTATGTGTTTCCTTTTCCCATAAGTCTGTATTTCTGGTCTTGTTTTACCTAGTTGAAAATTTGATCTCAGTACTTAGACAACTTTTTCAGTTACAGTCTTGGTAACAGTATTCATTCATTTTATCGATACCATCTATAACTCTGAAATGCAATTTTTTATTTATTAAAGCAAGTAGACCATGAAATGTATTTCAGATAGAATATTACATTTCTCCATGCTTTGAAAGACCCAACAGCCAGCATGATTTCTCTGTATAATTTCCCCTCCCTCAAATATCAAAACTTGGCAGAATTACACTTGTTGAATCCTTTTCTTTCCTTTGCTTCTCAGATAAAGAGACACATCGGTAGTTTTATGCCTTTTCCAGTATCTGAAGTTACTATAAGTTTTTCCACCTCTCCTTGAGCTGTCCCTTATGCAGTTTGGACTTTTTTTTTTTTTTTAGGGTAGATGTGGGAAAGTAATTACAATACCTGGAGAGTTAGGCATTTAAGGGAAAGAGGTCTGCAAATAAGCCCTATGGTACCTCACTGACTTAGTTGTGCATCAGGAAGGAAGGAACCGAGTCTTTAGAATACAGTTGGTTCTGTGGTTATCTAATGGAAAGGTAATGTTTTCTTTCTTGTGTTGGTACAAACCACAGAAGAAAACTTCATCCTGGCAAGTAGCTGTGAAAAGCAATATTTGCATATTACTGCCTGCACACATGTGTGTGGTCAATTATCCAACATTTATGGGCATTTATGTGTCTCTCAGGTTGAGCTGGATTCCTAAAGTGTGGTTAAATAAAATGACTAGAACTTACAGTCTGGTTGCAGAATAAGGCCAGGTGCCCACAGACAGAGATGTCAAGGACAGGCCAGGATCTGATGAATGTTATGTGAGTACACTCAGCTGTTAACCAGGGAATCAGCCTCACATGGGGGTGGGTGCCATGGGCAGTGCTCCATTGGGCTTTGGAGGGTGAACAGAATTCAGTAGATGGAGAGAATAGGAGCCCCATCCAGGCTGAGGCACATGGTATGATGTGTGATGGCTCTCTGCTCAGACAGAAAAATAGAAAAATGGGTGAATACAAAGAATGTATTTCATTAGAGGTTCACCTCAACAGATGTTGGGAGATAGGGATGGAGGAGAAAGAGATTACACGAAGGGATAGCGTGAAGTTTTAGCTCCCAGGTGAGGTGGTCTTGCAACAAGGTAAATAAATAAAAAGCGTAACTAGATCTGAACAAGCTTCTAGATCTAACTGACAATTTATAAGAAATACTGGAAATAGAAGTACATGATAAACAACACCAAAGGTATATAATTGGCAAACTCCAGAGTGTGAGAAGATTTACATAACTAATGACCTGGTTCCTCCACAAAAAAAAAAAAAAATTGCAAAGAAAAAAATAATTGGAAGGGTGACCTGTAAACCAAGAGAGCCCTCAGAGAAACGGTAGCTATCTGCAGTGTATGGACTGGACTGTGTGTGGATCTCAATGCAAACAAACAAACTGAGTTTAGCAAACACAGAGAAAAGACAAAGAACACCGGCTAAATGTTTAATACTGAAGAACTATTAACTGTATTGTGACCATGGTGTTATTGATTGTATTGTGTTCATATTTTATAAGAATGCGTACTGAACAGTTAACATGTGAAAATGCAACGATGGCAGGGTTTTGCCTTAAATGAATTGTGGTGGCAGCAGTCGGAGGGGATGTATATGTCGCAAGGCTGTCTGGGTGCTGATGAGCTTGTGCAGTCATTACACTGTTCTCGCTGTTTTTGTATACGTTTGACATTTCTTTTACAGAAAATCTTTCCATAATGTAACTTGCATGGTAGAGATCTCCCTCCTTCTATGTTCCTGTGTCTCCTAAGTGCTGCAATGGTCATTGACCTTCACAATCAGAATTAATTCTATGTGTTAACGTGCCTAATTACATCCTTGAAAATAGTCATAGAGGTTATTTCTGTCCAGCCATGCAGCAGTTAATGTGGCTTGCAAAGACGTGACCTGAATGTAAAGGAACTATTCTGGACCTTTCAAATGAATATGGTGCTTTTTCCCTCCTTACAAAGAAGTCATGATGACTATCTGCTCCTAGTATTTGTTTTACAGGAGTGTTGACATTTTCAGTTTCTTTTAATCACTAGAGAAGCCAGCGTGAAACTCTCTAGTTTGCCTTGTATGGGCCTGTGTGTAGGATCAGTGAATTGAAATGGGCATGGTTTGGCACTAGGAAGGACCATATGTTAAAGAATAGAGTCTCTAGAAGCTTGTTGACTCTTGCCAGCAGTGAAGATGGATGTGTGTGTGTGTCAGAATCCCCTCAGGAAGGCTTCTGTGTTGAGCGGCTTTTCTGGGCACCTGCAGGGCTAGGGTGCTCACTCCCTCCTGGCTTTCTGCTCCGCAAAGTGGCTGTCTGAGCTTGGCATCTGTGGACATAGAGCCAAGAGACACTGGCCACCTTGGCCAGGACTGCCTCTCTGAATATTAGCGCTAGGGAGGACCTCGCTCCAGGTCCTCTTGCTCAACTTCCTTCACCGCAGCGGCAAACCAGAGGCGTAGCTCACTTGGTCTTAGGGCTTCAGTCTGCCTTTTCTCTGAGGTATGTTTCCATGGTGCATCCCCATGGTGGAAAGGAGCCTTTCCATAACCATTTTTTCTTGCCTCCAAATGAAGTTCTGTTAGTTAATTTTGCTTTGCCATAAATGGCAGCTGGGTCTCTGTATAAGTCGAAGTGTTTATTCTGAATTCAAGGAAGTTTTATATGAATCTGTTTCCCCCAACCTTGCACCGCTGCAGCAACATGGCTATTTATTCAACAGGGCGCTGAGCTTGAAACGTGCTGCAGGACGCGGTCAGCACTCTGATCTTGTCGGAGCCCTGCTGCTTAGAGGCCAGGAAATGGGATAAAGCAATTTATCTTTCATCGGGGATGTGAGCCTGCCATTTCCGCCTTCTCCTAAATGCATTAGCAAAATCGCTCTGGAAAAAACAACGGGGAATTGATTTGAAACTCATTTCCAGGTTAACTCTTCAAGTTCCCTGATGAAATCTAGAAAGTGACCGACACACAATGGTGTCAGTGGACAAGCTTCTGAAACTTGCTATGATCACCACTTGGGTATGATGAGCACCTGCCTCGCACCTCCGAGCCTCAGTTTCTCATCTGTGCTAAGAGAGATTAGGAACCGAGTCATGGCATGGGAGTGAAGTGGAGAAGGGGCCTGGCACGGTCACTGTGCCGATGCCTTGTTGATTTTCTACCTTTTGTGTGGAACCTTCCTTTTCTCAGGTGACTCCTATTTCATGACATTTGTTCTTTCCACTGGACATTGAAACTTACCGAGGTAGAACAATAGGAACTTATTCATTGAGACTGAATGGAAATGGTGGGAATGCAAATAGCACAGCCCCTTTGGAAGACAGTTAGGCAGTTTGTTACAAACTTAACCATACTTTTCCCATACGGTACAGTAATTATGCTCCTTGGTATTTACCCAGAAGAGTTAAAAACTTAGGTCTACACAGAAACCTGCATGTGGAGCTTATGGCAGCTTTATTCATAATTGCCAAAACTAGAAGTAACCAAGATGGCCTTCAGTGAGTGAATAGATAGATAATGATTTTATTCAATGCTAAAAAGAAATGAGCACAGATTGTAGGGCAATCTGAAACAATTCGGTATGATGTTGTAATGATAGATACGTGACATTGTGTATAGGTCAAAACCCATAGAACTTTATAGCACAGAGAGTGAACCTTAATGCATACAAATTTTAAAAAATAATTTAGGAGGTCAGGGGATCCCAGGAAGGGATGCAGACTGACAGGAGACTAACTCATTATAGGTGTATGATACAACCTCAGTAAAAGGCATGGGGAAAGGCACAGACCTAGGGAACTTTGGAAACGAGTCTGTAAGACCAAAGACAAAGGGAACCGCACACAAGTTCCATGTTCTAGTTGGTAGTTTCCCACAGAGGTGGGGCTAACAGTTCTGGTGCTGCCATACATGTGCACCAAGGTTGAACAATTAATTAAATGGACGGCAGGTAATGGTAGCCAACTTTCTCACTGTTGTTATTATTTGAAATACGGTGTTTAAAAGCATAGAATTTTACTTTATTTTTACCTAAGAGGAAAGGGCAGAATTATAGCTGTGTCCTTGTAATGGCACATGACCTTGGCGTGCACATGAACTATGCCTTTACCCCCATCCTGATGTGTTGGGACCAAGGGAAGAGGTGAGGGAGACAGAACTGCAATTGCCTGCTGATGGTAATCTTCTCTTTTTACTTCTAGCAGTACCTGTATTTTTTTCTCCTGTTAGTGAGGATTACACAACTATTAGCACTGTTCAATCTTCCCCCCCCCAGCTTTCAGGCAGGTAGCCGTGTAACAGCTCTATAGGCAGAGTTCCACGTGGAGGGTTCCATGTGGAGAGGCTCTTCTTTCTTCCTGCTCGGAATCAGATGTGGTGGTGGGAGGAGCTGCAGTTATCTTGTGGCAGTGAGGACCAGAGCAACAGTCTGAGATGGTCGAGTGAAAAGCTAGGAAGAGTCAAGGTTGAGCTTTTTCACCCGCTCTGGGCTGCCTACCTAAGTCCTTGTTAGAGTATAGAAATACATCTCTTGTAGAAAGTGGACTGCAGCACCTGCAAGTTTCTTGCTGGCAAGCACAGTCCTTCAGGAACCCCAACAGGGCAGCACCGGCTGCTGGTAAGGCAGGTTTGCTTCCCCGTGGCCTTCTTGCTTCCTGTGTGCCTCCCTAAGCCATCAACAACATGGCCAAAGGGCCTCTAATCATCCTGCCAGGAGAAAAGTTGGAAAGAAAGAAGTAGCACAGTTGAAAGAGGTGATGGAGACCTCCGGGAAGCTCCGAAGATGGAAGAGGTAGTTGAAAAGTACGACCCCAGTGTGTCCACAAAACCAAGAAAATTGAATTGAAAAGGGCCTTCTATGACAGAGGACTCTGCATAATAGTCCCTACATCAGACCCAGCACCCTTTTTAAAAACAGACCTCATAGCAATGTCTCCTTTCATCTTCTGAAATTAAATTTGTAGAGAATATACCTAACAGAACACAACCTAAAAGAAATAGTATGCGTCATCTGTATTACAAGTAGGAAAAAAAGCAACTTACAATAAAACGTATTTCTGTATGTAAGCACAGGCTACCAGTAAAGCATACTGAAATCCTCAGGTGCATGTGGAACACCCTGAATGAATCTGGGTGCAGGTGTGGATGTGGCTGCCCATGTGGGATGTCATAAATGAACACAGGTTCAGGTGTAGACGTTCCTGACCATGTGGAACACCATGAATGAGACACAGAGGCAGGCTGGGCGGGTGTGGATGTTGACATGGCCGTGGAGTTTTCTGAAATGACAAAAAGTCGAGAGTGGAGGTCTTAAGAACCAGGGTACACTTTTACTTTGTTTTACACAATAATTTGTTGTAAGAAAATTTAGTGTATATTAATAATTGAGCAAAAATGCTATTTGATATGTGTAAAGTAAAATGAGGTCTCAGGCTCAGATACACGTAACCAAATTTTTACCTACATTACTGTTCAGAGGGGTGCAGAACATGGACAGTTCTTGTTGCAGCTATGTACGCTTATTATGGACCACCTAAAATTCCCTCAGTTCTGCCAGCAGCCTGGTGGGTGTGGTCTTTGCATAGAGGCCACCCCTTGTACCACCCCCATGTGCCAGAATGTGCTGCTACTGAGCAGGCGAAGTCTGAACCCACACATGGTGAGCGCTGTTTTATTTTTCCCTTCCACATTTTGGATTGAAACGTGTAAAGGATATATGTCAAAACGATGTAGACATTTTCGAAGAATACGATTTGGAAAATCTAGAAAATCACTCATCCAGGCCTGAGAGATTTCCAGCAAGCTTTGTGGTACAAGCTTCTATAGAAACATTAAGTGCACATTGAATTCACCTAGGAATTACTGCCTTTCTCAGTCAGCTTCTGGATTATTACAGGGAAAGTAAATGAAAGTGACTTGTGAGAGAGCTTGGTACTTTCCAGGAGGGGCTGGGGTGTGTGTGTGTGTGTGTGTGTGTGTGTGTGTGTGTGTGCGTGTGTGTGTAGATTGGCTTAATTAGGCATAATTCACATACCATAAAATTTTACCCTTTGAAATTGTACAGTTCAGTGGTTTTTAGTGTATTCACAGAGCTGAGCAACCTTCATCACTATCTAATTTTAGAACATTTTCATCACCTCAATAAGAAACCCCATACCCATTAGCAGTCATCTCCTATTCCCCCCGACCCCCAACCCCTGATAACCACTAATCTATGTTGTGTCTCTGTGGTTTTGTCTGAATGTTCTGGACATGTCATGTCATTGGAATCATATAACATGCAGTCTTTTGTGTCCGGCGTTTTTCCCTTAGCATAATGTCTCCAAGGTTCATTCATATTATAGCAAATATCTGTTCTTCACCCCACTCTATGGCTGAATGATATTTCATTGAACAGGTAGACCGCGCTTTATCCATTTGTCAGTTGATGGACATTTTTGTTGTTTCTACTTTTTTTTGCTACTGTGAATAATGCTGTTTTGAACATTCATGTACAAGCTCATGTGTAGAAGTGTATTTTCATTTCTCTTCGGTCTATATTCAGGAGTGGAATTGCGGGTTGTATGGGAATTCTGTGTTTAACTGTTGGAGGAACCTCCACGCTGGTTTCCACGGCAGCTGCACCATTTCACATTCCCACCAGCAGTATCTGAGGGTTCTGATTTCGTCATATCCTCGCTGGCACTTGCCGTTGTCCATCTTTTTCATCCAGGCCATCCCGGTGGGTGTTAAATGGTGTCTCGCCGTGGTTTTGATTTATATTTCCTTGGTGGCTAATGACATTTACGACTTCTTCATGTGTACTGGCCATTTTATATCTTCTTTAAAGAAACATCTATTCAGACCTTCTATCCATTCTCAGTGGGGACATCTGTCTTGGTATTGTTCATTGCAGGAGTGTTCTGTATGCTCTGGAAACATGTCCCCAGGTCCTCTCTGTTCCTTGGCTTCTAGCTTGGGTCTCACTCTACACAGTGGGCATTTGGGTGGATTGCTCATTGCTGTGGGGCATCCTGGGCACTGTGGGGTTTTCCACGGCATCCATCTTCCACTAGAGGCCAGTAGCACCCCAACTTGTGATAACCAAAACTGTCCCCTAGGGGTCAGAATCCCCTTGCGTGAAAAGCCGCTTTAGCTAAACGTACTAATCCGCCGCCAAGGACACTTGCAGGGCACTTGGTGATTGTGCACAGATTCCCTGCACATATGAATAGGTGTGTGTCCCTGGGTCTATGCACGTGTACAGATGAGCATATAAATTCAAACTTGGAATTTCTCAGAGGAGATTTTTCTCATGGAGAACATGAAAGTCAGGCAGTGCCTTCCTAATGCAGTACATTTCCAGGGTGCCTGCAGACTGCACCCCAAAGCACATGTCTTCTGTTTCTCCAGGCTGCAGTCTGCAGAAGGCCCCTGGGTGTGGGAGGAAGCCCCCGTGGGAAGCACGAGGGGTGGGATCAGGGAATTGTGGGGAAAGGTAGAGGGAGCGAGCTGGACAGGAAGCCGAGTTCCTTCACTCAGCATGTCAGGTAGGTTCCCAGCTTGTAACTGCTGGGAAGGACCACATCACAGGGACCCCCAAAAGAACACTGGATGGCCACAGGGCTAGGCAGCGAGAGAGCCTGAGTGCACCTTCCGGAAGTTTCCCCAGGCCTCTGTGGAGGTGCACTGGTAAGACACTTAGGGGAGAGGGCATTGTGAAGTTTATAGGATGGGGGCCCCCAGGCACTGAGTGGGAACCAGTATTCCAGAGTGGGGTCTGGGAAGGGCTGAAGCCACGGAGACCCTCAGGGTCCACCAGTCCCTTGAGTCAGTGCAGGCACCTCGGGAGCTGCAGGGCGGCAGCACAAAGATCCCCCTTTCCTTCCCCCAGATGACATCTTGGAGAGGAGTGAGAGAGAAAAAAAAAATCACAAAGTTTAAGGATTTATCCAAAAAGATAGAGTTCCCAAAAATATTAATGAAATTATTGGATTAGGCTATGGCCTGAGTTTTCTCTCAGGCCTCACGCTATGCAGCTGGGGTCAGCATTAGCCGCGTCCTCGAGGGCGCCTAGAAGTCACTCTGTGTTAGAAGCGGCTCTGAAGGGAATCTGTGAGATGCCATTTACGCACATATTGCAGCCATTCGTCATCTTGACTGTAAAACACATTCGAAGAAGATGGTTTGTGCAGCGTGGACTCGGCGGGGGGGGGGGGGGGCCTTAGAGGCTGTGGTACCCTGACTGAGCACTGGTTTAGGTGGTGCCGAGTGGGGCCCCATGAGGGAAGTGACAGAGCCCTACTGTGGGAAGACGGTAAGGGCAAGTGGCACAGGGGTCCAGGGCTCAGTGAATACAAAGCTGAGAACGCGGGCAGTACAGAAAAGCGGGGGAGCAGAGCTTGGGGGCACCCGCTGACTTAGAGCAAGGTGGTAATATTAGGAGGAACTGTGTGGAAGGGGAAAATATATAGGAACATAAACCTAAAACTGCTCTAAAACCTAAAGTCTATTGTTTTTTAAGTGCCAATTATGTAAGACAGTGATTCTGCTTCACCGTCTTTGGGATATTTTCCTATGAGATTTTTTTAAAGCGGTGATGATGGGTTTGCAGCAGTGGAGCTGCCGTCTCCTGCACCACCTTTGACCTTGAGCACGTCGCTTGCCTTATTGAGCAAGAAGAACCTGGGGCGAGTCCGAAGACAGCGTGTGACAAACTTAAGGAAGAAAAGCCTCATCTGTAAAATGGGCATGGTGTCTTGTAGTTTGAGGGTCCTGTTTCAACAGGATGATGATAAAACATGTGTGCCCCCACTTCCCCTCGTAGCTGGTGTATTAAATTAAGAATATTCAGATTATGACCCGCCGAATGAGGAGGCACAAGCCACCCAGGTAGGCGGCATGTAGCTCCCTCAGCACTCAAGCTCTCACCTGGAGAGGTGGATTGTTTTGCTTGAGGGCACAATTTCAATACATTCACACAAAGGAAGTAGTCATAAGATTTATTACTTACGAATCTCAGAACAGAGTGCAATGACCCCGGAAGGGCAGCCCCCATTCCATGTCACAAGTGAGCAGGAGATAGAAAGCAGGGTAGTGAGTACCTATTACTCATAAAGTGGTTGGGGCAGAGGTCACTAACTTCTTACAGGCTCATCTCCAGGTGATTATTTTAAAAGATGCCCTGAGAAAAGCAAAGTGGGAACTTAAGGCGGGAATCCTAAGCTCAGGTCCTATCTAAATATCCAGACTCTGTGTGCGAGCAGGGTTGTCATGGTGTAAAATGCTTGGGCAGCAACTCCAAATAGCCGCTTTCTCACCACTGCATGTCTGGCACTTTTTATACTCTCAGTAGGTGAGGTTGTTAAAATCAGTGCTTGGGTTGGGACTAACATCCATCTTAGACTTAAAAAAAAAAAATGAAGCCTGGATGGCTGAATTAACGACACCATGGCTCATTGAGACATGTATATTTGCCGTGTATTTTATCTTTCCATTTTACCGGTGTTATTTAGAACTCTTCTTGTGGCTTCCAAATAGTTTTAGTCGAACAGGAAATTGTTGGCTACTTACTATGAAAAACCTGAGCTCAACATCAGTGGGTGAGACTTGTCTCTTTTAGGGTATCATGTTTGGAGGGGGATTTCTCTTTGAAATTTTAAAACTCTTTTCCATTTGTACTTGTTAAAATTCTAGAGCTTTTGATAACTCATGCTAAAATTTAATCACCTTTTTTGGCTTTATCAGCTTTTCATTCGAAATGCCAAAATTTGTGCAGGCATCATTTTGTTACCTAGCCAAATTATTCTAACTCAAACTAGCCAGGATCTTCCAATAGATATTCCCAATGCTAATTTTTCTTCCGTTTCTGACAAAAACTATAGTAATTTTAATTTAAAAATAAATAAAATAGTTATAGCTATGACCCATATCAGCATAATCACTGGCAAGATGCCTTATGAGCCCATACATTGCTTTATTTAATTGTTGAAACCTATGTTGGTGTGCATGGTCTACTACAGCAAAATAACCATTGTGAAAATGTGCTGGAAATAGAAATAAGACTGGCAAGTCACTGTTTTATTCCAGAGGAATTCAGAGGAGGTTAGAGCTCCATATCTCTGCCCTCCAACCCTCCTGAGATTTTGCTTTGAAAATGGGCTAGAGTTTTCTTCAAGGTCAAGGTTCCCTCTTATGCGGGGAACTGAAACAGCAGCATCCTTTGTTGTCTCAGGAACTCTTTTTGAATGAATTCAGCCAGAGAGCCAGAATGAGGTGTATATTTAGAGCTCGTTTAGTCAGAAGAACCGCTAAGAGGATGCTTGTGTCATGACATAATATTAAAAATTAACCCAAGAAAGACCACTTCTGGAAAGAGGGAGCAGATGTGCTTTTCCCTAATTTTTCTACTAAGTAAAACACAATCCCTGAGCTTTATATATGGGGAAAAAACATAAGAAGACCTCGAAAGGTGGAGAGAAGGAGGCGACCAACCAGGGATCTCAGGACGCAAGGAGGGACGCGGTGGCAGGCCTTTGCATTTTCTTTTGCTTCACATATCTTAAACTGGGTGCTGGAGAAACTGGCAACATGGGAGCACCAGCGAGCATAGAAAAAAATTAGAACTCCAAACCAAAGCCTGCTCTCTCTGCCAAAGGACCAGGGAAAAGGCAGCACAGACAGACAGAAAACTGCTAGATAATATCTGCTCCACCCCAGCCAGACACCACAGGCACACTGTGGCCCCACCCCACCCAGGCCTCAAAGATGAGTGGGGGGCCTAGACTTCCACCCTCAAGAGACTGTACGAGACCCCTACACCCCCAAAGGTGGTATAGAGAAAGCCAAGTTGGAGCCCGACTTCTACGCCCACTGAGTGCTAATGAGTACCCCTCCCCTGATGCTAACATTTGGTAGGTGGAGGCTATGTGGGAAGCCTGGGCTTCCACACACCCTCCCCACTGGGATGATGTCAGAAGAGAACTAGTGAAGTCAGGACTTTTGCCACTGCCAGGGGTAATGAGGCTATCTCCAACCACAGTGATGGAGAAACACGTGGGGAGCAGAAAAAGGCACCCTGAACCCTCCCAGCCAGGAGGCATCGATGGGGAGTCTAGTGGTGAGCCAGGGCTCCTATACCCTCCCAGCAGTAAAAAGGGATTCCCTCCCACGCCCTCAGATGCTGACAGAGTCCTTGAGTGTCGCTGGGGAAACCTGGCATATACTTAAATGTATATGCACCAAATAACTGAGCTGTAAAATATGTGAAGCAAAACTAATAGAATTGAAAGCTGACATAGACAAATCTATAACTATAGTGACATTTCAACACTCCACTCTCGAAAATTGATAGAACTGAGGAGAAAATCATCGAAGGTACAGAAGAACTCAACAACACCATCAACCAACAAGTCTAATCAACATTTATAAAATGTTCCACCCCAAAAGAGTCTAATACACATTCTTTTCAAGAGTTCATGGAACATATACCAAGAAGGACCATATCTCAGGCCATAAAGCAAACCTCAACAAATTTAAAGAATCGAAATCATACAGTGTGTGTTCTCTAAACACGATAGAGTTAAACTAGAAATCAAGCACAGAAAGATAACAGGAAAACTGAACACTTAGAAAGTAAATACACACTTTTCAATAATTCACTGGCCAAAATGGGAAATCTTTAAAATATATTGAACTGAATGAAGATGAAAATACAACATATCAAAATTTGTGGAACGTAGCTAAAGCAGTACTGAGAGAGAAATCTATAGGACTAATGCATACATTAGGAACTAGGAAGATTCTCAAGTCAATAATCTCAGCTCCCACCTCAAGAACTTAGAAAAATAAACCCAAAGAAAAAGCAGAAGGAAGGAAATAACAAGAACTGAAATTAATGAAATTGAAAACAGAAAAACAATAAATAAAGTTAATGAAACAGCAACCCGATTCTTTGAAAAAGATCAATAAAATTGACAAATCTCTAGCAAGATTGAAAAAAACAAAGACGACACAATTACCAATATCAGCAACAAAACAGGAAATACCACTACAGACATTGAAAGAATAATAAAGAGACAGACTCTGAACAACCCTATACAAATATTTGACAACATAGGCAAATTGGACAACTTTCTTTAAAAGCACAAGCTACTACATCTCACTCAATAGGAAATAGATCACTGAATAGCCCTATAGCTCACTGCCAACAAGTCCACACCTACGTGCTGCATTGCAAGGTTTTCACCAATTCCTAGAGTCTTATCTTCATGGGAAGGAGAGGGAACAGGAGCTTTCCTTTTCAGTAGCTATGACCTTGACTGGCTTAAAATAAATATTTGCTACAGAGTTACAGGTCCAAATCTAAAAGTTTAAATAGGATGCCAAGGTAACTCGGTTTCAGTGACCTTGGTGTTGAGCCTTGGGAAATGCTGCCTCTAAGGCTTGGATGAATGACATTTCTAAAATTAAGTCAGGTGTGTTTAAATATTCAGTGCTAGGCTTATGAAGGTGGAAGGCAACGGGCGATTCTGGTGAGTGCCAGTTGATGCACATGGCTGCTTCTTGTTTTCAGATTTTCAACTGGGGCTTCTAAGTAAGCTCAAGGCAGACAGCCCGCCCTCTCCCAATGCCTCGACATCAGCTGGCGTTGTTGGGTATACTTCACTCACACACCCAGGTTCCCCAGTTTCTGTTTTTTGGACATCTCAGCAATGGTGCTCTTACTGCAACATCTTTTCCTGCTAACCACATCGCTCTCTGGGAGAAAAGGAGGGAAACTCCATCTGCTTCAGAATGCTTAAGTCTCCACGTTCCAGCTCCTGATCCTCTGGACTCAATGAGAACCCAGTTCTACAGAACCTCAACAACTGTGCCTCCCTTCTCCTAACTGTTTTTTCTATTTTGTAGATTGTGGGGCAGATTGGTGGGAGAATCTGAAAATGTTTGATAAAATCAAATTTAAATTTATTGATATTAATTTTCTAAACAGAGTAATAAGCCAACTTCTTGATTATGAATTGGCATGTTCTCCAGTGTTTACTGTTTTGGACTGAAGTCACACAGAACAGGACTATAAACAGCAATCTGCGTCAGAACTGGGACGACACTGTGCTATGGACTGTGTTATCATTCCCATCAGTGGCTCTATTGTTACCAGTTTCCTTTCCACTTCAGTGTCAAATCGACTAGCCAGAGAGGGGATGGGGCACAGAGCACTCAGTGTGAAAATTAATGAGGCAGATGGCAGTTGCATGCTGGTTTTTGGAATAGATTCTATTTTTACAAAGAACAGTTGATACTTAGGAGAGGCAAGTATGAGTATGGGTATTACCTGGGTATGAGGGGCTGTTCTTGAAGTGAATCTGTGCCCTGTGGGCTAGTGCTCTGGATGCACCCCTCTCTCTGATGGTTGAAACCATCTCAGCTCACTGCAGAAGGTAAATATAATGCCACACTTTTCTGGGGGCCCTATTTTGGAATCAGTTCTTATTTGATGCATTTTTGGTGACTACAGGTATATTTCCGGCTCTGATTTCCTGTAGGAACGTGGTGAAGGGTTGGCCATCTGGCACTGAAATCTACAGTATTAGACATTGGTGTCCCAGGTTCCATCAGATGAAGGTGGCTACCTCTTCTGAACTGAGGGTCGGCAGGCAGCAACCTAAGGGGAGGGGCTCATTGACTGAAAGGTGGTATTCACGCTAACAGGTATGTGCTGAGCCACCACCCCAAAAGGGGGGTGAGGGGAGGAAGCTCAAAGAAAGAGGACATGTTCTCTCTGTTTCTCAGGGGTTTCCTCTGCAGAGGCACAAACGAAGTTCAGCGGTAGAAAATGGGGGTGGGAGAGATCCCCCCCTGCACATCTTACCAGCGGTGGTCCCCAGAGAGAGGGAGGTTGGTCCAGTCTATCGGTGCACATCCCTCTTTTGGCACCAGGCCCCAGTCACCAGAGACTGCCATGATCCCTGTTTCTCGGCCTTTCTTGCCCAAGGCCTTCCAGCTGGAAATGTGGGAGCTGCACGCAGACCTGTGGGGCTGGAACAGGAACAGAGAAAGGCAGGGCAGAACAGAGGAGGCTGCCTGTGATTGCTTTGAGCCCTCTTCGCTAATGTTCTCTGAACATTGTTTGACAATCTTATGTGGTCACCTGTCATTTCTAAGTGTAAGTGAAATATTCCTTAAGTTTGCCTTCATTGTTGAACACTTTCTGCATTTGTCTTGTCACCCAGTAAGATTTTAAGTGCCTTGGAGCAAGCGATCATATTTTATTTTCCTGTAACATGAGTTTTCCCAGGCCTCAAACATAGCAGCAGCAAAAGAATGAAATTTCTCCAGCTCTGCCCTGGTATTATTGCTGAATCCCCTCTCCTTCCCTCCCTCCCTCCCTGGCTTCTTTAGGGCTAGGCACAGGGCTCTGGGTCATCTTACTGTTCTCGCTGTTCCACCTCCCTGTTCCAGCTGACACCTCCCAGAGGTGGGAAGGTGGCCAAGGCCACTGCCCTGAAGAAGATGACCCTTTCTCGAAATCCCCAAGGAAACACCTTAGCACCCCCACCAGCTACATTCTTACTCTGGAATCAATGCTCTCAACACTTTGCTAAGATATCCAGCCTTTAAAAAGAAGGAAATCCTGCCATTTGTGACAACATAGGTGGACCTAGAGGACATTGTGCTAAGTAAAATAGGCTGGACAAAGAGGGACAAATGCTGCATGATTCCACTTATAGGAGGCATTTAACGGTCACACTCATAGACATGAGGAGTAGGCTGGTGGTTGCAGAGGCTGCTGGGAGGGAGACAAGGGGACATGTTTGATTGGTATTTTAAAGTTTTGGTTATGTAAGATGAGCCAGTTCTAGAGATCTGCGAGACAACATTTTGCTTTTGGTTAACAACATCGTTCTGTACACTTAAAAATGTGTTGGGACAGTAGATCTCATGTTCTTACTATATATATATATATAAAAAAAAAGGCAGGGAGAGGAGGAAACTGTTGGAAGTGAGGGATATGTCTGTTAAGATAGTGGCAAGGGTCCAGACTGCTCAAACTGCACACATTAAATAGGTCACGTTCTTTACATAGCAATTATATCTCAATAGAGCTATTTTTAAAAGAAAATACTGAAATAAATGTTTTTTTTTAATGTTAGTGGGACCGCTTTTAGTTTTTACTCTCTCTTTGTACTTCATTATCCTGCTGACTTAGGCATCCAAAGGGGCCAACCGGTCCCCCCTCAACAACTGTTTTCCTTAGGCTGAGTCTCTCCCCCTTGGCACATCCCTTCAGCGAGACTCTGGTTTAACTGGGGCGGGGGTTGGGGGTGCGGGGTTGGGCATCAGGAGAACCACACTGTGGGACTTCTGCTATGTTTTATGTGCTCTTAGAAGGGTTGGGTACACTGCAGGTGCTCAAATTTGCTGGCTTGCTCTGTAAGAAGAGAAACAGTTCCGGGATACTCAGAGCTGTGCTGTGTCACACCTGCCTGTTGTAATCGGTGTGGAGACCTGGGCCATTGCCAGGCTCGGGGTCTTGCACCTTTAGGCCTCAGAAGTCAGAGCCAAATGAAGGGTGACATGGCCAGGATCTGAGCCACAGAAGTAGAGGCTCAAATAGGTGCTAGATAAATAAATCTGCAGCAGAGCAAGAACAGCAAACCTTAAGTCTCCGTCTGGGTCTCCTGGGTCAGGAATGGGGGTGGGTGTTCTGGGTCCCCACAGATCACCATGGAAAGTCATGAGCAAACTCTGAAATGCAGGGAACATGGTCGTTGATCTGATTAGGTTTGGACTGTTTCTGTGGTACATTCTGGCTTTCATGGACTGATTCCCTGATTATAACATTGGCTAATATTTATCGAATGCTTATCATAGGCCAGACACTGTTATAATAATTTATACATATTTAATCATCAGAACAACCCAATGATGTACATACTTTGGGATCCCCATTTTACAGATAAGGAAACTGGGGCAGAAAAAGATTAAATAACTTCTTCAAGGTCACCCACCTATCAGTGGCCAAACGGATTTTAACCCAGGTACTTGACTCTGGAATCCAAATTCCAAACCCTATGACAAGGCAGTCTCCTGAACTGGCATTTCCATCACCACAAAGAATGCTTTCAAGCATTTGACATTCTTTATGAGAATGTCACCCTGAAGGTGCAGGATGAGAGGCTTGTGGTTGGGGCGCGACCATGTAGACACATCTTGAATGTGTGGGCCTTTTAAATATTTATGTATATCCAGACACTTTGGAGAATAAAATCAACTCAGGTTGCCAGAATTGAGTTTAGATGTTGCATCGAATCCCAGAGGGAACAGTGCCAGATCGTTTAAGGCCAACGGTATGTTTTTCTCTCTAGTTTTATTTGATTTCTTAGAAAGTATTTGAAATGTAGGAATAAAGTCCAGAAGCCACAGTGTATTGATTTATTTTTTCTACTTCCCATGAGACGTGATTACCAAGGAACCCCAAGAGCCAAATACAAGCAGAGAGCAAGTGGTGCTGTGCCCATGTGGCCACCTCGGAGTGACGAAAGTCTCTCCTCTGATCCGAGGAAGCACAGTTCTGCATTGAAAACCTGACTCATGTTCAGACAACATGAGAAGAATATCGGCAGTCAAAGTATAAATTAGCTTTAAGCATATTGCTTTTTAAAAACTATCGTATTATCTATCAGCCTGCACTTGTTTTATACAACGGACCATATTTTTATAGCCAAACAGCAAGATATATGGCCTGAAAAAGGCACATGAAATGCTCTTCTCCAGAATTAAGTTGTAATGACATTCCGAAACCTCATTTTTTAGAAGAGGTCAGTTGTATATCATGGAATATCTGATATGTTTATAACATTCCCTGTTAAATCGGATCACTTTGTTTACATGTACTTGGCCCATATGACAACACAGTTGGAGTCTGGACAGGTGAGTGTCCTCAGGGCAGCTTGTACCTCTCTCTTGGTCTTTGGGATCGTGTGTTTGCTCATAGAGGCAGCCTGACCAAGCCCTGCATTTCACATCTCGCTGCCTGTATGCTTTCGTTGTCCAACAGCTACTGCCATTGAATTGAAAGGGGGCCACCCAAGTGAATCCTGGGTCCAGGTATGTCCCAGGCCTGGCTTCTCAGACCAGGTCTTCTGGAAAGCCAGGCATGTTTTTCCTAAAATCTAACACTCTTTCATTGATCTGACCACAGGCATTTATTTGTCCATTAAAACAGGTTTTCCTTAATTTGGGGCTTGTCTGCTAGATTGTCAAATTTTATGTACATTTATATAACATCTCAGGGTTTTATTAGCTCTCAAGTAGACAGATCCTTTGTCCTCATAGCTAGAGATTGTGGTCATGGTCTGTCCTTTGGGATACATTTTAGAAATGTGCCTGTGTTTCTCTTCACGTCGGTGCCTGCTGAGCGGCAGTGGCTCCTGCCTCTTCCTTTTCTCATACTCCATGGACCGATGGCTTTGTGATGTTGTGTTTGAAGCTTTAGTTATAGGCCAAACTCCCAGAGAAGAAAAACAAGAAGCAAAGGATCAATGGTGACTATCTACGAATGTGAGCCTGCAGAGTGCTTACTGGACTGCACAAGTGGAACAGTCCTCAACCCACAGCTTCCCTGCTGCTCACAGACAGGCAGCTGTGTTAATTATAAGTGTTGTCACAGGACAGCCGGTCAGCATGGAGGCATTTTCCAGGAGTCCCTGGTGCTTTTCTTCTTAGAAGATGCAGTGTTTTCAGAGATGGAGCTAATGCTTATATTCATGAAATCAATAGCAGCCCAGTTATATCTCCAAATTGTAGAAAGTTTTGTACTTTTAGGCCCACATAATATATGAAGACGTATGGAGATCTAGGGTCTGAAACATCTAGTTGAATCTTACTGAGGATAAGGGGCAGAGGCCCAGTGACGCAGAAGGCAGCCTTCGCCCTGGGTGGAGCAGACCTTAGAGTCTGGGTTAGATACAGTACGTTCTCAACTAGACAGACTCGGCAAAATCTTCTATGTCCAACCCTTACTCATCTTTCATATTGTTGTTGTTTATTTTTTATCCAAGTAGAATTGGCTTATGTATTATGCACATTTCTGTACGTGCTTTTTTATTACACTCTTTTTTCATGGTTTTTTTTTTTTATGGCTACCTTACCCCTAACTTGTGATTCTGGTAGTTTTCTTCATTTTCATACCTCTTATATTCTAATGTGGAAAGTTTGCAGTGGATTATGATTTTTTGAAGTCAATGAGTATACATTTCATTTAGGATAATGCTTTGGCCAACTCAAAGAAAGTGAATTCAGTTTTTCCTTATCACTTAGAGTTTCTACTTTATACTTAAAGAGCCATATTTGACTTATTAAGGTAAAGTTTTATCATCAATTGTGCATATACACAAAAGGAAAATATAGCAAAATAACTTGATAAAGGTTTTCCTCAAATTTCTTTACATTTAGGATCAAACTCTTCTGAATCCCATTAAGTGGTCTCACATGCCCACATGTCCCCCATGCCATCACCACCAATCTTCTTGAGATACCAATTTATTAATATTTCTCTTTCATTGATGCCTCATTAACCAAAGAATGAAGACTTTCATCTATTTATGGGCTCCCATGACCAGGCCAGTCATGGCTCTCAGAGAAACAGAACTAGTAGAAGATATTCAGGTATAATTCATATGTTCACATATGGTTTATTTCAAGGAATTGGCTTACGCGATGGTAGGACCTGACGAGTCTGAAATCTGCAGGGCAGGTGGCAGGCTGGAAACTCAGGTGGGGTTTCTATGTTGTAGTCTTGAGGCAGAATTCCTCTTCCTCAGGGAAATCTGTATTTGCCTTCAGGCCTTCAACTGATTGGGCACAGCCCACCACATTGTGGAAGGCGATCTACTTTCCTTAAAGTCAACTGATTGCAGGTGTCAATTACCTACAAAACACCTCCACAGCAGCCCCTAGATGAGGGTTGGTCTGGATGATGGGAGTGGAGCCTCGCCAAGCTGATATGTACACTGACCATCCCGTGGCCCAGTCCCGTTCCCACTCAGCTCACTTATTTCCCTTATATTGCTCATTCTTTCCTTTTCCCACCACTTATGTACCCCGTGCTCCTTCCTGTGTTTCCATTGCCCTGTAGGCCACTCCTTTTCTCAAACCCCACTTGTATCCCAGTGCTTTTACAACTTGGGATGATTTGTGCCAAAGGGCCCTGCATGATGGGGTTCCAAGCTCTCCTAGGGTTTTCAGGGCACCTGGATAGGTCCATGGTGACCTTCTTGAAGACCTCTCCATGTGCAGGTTCTGATGGACTCCGAGCCATAAATGCGGCAGCTGCCGAGAACCATAGCCTGAACAAGAGGGCCGAACAGCTCCTTCGTTTTCTGTTCAGCGATGAGGTGATCTGGGTGAGGACCAGGGAGAGCAGCAAGAAACTCAAGGGCGTCCATGAGCCACTGTGCTGTCTCAAATTCATAATGAGTGTCTTATCCCAAAATAAATTACATTTGCCATTCTACCTGCTAGTGATATAATTCATAAATGTTAACTTAGAGAATTTTATAAAATAAAATTCCAGTTTAATTCTGAAGGCTTGTTTTTATCTCTTCTATTTGTTCGAGTTACACCTGATGCCTCTTTTTCCTCTAATGTCATTTCTAGAAAGAATTTAATGAATCGTGCTAGAACTACATCCCAAGATTCCCCCTTCACGCTCCCTTTGATGGCATGCAGACATCCGCCATGTCTCCCCACTCTGTGCTCTGAGCAATTGGTGTGGCGGCTATTTTTATATGTTTATATCCTGCCATGTGGGGCTCTCGTGGAGAATTTCTTGGAACCTGGTGTGACATTAGAGCATTCTTTAAGAACAGTGTGTGATGCAAGGAGGCCTTACACACTCCTCCCCCCGCCCCCCAGCCTCACACATGGAGGATTCCTCTCTGGGGGGGACTGTTCCTTCTTAAGAACAGACCGTCCTTTGCTCCTACAGCGAAGTAGGTGAGTCATCCTGGAAAAGAGCTGCTAAGGCAGGCTCACAGAACAATAGATGGTGAAGGAAACTGCCTATTGTTTTCTTAAATCTCATCTGTTAAAGGCATTCTCCACTGTTTTGGTTCATTTATCTTCTTAGTTCTGTTTTCTCACAGAAGGAACAAATATTTTATTCTTCCAGCATAGACAGAAGCAGGATATCTGTGGGCAAGGGGGATGTCAAAACCTAAAAAGTGAATAATTCCATACAACTCACACAACTCACACAGGCACGATGACATCGAACTGTTGCAGTGACCTGGCCGCAAAGTCTGTATTATTACACACGTGATGCTGGGTCAGACCCTCCACTTCCGTACCAAACTGTAAATTCAGATTTAAAATATTAGGAATGGATGCGCACACTCACTAGGCTTTCTGAATAGTCACGATATTTACATGTGGGAGGTGAGCGATTTAAATGTTGAGCCTGTTTGTCTCTCGGGGCAGCAGACTCACTTGCAGTCATGAAGAAGGGCTCTTCCTCCTGAAACTTGTGTTTGCTCTGTCCGGAGGTGCCCCTGTTTCTGCTGTCTGCCCTTCAGTGGGTCCACGTGGCCCCCTGGTCATTCTAGTCACTTCACAGGGACTTTGGATTGGGGTAGGCAGTCAGGTTCTTCTCCTGAGGGTGGAACGGGGCACCGTTCAGTAGAAGGGGCTTCAAGGTTTTCGTGTGCATGGTTACATCAGTTTCCTGTTGCCTCTGTAACAAATGACCACAAACAGTGGCTTAAACAATACACACTTAATATCTTAGAGTTCAGGAGGTCAAAAGTCCAAAACCAAGGTGTAGACAGGGCTGATTCTTTCTGAAGGCTCCAGAGGAGAAGTTCATTTCCTGGCCTTTTCCAGCTTCTAGAAACACCCACATTCCTTGGCTCGTGGCCCCAAATCACTCCTACTTCTGCTTCCATTAGCACATCTCCTCTCTGCCTCGGACCTTCCTGCCATCCTCTTTTGAGGACCCTGTGATACATTGGGCCCATGCCACTAATCAAAGATGATCTCCCCATATCAAGATCCTCAGCTAATCATGTCGTCACAGCCCCTTTGTCCATGTAAGGTAACACATCCACAGGGCCCGTCATTCAGCCCATCTCAGTGGTTCTCTCAGTGATTTACAGGCTTGGATTCTCAGGCTATTCCTGTCCTGTTCCAGGCTGTGGCAGCAGCTCAGGTGGGGACGCCTGAGAGGCTCGCTGTCTTTTTCGTTACAGTGACCAGGGTTAGATGGGCATGCAGTTATAAACGTTCTTATCTCCACGGACCCAGCAGAACAGGGGCGTCCGGCTTCCACCCGCCTGCCCTGCCTGAGAGCGTCACTCAGACTCGAGAGGCTTTTCACTTCCTGGTGAAGATCCTTCTGAAAAGTCACTCTTGCAGAGTCCTTGTCCCAATCGGTTAGAGGTCATTTATGGCCTACCAGGTGACCTTTGTGAAATGTCCATAAACAATCCCCGGTAAGGGACAAAAGCCGTATCCCAGCCTTGCTCCTGTGTAACTGCTGTTGTGGCTAATGGAGAAACACACTGATTTTGCATTTCCTCTTGGAACTCATGACGGCTTTTTACAAGATGACACCATCGGCACGTCCACTCCTCATCTCTAGAAGACTGAGCTCAGGAATGGCATTTCAGAGCCTGTCACAGGCTCCTGAGGAAGCAGGGCCTCTGGTCAGGAGGGGCCTCCATCCATGGTTATCTCCGACCTCTCAGGTGAGAAATGCTAACGTGAGAGGTGACAGTAGGATGCTGTCTATGCCAGTTCCCTGACTGCTTATGGGGATCCAGAGGATGTTGCCATTCCCGGACTGGCCCCTTTTATTATCCCAACAGAGGAGATCTCGGTGGTATTTTATTTGGATTCCATAACTTGTCTGTTATTTTTGGTAATTAAAATGGCTTCAGTTCAGTCTCTACGTCTGAGTCTTGTTCATTAAAAAACTTCAATCTGGATCTCTTCCTCCTCCAGTCTTTCCTGCTCCTGCCGGGCACCAGGGACTTAGGATGGCGGGGCAGGGACTGCTCTTCACTAATCAAGATTTCATTCTTTTTTATGGCTAAATAATATTCCATTATATCTATCATGTTTTCTTTACCTATTAATTCATTGAAGGACTCTTAGGTTGTTTCCATGCCTTGGCTATTATGAATAATGCTACGGTGACACGAGGGTGCAGCTGTCTCTTTGAGATAGTGATTTCTTTTTCTTTGGATGTATACCCAGAAGTGGAATTGCTGGATCATATAGTAGTTCTGGTTTTAATTTTTTGAGCAACCTCTGCACTGTTTTCCATAGTGGCTGCACCAATTTACATTCCCACCATCAGTGTGCAAGGGTTCCCTTTTCTTCACATTTTCGACACTTGTTATTTCTTGTCTTTTTAATAATAGCCATTCTAACAGGTATGTGGTGACATTTCCTTGTGGTTTTGATTTGCATTTCCATGATAATTAGTGATGTTGAGCACCTTTTCGTGTACCTGTTGACCATCTATCTATATGTCTATTCAAGTCTTTTTCCTAACTTTTAATCAGATTATTACTATTGTTGTTGTTATTATTATTATTATCATTATTATTATTATGTCACTGAGTTGTTGTATAAGTTCCTTATAAATTTTGAATATTAGCCCCTTTCAGATAGATGGTTTGCAAATATTTCCTCCAGGGATGAGCTTCCTCAACTCTGAGTAGCTGAAAGCTATTGTGTATTGTTTAAGAGAGAGAGGGAGGGGAGAAAACCTACTTGTGAACCCCAGGCCTGGGGTTCCTGGCATGTGTGGGAGTGGAGTGTATGGCAACTGCAGGAGGAGGTGGTGCTTGCAGTAACTCCGCAGGGGTGACCGGTTCTGGGGGTCGTTAGTCTCTTCAGCAGCCTGCGCTCAGGGACCGGGGTGGGGCTTGGCAAAGCACAGGGACAGCCGTGCAGTGTTCCTTTCCCTGAGCATCACTTCCTCACGCCAACTCTGGAAGACTCAGAGGAGGACGCTGCTGCTAGACAGACGTCTCGAGCGTGGCTTCCTCTCCTTGCCACCAGCCCACAAGGGCGCGAACCAGGGAAGGTGTCAAAACATGCCTGGAGAGAAGAGGCAAACAAAGGTCTGGGAAATGAATAAGCAGTCTGTCTAATTAGCTGGGTGGGCTGGACGTTTCCTGACACTAATTTAGCACCGAGAATGTTAATTTTCCCTGCTACAGGGAGGGTATGTGTCACTTTACACAGAACAAACACATTGGGTCTAAGAGTCAGTTTATCCTACACAGCCACTCACCCATCTCATCCTGAAGGTATATAAGAATTCATCCCTGCAAGCCATGGGGCCCAGGAGTTCTGGAACATCCCAGCCAGGTGCCAGATCACTGGCTGCACTTCTTCCCCATTAGCATCTAGCACCAGCCTTATGCTCAGGACACAGGCATCAACTTCGAAAGTGCTCCTTGCTTCCCAGCAGATCTCATCAGCAGAATGCTGTGTGAGTTTTTACACGTCCACACGTGAAGAGCTGTCATCCAGGATACATGAGGAATGTGAAATTCTGGAGCTCCTTCTCCTCTAAGTGGAGTCTTTATCTCCTTCTTGCAGGATTTGACTCAACTTTCCTTCTAGGTTAGAGGAGTTGACGCCTAGCGGAGTGTCATACACCCAGGGGGAGATGGAGATGAGGGTTCTTTGACTTGTTTTAAAACTTCATCAGTCATCTGCTTTCAGAAGCTCTGCAGAGTTTTATATTCACTCAATTCTTCAATCAGAGGGAGCAGGAAGGAATTGCCAGTGGTGTGGAGACACTACGATACCAGCCCAGCAGAATGTAAGGATGTAAGGGTGGTCCACGAGGGAAACAATCGCCACTGACCACTGTCAGTGGTGACCACTGACGTACCATTGCCAGGCCCGCTGTCCCTTATGAATTGTCCCAATCCTTCCGTGTCTGTTTTTTAGATAAACTTTCTTAGCTCTTTACTCATTTTTATGGGTTGAATTGTGTCCCCTATAAAGATATGGTGAAGTCCTAACCCCCAGTAATTCAGAATGTGACCTTATTTGGAAATAGGGTCATTAGAGGTGCAGTTAGTTAAGATGAGATCACGCTGGAGTAAGTAGGCCCTGATCCATAGCCTGCTGTCTTTAGAAGATGAGGACAAGAGACACAGGGAGATGATGGCCATGTGACTGCGTGATGCAGCCACAAGCCAAGGACTTCTAGCCACCACCAGAGGCAACTGTAAGAGGCAAGGAAGGACTTTCCCTTATAGGTTTCAGAGGGAGTACGATACCTTGATTTTGGACTTCGAGCTACCAGAACTGTAAGAGAATAGCATCTTGTTGTCTTAAGCTGCCCAGTTTGTGGTGCATTGTTATGGTAGCCCCAGAATAGTCCCTTTTTTCTTCAAGGATGCCATGGGCACCAGGAGGCTTAGCCTGTAGCCTGGGCTGGAGATTTTGCGCATTGTACTCAGTTTAACCAAGACTAGAGTGGAGGGAATTCAGGTGACACAGGCCTCCTTAGGCAGAGCTGAGAATTGGCCTAAACAAGTGTGCCTTTCAAGGAGGTGACATGTGACTCAACAGATGTGACTTCAGTGTGGCCAGGCCCCAGACCTGGGCAGATAGCTCTCAGGCACGGCCTGTCCAGGCCTTGCACCTGCTCCTCTCTATCTGCTAAGATTCTGGGAAGGTAGCTCTGTGACCATGGTGTTTTGGTTACTCAGTTTGTGTGGGCCTTTGAGATGTGGTCTGTGCCGTATCAGGGCTGGTGTGAGCAGCTCTTGCCTCGCTCGAGGCAGTGGTCTTTAGCTCATGGGTAAGTTCCTAATTTTGTATTTAATTTTAGGAAAAGAGAATCCTTAACATGCAAGCTCTTAGCAGTGCTGAGCTGGCCTCGGGGACAAGGTGCCAGAGACCAGTGCTCCTATGAGAATCTAATGCCTGATGATCTGAGGTGGAGCTGAGGCGGTGATGCTAGTGCTGGAATTTAGGAATTTAGCAGAGAAACAATCGCGCAGAGAAACTTCTAGGAATTTAGCAGAGAAACAATCGCGCATGAGAAAAAAGCTTTATGCCTGTGTTATCTTTTTCTTTTTATACTTATGATAATCAAGAATTGCTTTTAAAAATCTGATTAAATTTTAAAACACGCACCCAAGGGAATATTTACACAGCTATTAAGAATCATGTAGAAGAGTAGCAGCGTGAAAAAAGTTTGAAAATTTTGTTACAAATCCATATATATATTGTTACGATTTGGATAAAAGTGCATCTTGTCTTGATGACAGACATTCTAACAGGTGTCTGGGGAGCAGCTGCAAATACAGATGAAGCTTCGCTCACTCACCAGCCGCTCACCTCCTGCTGAACGGCCTGGTTCCTAACAGGCCACAGACTGGTACTTGTCTGCGGCCCAGGGGTTGGGGACTCCTGGTCTATAACTCTACTTCTAGGAATTTAGCAGAGAAACAATCGCGCATGAGAAAAAAGCTTTATGCCTGTGTTATCTTTTTCTTTTTATACTTATGATAATCAAGAATTGCTTTTAAAAATCTGATTAAATTTTAAAACACGCACCCAAGGGAATATTTACACAGCTATTAAGAATCATGTAGAAGAGTAGCAGCGTGAAAAAAGTTTGAAAATTTTGTTACAAATCCATATATATATTGTTACGATTTGGATAAAAGTGCATCAGAAGGATAAACAACACACTGCACATGATGCTGTTAATTTTCCATATTTTCTAAAGTGAACACAGTGATTTTGTATTCACACAAAATACATGTTATCTTGTTTCTCGTTTTATCCATCAAAATGTAATGATCATTTGTGAATATTTTAGTCCAAATCAGCCATCCAATCCGATTTTCCTCACCAAAACAAGATCTTTTAACTAACCTTACCTACTAATTGTACATTTAAAGTTTATATTAATGTAGATTCCAGACAGCCATGAAAAATACAGAAATCCAACAGTTCTGTCTCTAGTTTCACCGAGAATACTGGGGAGAGACCCAGAGGACTGTGTCTGAGGTAGTTTACCCATCCTTCATCTTGACCTTTGCTTCAGTTCTGTTTCCATTGTGGAGCAAATCCAAAGAGCTCTACACTGTGGCCTACAGACCCAAACTGCGACCACCTCTCCTTGGCGGGGGTGGGGGGTGGTGCTGCTTTTGCCATAATGCCAAATTATTTTAAAGGCAGGGTTCCAGGGGTAAATATCAAGACTGAGGCTCATATAATGACAAAGCAGAGAGGAAATGCCTGGTCGAAATGCCGAATCAAGAATTTCTATCCTCTTACAATCTCACTCATTTTTTTAAAAAATGTTGTTGAGGAACAAGTGACAAATATAATTGCATATATTTAAAATGTACAACGTGATGATTTGATATACATCGTGGAATGATTACCAAGATTAAGATAATTAACACATCCAGCACCTCAGATAACTCTGTGTGTGTGTGTGTGTGTGTGTGTATCCTTTGCTACAAGATCGTGATACATCATGAAAATGCTCTTAGCAACTTTCAAATATGCAATACCATATTATTAGCTATAGTCACCATGTGATACATTAGATCTTATTCATCTTATAACTTTGTACCCTTGACCTACATCTCTCCATTTCTCCCTCCCCTTACCCCTGGTAACCATCATTTAATTCTTCTCCGTTTCTATGAAATTGGCTGTTTTTTTTAGATTCCACATATAAGTGATACCATGTAGTACTTGTCTTTCTCTGTCTGACGCTTAGCCTCATGCCCTCCAGATTCATCCATATCCGTGTTGTCACGAATGGCAGGATTTCCTTCCTTTTTTATGATTAAATAATTATCCATTGTGTGAGAGAGAGATATATATATATCTCCACACATCTTTATTCATTCATTTCTCAGAGGACACTTAGGTCGTTTCCATATCTTGGCTATCGTGAATGATATTGCTATGAGCATAGGAGTGCACACATTTCTTTGAGATACTGATTTTGTTCCCTTTGGATATATACCCAGAAGTGGAATTGCTGGGTCATATGGTAGCTCCATTTTTAACTTTTGGAAGAGCCTCCATACTGTTTTCCATAGTGGCTGCACCAGCTTACATTTCCGCCAACAGTGTGTGAGGATTCCAGTTTCTCCACACCCTCGCCAGCACTTGTTATCTCTTGTCTTCTTGATGACAGCCATTCTAACAGGTGTGTGGTGACACCTCCTTGTGGTTTTGATTTGCATTTTCATGCTGATTAGTGGTGTTAAGCACAATCTAGCCCTTCTTATATGATGTACTGAGCTCTCTCACAGGCAGTCCCTCACACAGTGTCCTGGGTGAATCCTGCCTTGTGTTTGTCGAATATTCTGTGTCCATCTTCGGTCCTGGGTTAGATGAAAGGCGAGGGCAGGGGTCATCCTGGGTGCTGGGTGGGGATGCTGCCGGGCACGGAGGGTCAGGAGAACGAGGTTGTGGGAGAGCCAGGAGAGGTGCCTGGGGTTCGGGTCAGCAGCAGCGCTCCAGTGGGAGGGCGACGGCATCACCAGTGTCTGCTTCTTCTGGGCTGCCCTCCTCTCCCCACACATCCCCGCCACTGCACCTCCAGGATTAATCCCCCTGTCCTATTGTCTCCTCCTCTTCCAAGGCCCTCACCTCTCTCCAGGCCTTGTCCATCTTTGAAGTCCAGTCCTCAGGGGATAAGGGACGAAGACCCCGGCCTAGGCTCCCTGCTCTGCTCCCCTGCAGGAGGGGCCCTGCTGCTCCCCCTTTACCACGTAAAAGTGTGTCGTAGGTGGTTAGACTCCCTGTACCCCATGCCTGTCTGAGGAAAGTCAGTGTCTCTGCAGCCCCTCAAGCGCCTCCCCTCAGACCATCTCACTTCCTCCCGAGGACTTGAGGTTCAATGCCATGAGTCCCTAATACTACATGGCTTAGTCTGGCCTGTTTCTGAATTAGGTATAAATGGAGTCATGTTTTATGTATTCTTTGCAACTCCCTGTTGTAGCTCAACTGGTGTGAATCACTTGTTCCTACTGCTCATGGTTTCCCACTGTGTGACCACAGCTCACCTTATTTATCCAGCCCGCTGCTGATGGGTTGTGCCGTCTTCAGTCCTCCTCTCCCCTTCCCTATCTTTCCTTCTCCCCATCCCCTCCCCTCCCCTCTCCCTCCTCCTCTTCCTCCCTCCTTTCCCCCTCTTCTTTCCTTCCTTTCCCCTCCACCCTTAACAGTTTTAAGCGGCACTGCTACAGACTTTGATATCTATGGATACTGGTGTGCATGTGACAGAACACTTGGCTGGACACAGTAGCTATGCGTCTCTCAGACTTTGTCATACAGCTTCACTTCAGTTCCCAAAGGAATTGTGCCAATTTGCATGCCTTTTTGCCAGCTTATTCACCATCAGCTGCAGGGGATGTGCATTCTTGTTAACGTCCAGCTCTCATTTGGGGTGGAAACCACATAAGCTTTTCTTGCTCAGCCCTGCACCCTGGAACCAGCACCTGGGCCTGGCTCATGTCTCCAAGGACGAAGTTGTTCAGGAGTCGAGGGTGCATTCTCAAAGTTCCCCACGCTCCAGGATGCCTTTGTTAGATGTTACACCTGCTCCACACCCCAGCTCAGAAGTGAGGTTGTGCTGTTAATGGTCACAGATTTCTTCAGAGGGTCATTTACAAGTCTCCCTTTTTTTCTTACTGCCCGCCCCTCATCCCTCGCCCTTGATGTCGGATAAGGCAGCACAGGAAATATGTGCGTCCTCACTTTCCATGGCCAGTGTCCAGCTGCACCTAGGCCTGGATGCTCCCTTCTCCTCTTACCTCTCACAATGGTCCATCTCCGCCTTCCCCTCTCCCCAGAGCTCCCCCACTTGTCTCAGGAGGGCAGGCTCCCCAAGGCTCCTGGTTTCTCAGAACCCAACCCCTCTACCCCTCCAGCTCTCCTGTTTCTCACCTCCCTTTCATGGCTAACTTTCCGGAACGGTTGCTAAGAGGATGTGTTCCGTATCCTGGTATAACATTACGCTCCGCCTTCCCACCTGGGCGCCGTCCGGCCTCATTCAAAGGGATAAACAGTCGTGTCCTGCTTCTTCTCCTTTCTGGGAGGGGGGCAAGGCAGTGATGGAAAGCAGGCCTGTGTCCTTGCAACACTCAGGCTAAGATTCTTCATGCTGTGTTGAGTTTGGAACCTTATCTAACTGTCCCTATATAACTGTAAGAGACATTGGGGATGACATTCCAGTTGAGACATTTCCCTGAAGCAAACACTTGTTTTCTAGGTCTTTGTACATATCTGCGTTTGAATCCTGCCTCCGCCACTTACCAGCTGTGTGACCTTAGGCAACTCATTGAACCTCTCTGTGCCTTATTTTGTAAAATGGTAAAAATAGTGTCTACTTCCTAGATCCTAATGAAAATTAAATCAATTCACACAATCTGAGTTTAGGAGGGTCCCTGGAATTTCGTAAGTGCTCAATAAACACTGGGTGGTATTTTATGATTGCTATACTTTAGACAAATATTAAAAGATTTGTACAGAAAATACCATTCGTGCTATAATTTAAGCAGAGAGTGAACGTTTGATAAAGATTGAGAGAGAGAGAGATGGTGGGTGGGAGGGAGAGACGTTCATTTTGAGAGATTGACTCACACAATTGTGGAGCTTGGTAAGTCTGAAATCTGCAGGGCAGGCTGCAGGCTGGAGCCCCAGGGAAGAGGTAGAGTCGTAGCTAGAGTCTGAAGTCAGTCAGTCTGGAGGCAGAATTCCCCCCTCCTCTGGGGATATCAGTCTTTTTCTCTTAAGGCCTTCAACTGATTAGATGAGGCCCATCCACAACAGGGAGGATGATCTGCTTTACTCAAAGTCTACTGATTTAAATATTAATCAAATCTACAAAATACCATCAAAGGGACATCCAGACTAGTGTTTGGCCAAACATCTGGGCACCGAGGACTGGCCAAGTTGACACATTAGAGCAACCATCACAGGTGCCATCAGACTCAACCCGGAAGCAGTGCTGGAATTAGCAGCTTGGGCCCAGAAATGGCACCAGCCAGAAGTGTTTGAGGAGACAAAATGGATGGCACAGGGTCTAGGAAAGAGGTTTAGAGTGTGAGTGGAGGACGGGAGGCTGAAACCAGGGTGGGTAGGTTTTGTCTTTTCCTTTGCTTTGCTTTTGGTTTAAAGATGGGATAGCATCTCACAGTGATCAATTCTCAAAGTGTGGACCAGCAGTGTCCACATCACCTGGGGTCCTGTTAGAAATGCACATTCCTGGTCCCCTCCCCACTCGCAGACCTACTGGATTGGAAACTCTAGCCTTCCGGGTTAACAAGCTCTTGGGGATTCCAATGCACCCAAAGTTTAAGCACCACTCGAGTACACTTCTGTGCTGGAAGAGGTGGGGACCAGGACAAGAGAAGAGGTGGAGCTGCCTGGGAGAGGGGATGTCTTGGCGGAGGCCTAAGGCAGTGTGGCTTGGGGGACCAGTTTTGGCCCAGGACAAGTGTGAGTGTCATTGCGTCTTGAGCAGTGGGAAGGCAGTGGGAAGGCAGATGCTGCCCACTTCATTTTGGATGCTCTGCCAGGTACAGGCCTTCCTGAGGTCAGAAGCAGGTGGTTATGATGGGGAGAGGTGTGCGAGTGGATTGTGTCTGGCTCATGTGGCCATAGGCACACCTAGGGTTTGCTTCAGCAAGAGGTAGCCTGGGACTTTTGTCCACAGGGAAAGGCTCACTGCCCTGTGGTGACACTTTCCCAAACCCCTCCCTTCGTTCGGCTCTACTTTGAACCATACAAAACTGCCGATGTTCAATGGATTTTGATGTTAAAAATTTTTTTAAAGGCAGCCATACTTAGTTTTACCCTACATCTTTCCTGTGTGGTTATTATACATCTTCATTTCATGTTGCAATGATTTGTTTCCAGATCTTGTGTCCCAGACCCATAGCTCTCTGAGGGCAAATGCTGTGTCACCTTCATCTTTTCACCCAGCTCAGTGCCTGACAGTCACCACACTGGGATGCTGGCACACACATTGTATTGACATGAGCAGCATTTTGAACCTCAGCCATCCGTGGCTTGAATTTCCCAAACCATTCATGAAAATGGGCACTTTTCCTGAAATAGTCCTGTAAGGAAGGACATGCTACCTGTAATGCCAACCACAAAAGGATGGTAAGACCCCTGGGGAAGGAGAGACCCCATCCAGGGCCGTGTGTGCACACCCCTGGTTTGTGCACATTCGTGGGACGTGGCAGCCATAGCCGTGCACACGCATGACTTGCATCGTCAGGGCGCTGAGGTGTAGAATGCACACAGTGGCTTGGTGCCAAACATGGTGAGGTCGGAGGGCCCGAGACTGCGGCGCGCGCTTCCCTCGCCGCCTGCGTCCTTGGCAGGCAGGCAGCGCCCTGAGGAGTGGCTGGGCCACCCGAGGACCCACTGACGTGGGGCGGCCTGAGCGGCATGAGGCGGCACGAGCAGGGCGCTCTCGGCTGCTGCGGCCTCTGCACCTGCCCAGGGACAGCAGGAGGTAAAGGGGGGCAGGCAGGTTCGGGACCGCCCGGGCCATCTCCGCAGCTCCTCCTTCCTCTACTGGAGGGAACAGAGATCCTTGGGAGGGGTGAGCTAGGCTGCGCCTCTGAGCGAGGTATCGCTGCGGTCCCAGGTCCCCGCGGGGTGCATGCTTGGGTCAGGCGATCGTTGGGTGCACACACTTGAGTTCCAGGAGACCGGAGTGGGTGCACACACAGGGCTCCCTGGTGACCTTGGAGGTGCACACGCAGGGATTCCAGGTGACCTTGGGGTGCATACGCAGGGCTTCCAGGTGACCGCGAAGTGCACGCGCAGGGCTTCCAGGTGACCGCAGGGGTGCACACGGAGATCCCCGGTGGCCGCGGGAACACGCGGGGCGGGCGGGCTTCCGCTTCCGCTGAGCAGCCCCCACCCCGGCGCAGGGCGCGCCCCTTAGCGGGGCTGGGGACCAATCCCGGGAAGGGAGGCGCTGCCGTGCCCCCCAGCCTCGCAGCCGAGCCCCCTCCCCACTAGCGCTACCCCACCCATGAAGCACCTTCTGGTGCAGAGGAAAGCAGCTGCAGAGGATCGTTGTGTTCTGCCGGAGGATGAGGTTTTGGCTGAGAAATGAAGAGATGGCCCTGGAAGAAATGGTGCAGAGATTAAATGCGGTTTCCAAGCGCACTGGTAGGAGGAGCTGCTGGCCTTGAATTCTATATTCTTAAGCTTGACATCCTGTGTTGAATGCGTCTAATTTTTGTATAACAGCGTTCTTTTTTTTTTTTTTCCTAGCAGCGATAACAGAAAAGAGCAGATATGATGAGCATTTATGTAGCAGCTGATAGGTTTCCATGAACGGTCAGCATGATTTTTTTCTGCCTAGGATAGTTAAAATAAATGCAGGTTGGTGACATAGGCTTTCTAGTGGATCTCAGGTTTGTCTATGGAACCGTTTTCTGAAATCTCATGAAACCTGCATTTCAGTTTCATTTTAAACCGTGGCAATGGAAAAAGCATAAGTATTTGCGGATTAAAATAATGTGAGCCAAGGGCTTTTTAAGCCTGGTGTAGGGGTGGTGGAGATACTAGAAGCTCATTTTGAGGAGGAAAAAATCCAGATTGATCAAGTGGTTCTTTTCTCCACCAATACAATTTCACCTAAGACAAATGGGTAAAGAGTGGGAGAATGGCATCGTTAGACATTCATTGTCTGTATTAATCAAAAGATTACTTAAAATAAGCTTTGAAGAGCAGTTCAAATGGATTCATTTAGATTTAAGTAAATCCTGAGCTGGTGGTGTCTTGCTGTTGGCTTTCAATCAGTCACATCTGAGTTTTCCTGCTGCATTATGCAGGGGAAAACAGTCAACGTTAACATTTCAAGTTTTCCTTGAAATGAAGAGGAAGTAATCATAGATCATTAAAAGTAAGTTGACGAAATTTTTCTAATATTGCCATGTTATGTTACATACCGTTACTTCGTTGTCTAAACACTTTCCTGAGAGATCAGATTTTGTCTGTTATTTGATTTAGGCGTGGTAGTCTCTCTTTCTTCTCTCTTTCTCTTTTTCATAAGTGAGAGACCCCAATGGATTTCAAGAGCAGAGCAGAGCAATAATTAAATCCGCATAAGCATCTATGCTTATGAGACTTTTAGAGACATTCAGTTTTTAATGGTGATTTTCTTGTTTAAGGCTCCTGGATTTGGTGTGTATGGGTCAAAAGAAAATAAAGCCATTTTATATCATTTGGCCCCTTATTCTTAGAAAGGTAGCTCCCTTTTTCTGAAGTGCAGATTGTGTTCTTGCCTGGTGCTAGATTTGGCGTGTGACTGAGGTGAAGGGCACGGTGGACCGCAGATTCACAGGAGTATTCCCACTGGCCCTGAAGGAGGAGGGACAGCACTTGTCTGCTCTTCACACCCTCTGCATTGGGCCTGGAGTCAGAATTTCAGAGCGGGAACTGTTCCAAGAGTGATGTCATACCCTAGGTTTTAGGGATGGAGGTTTTCCCTTGAGCTCCAAAAGATGCATGTGCAATTCGAATGGTAGAAAAGCTATCTCTCAAGAGCAGGAATGACACTGACCATTCACTGAAAATGTATTTCAAGCCTGGTTCTTATGAAAATGGTCTCATTCTAAACAGAAGTGCTCCAGTGTGTGTCCTTTGACACATCTGTGCTACCAGCAGTTGCAGATTTCACCAAGACGCTTTTAAATTCAGATCAATAGATACTCAGCTTTATGAATATCCAGTATCATTTGGTTAGGGGAGAAGACCACTGCATCCATACCCCTGCTTACCTCCCGTTAACACTGCCTCTTTCTTTAGCACAAATCCAGTTTTCACTGATGCTGTGTATGAGGCACCCATGAACGGAAGCTGTGAGACATGATGCGGACTTTAGGGTGGTATTGACACAGTGCCATCCACCAAGCATGGGGTATGTTATATATTCTCTTTTGGAGATGCGGATATAGATTGATGGAAACCTACTCACTGACTCGGGTCTAAATCCTAAGTACTTCCTCAGAAGAATTCCCCATCTGTAGTAGAAGTCGTTCTGCCTCCAGGTTATTTGGGATCAATGGCAGGTATGGGCTGGTGGCCGAGGGTTTATTTGCCTGCTGGCGCAGTAATTCAGGGAGGGGGGCCTGGCCCATTTAGGACAGAGTCAGAGCTGAAGGCCTGGGTTCAGTGACCTTGCACAGGGCTTTGTGGCTATCTCAGCTGCACAGAGCTGGGCCCTCCATGGCTCCACTTTGAACCAACAGGCGGTTTATCTTTGCTAGACTGAACATGACGCTGCTTTATTTTAAGGTCAGATTTATATGTTGCTCCCACTCATCTAGGACATCCATTCTCTAGGTTATTCAGCATGTAGAGGAAAATAAAGCCTGCTGCCTGTATGGTCTGTGAATCTGTATCTCCTGACCTTAAGAATTTAAATTTTATATAGTCTTGAACCAAATCTTTAATCACAAGACCAGGAGTACTTTCCAGTGGCAAAACCTCCCTTTCTATGTGGTACGGCTCCTTCCCAGCATTTCCATTATCTGGATTTTCTCTTTTTATTTGCAGTAATCAGTGAAAAAGTAATAAATATTTGCAGGGGAAATGCTACTGGATCTAGTTGATTTAAGCATTTTCTGAATACTGAAGAGCAGTGGTCCTCAAGCATCTGAATCATCGGAGAGAATCCTCACAGATCTCTGGGCCCCACCTCAGAGTTTCTGATTCGGGGAGTCTCCCCACCACCCTGGCTGAGAATTTGCATTTTTAAGTTCTCAGGTGATGCTGATAGTGCTAGTCTAAGAACCAAATAATCAGAACCATTGCAGTAGAAAAGTCTTTAAATTTTGTACTACTTTCTCCATTAATTGATCTTAAACAAAATACTTTTGTCATAGATGAATGGATGAGGATGGATGGGTAGATGGGTGGATGGATGGATAGACAGATGGATGAATGGATGAGACTGCATATAGGATAGTAAAAATAGAAGCTATATCATTTTGAATTTTAATGTCCCCCAAGGAAGACTAACAATTTTTAACTCTTTATATATTAAAGAACAAAACCTCTGTTTGCATCAGAACACGAGTGATGGTGGGGGAAGGTGCTGATGAGCCTGCCTCACTCCTCTGGTTAGAGTTCAGCCATGGTGCCCATACTCTTTGGACCAAACACCTTCCTTCCCATCCATTCTGTCCTATCTTCTCATTTTCTACACCAAGCTTACCACAATCCAAAAAGCCAGATTTCATCTGAGCGATGACTTTAGGGAGATGGGGATGCTGTCCCGGCACCATCATTATACCGACATTTGAGTAATTATTGTTCATTCTTCTGACATGTTCCTTTTTAAAAACTGAAGCATCCCAGAGTGGTGTTGTCTGTGTGCCATATCTATATTCAATTGCAAGGAGAAGTGAGACTCTTTTTTTAAGGAAGTTCTGTTGCTGAGATCTTTAGAGAATTCTGAAGTCAGAAAATGGACATCGCTTTTGTGACAGACCCGATCTGTGAAGCTTCTTTGGAGCATAAATAGATGTTGTGAGAGAAAAAGGTAAATAACATAGAGGAAAAAGCCCAAATAGATAGAAAGTTCTCTGTGAGGGAGATGCTGCGACCTCATTCTTATCTTTAATTTGCGGAGCCTGTACCCTGCATGAGTCTTCTTTTCTAAGGGAGATTCAGTTTTCTGTGTTCTGCAGCTGCTCATTGTTTCAGTCTTAACAGAACCCTTTGGTTTGCTCTAACCCTTGGGGTCTCTGGCCTCCCACCTAGGCCAGCCTGGCCCCATCTGAGGACTTGTCCACCTCAGCCTGTGTCATCCCCCGTTTTTGGCCTCTGGCAAGCTCTTCCCTCTTGTCGTCTCTGGTCTCATGTTGGAAAGTGTCCTTCTTCTGTCAGAGAACTCTGTACTTAACAAGGGCTCTGGTGTCTGGCTTACTTCTCTTCCCCACCAGCAGGGCTTATTGTGCCTCGTGTGCATCCACGATCCCTGGTGATGCTCATCCATTCCCTTACTCTCCCCCCCAACCCTGGCTGATCCCCGCACTCTGCAGTCGTCATCACCAGACTTGGCTTTACCCACTCGTTCTGCTCTAGCCCAAGTCCCACAGTCCTGTGAGGAGCCTGCTCCCTCCCCTAGCCCCCATCAGTACTGTGAGGGGTCTGCTTGAAAATAAATAGTTAACCCAGAAATGCCAAAACACACCCCAAGAACTTTTGTGTGATATTTAGACAAGTTTTTGGAAGATTCTTCTGTGCATAATGTGGCTATTTTTGTTTCCATTATGGGGTCTGGAAGCCCTTGGTGTGTGAGGTTGGAGCAGCAAGGAGGCCAGAGAGAGGAGCCCGGAGTGAGAGCAGAGAGATTTGGACCAGTGACCTTGTCAGGTCAGGCTGCTGTAACAGAGGTACCACAGACTGGGAGGTTTATACAACAAAAATTTATTTCTCACAGTTCTGGAGGCAGGAAGTCTGAGATCAAGGTGTTGGAAGGGCTGATTTCTCCTGAGGCCTCTCTTCTTGGCGTGTAGATGGCCATTTTCCTCCTGCGTCCTCATATGGTCATCCCTCTGTACATGTCGTTGTCCTGAGCTCCTCTTCTTATAAAGAAGGACACCAGTCACTTGGGATTAGGGCACACCCTAATGACCTCACTTTACCTTAATTATGTCTTTAAAGGCCCTATCTCCAAATACAGTCACATTCTGAAGTCTTAGAGATTGAGACTTCAACATATGGGTTTTGTTGAAGTTCAGCCCATGACAGCCAGATTGTGTATGAACTGTGGGCCGTGGCTCCAATCTCAGCTTGAACTCTGAGGGAACTCGGAAGCCTTTTAGAAATTTCAGCAGAGTTGTGATATGATCTCACCTATTTTAAAGGCTCATTTGGATGCTTGTTGAAAAGGTGGAGGGAGCCATGTGAAAGGGAGGCCATTACCTGGTCCAGGTCCTGGAGAAGGTGGACGGCCCCTGGGACTGGGGTGGCAGGCATGCGCAGGTGGCAGGCAGTCTGGGCAGTGGGGTCCTGGATATGTTTTGAAGGTCGGGCTGACCAAGCTGGACGTGGGCAATGAGAGGATGGGAAGAGTACTGTGCTGGCCTATCCGCTGGCACTCTCTGGCCAAAAACTCTCCCTGGGAAGGTGGTATGTGGCTGAGTGAGACTCAGCTTAGCATAGCAGTGGGCTGGAGGCTGAGGGACCGGAGCATCAAAATGGGCTTACAGGGGATAAGAAGCTTCCCAAGACATCCTCAGAGGCAAAGTGGTATGACACCCCTGACTGACTCAGCCAGGGGGCACAGGGTATGTGCATTTCTACACGGAAATGTTCATAACACTGAACATAAGAGCTTTAGATGCAGGGGCCGCAGCATCCTGCAGAATTAAAATCCACCTAGCACGGTTTCCATCAGATGCATTAGTACCCGCCCTCGTGCCTGTCATCTTCTGCCTCAGTGGTGGAATCCTTGGACTCGTTTTTTCAAATCCATTTTTAAAACTTGTTGAGGCCCTTTGGGAAGAAAATAGTACAGAGAAGTGAGATAGACATTGGTTAGGGGTTGCTGAATATTTTGTAATGCATAATTTAAATTTCGTAATGCATAATTAGGTAAGTATGACTATGAAACACGGAAACTATTTTAAAAACAAACAAATACCTTACACAGAAAGTTTATTGTGAATCTTGTTAGCAGGAACTCAGCAATGAGCTTTGGAGATTCTGAGCAGAAAGAGAAACGTGTGGGATGAAATTAGTGATTTATTCTTTTTCAGAATTGTCCTCTGGAGGTATTTCTGGTTTTCTCCAGTTAACACAGGTTCTCAGAGTGTAGTACCCAGCCAGCCATCACCTGGGAGCTTGTTAGAATTGCAGATTCTCAGGCCCACCCCAGCAAGGTGAGTCTGATGCCCCAAATTTGAGGCCTGCACAGGTGCTGGGAGGGTGCCAAGGCTCAGGTCAGTGAGAAGATGAAAGAAAAGCAGGGCACCCAACTCCTTCAGTGGACTCCAGAGATGGAGTCAAATGAGAAACGGAGGGAGGCCTGTGCTGTGCTTGCCCTTTAGCTAGTATTAGGTCCTCCTTCAGGTACCTGCTCAGGGGCTGCTCTGATGAGGCCTTTTCCCATTGCCCACATGGCTCTGTTATGCGTGTGCTCCGGTACCCACAACCCCAAGCATGGTGCTGTCCCCTCTGTACTGTCTGCTTGGTGGCTCCTTTGCCACATCCATCAGCTCACTGAATCTGGACAACGCCCTGTTTTAACTTCACGTCGCCAGGCCTGACACTGAAATGTTCTGCATGTGTGTTGAACTAGCGAAGTGTAGGAAGCACATGTTGCTGCGAATTGAGAAATTGGGGCAGGTAGGTAAAACAACTAAAGATGGAATATTTGTGAATACTTTTCTGATTTTCAAAGAGAAAAATATGTGATTGAGAAACTACTAATTAATTACCTTGACTTTCACAAATAAAGCACAAATGATTGAATAAATTATGAGTCTGTAGAAAGAAAAGCAATCATCTCTAGCTACCAACAAAGATACACTAAATTGATAATAAACCATTTTTATGAGTGTGAGAGTGTGAGAACTTTATATTTTAGTGGCTGGCTTTTGAGAAAGGCTTTCTTTATATTTCGTGTTATCCTCCATGAACAAAGAGGAAAGAGAGCGACTATAGGAAATTGAGATCGTTTGGATTCTTTTTTAGCAAACACTCACTCTCCTCCCCTTCCACTAATGGGCAGAGCACGTGTCCCCCTTTGACTTGCACTTGGCCATGTGACTGGCTCTGCCAGGTCTGATGCTCACATGTACTTGCACAGAGGACTGGCCCCTCCCATTTCCCAGTGATGCCTCGTGAAAACATGGCCAGGGCAGCCATTGCCACCCCCACGCCCCACCCCAGCCTGGGTCCAAAATGAGACACGCCAGAGCAGAACCACCTCCACAGAGCTGCAAACATGAGAATAACACTTACATTTATATGATACTGAGTTGGGGGCAGTTTTTTGTGTGGCACTAGTGTGGCACTCACTGACTAGTACAGATAGTATATAGTTTGAGTAGGCAGCTGGGCAACCGGCCATCCAATGGGAGAATGGCAGGCCTCAGGGTGACTCCATTGTCTTCTTATTTTTAAAATAGATATTGAAATTTTCTCTTTGACTATTGTTAGAAAAACTACCAGAAATACATTCTTGCCCGTCCAGCATGCAAACTGCTGTCCAGCAGGAGAAGGAGTGGAGGCGTTCTCTGGGCATCCAGGTAGTAGAGTTAAGAACAGTGAATCAATGAGTAGAGATGACAGACATGAAGCAGATTTTGACTGAAAGGAAATATTTTTCCAAAGAACTACAGAAACAGAATGCCTCATGAGCATGATCCTAGGCTGCTGAAATGGAGTCGGTCCGTGTTTCGGAGTCCCTGTCTCTGGGAGCCCAGCAGGGGATCTGCAGTGGCCCTGGAAGCTGTTAGATTCAGTGTCTTTTAAAATTGCTACCTTGCTCAAAATATTTTGTAAACGTCTCTGAGATTTCCATGTTCGGTGGCCATGGTTACAAAAAAATGAGCGCTGTTTATAAAAATAAAGACTCTTGGTTGTTGAAGAGCGGTATTCAAAAGACACTAAGTGTCCTTTAAAGTACAATAAGTCCTCATGTAATGTCCTCAATTGGTTTTGAGACTTTAAGTGAGATGATGTATAATGAAACCAATTTTACCATAGACTTTTTTATGTATATAAATAAGAGTTAAGTTCCTACATTATCTCAAGTTAAATTCCTACACATGGTACTAAATGACATTATCAAGGACCTGCTGCATGATGGGGACGTTGAAGGCAATTCCAAACAACACGTGCTTTAAGCATTTTGAAGAGAGCAATCTTAATTTGGATTTGTAGAAATCAATCACATTCATGCTTCTGCTTTTGCTTACTAATTATCCCTTTGGTTAAACAAAACAAACAAACAAACAAACAAATGTATAACCATTTTGATTTAAGTGGGTCTTGTGTTAGTGGTACCATATCCATAAACTTAACATGCTTCTTGTTGTGGGTAGCCCTCCTTGGCCTGCCTGTGTCCAGTATCTCTAGGTGACGGTCACGTTGCCAGTCTCCTCCCATCACAGCCTCTCTCCTCCCAGAGGCAATTCCTGGACCAGTCAGCTCTCTCGGAGTCCTCTTATTTTCATTTAGCCCATGTGGCATTTCATTATGCGCTGCTTGCAGTCTGCTCATCATTTCTCAGGTCAGTTCTATCCTCCAGACTATATATTTGGAGTGCCGTAAGAACCACAACCATGTTCCAGACTCTTGCGAGCCTCCCCCTGGGGACCACATGGTGCTGCAACTACAAAGACCACTCAGGGTGGTGGGTTTGCTCCAGTCTTTACTCGGTCCCTGTGTTCTTAGCAGCAACTATGGCAGATGTTCCTGGTGAGAGAAACTTTGCCGTTGGTCATCTGCACCAGCTTAATGACTGAGAATTCTCTCCAGAATCAGACTTTTAGGGACTAGTCAATGTAAAAGAACGTGACCTGAGAGACTCTTCCTTTGTTATAATTAAAACAATTAATAAATATTGCAACAAAAAGCTTTCCAGACCTCAGTTACTTTGAAATTGGTGCTATCTCTAATAAACATATTTTCCCTAGAAGAAAATAATTTTAACAGTCTCTTAGGGTCCTCTGATTCATAATTCAACCAAATGTAGTCTTCTGTAGCTTCATGCTACACCATGAGGCTGCCTGTTGTGTATCTGCTTCTTTCTTCCTGATATCCACACACAGGATAGATATGGTTGAGAGCTCTTTCTATCTGTCTAAACCCACCTCTTTGCCAGAATTATCATCTCTATTTAAGTACATATAGTTAATTCTTAACATTGGATTTGTACTATTATAAATATTTTCACACATCTGTATCTCTGATAAACAGAATTTATCTGGTCACATTCATTTTATACCTCTGGTTTTGGAGAAAGAAATATTCATTGTACCTTTCAAAACATTGTAAGTTATTGCAGTTGTCTGATACACATACAAAAAATCTAGTTGCCTAAATTCAAATCCTAATTAGGTGCTGAAGTTGTAGTACTGTTTGGATAAAATTCAGAATGAGGTTTTCTGCCTTGGGGGATGATAGCACTACTGCAGAGAGCAATTGTGAGTGTTAGATAGAGATTGAAATCACGGACTGGAGCCATAGCCTTGGGTTCAAACCCAGGTTCTGCCATCTTGTCGGCTTGTGGTGCCTCGGTTTCCCCATTTGTAAAGTGTATCTATGAGAGCACCTACCTGGTAGGGTGGATGTGAAGAGCAAGTGAGTTAAATTCATATGAGAAGCCCTTAGAGCTGCCCGCAGGCAGGCAGCTCTCAGCAGATGATTATTGATGCCCTTGTCACATATGCACCAGCTTAGTGAGTACCTGGTTCGTGCGCTCTACACATGCTGCTGCCATTATCATTATTACGTATTATTAACTGTGTGATTTGATTACCAATCCCAGTAATGAAGCATGTGGGGATTTTCCAGGCAAATGCGAAGAAAAAAGAAGTGTCTGAGAGGACATAGCTTGGAGAGGAAGGATGTGTTAGGGGCCATACTACGAAGATGGGATTCTCCAAGGCGATGCTATTGTACAGAGAATACCACTGGGTCTGGGCCTCAGCATGCAGCTCTTTAGAGAGGAGTTTCAAATGGGCGTGCTTTCTTCTCTTCCTCAGAGGAAGCTTTTCCTAGCTCAAATCCCAAAGATACGCAAATACTGAGAGGAAATCAAATTTGGGTGAGGAGCCTCTCAAGAAAATTTAAAGTTGTAAGTTTGACAATACATAAGAGTTGGCATACTTTCTTCATTTTAGAGATTAAATGGTTTTTGTGTAGCTCAATTGGGGTTTCAGCAAATTTTCTGGGTTTTTTGCTTTATTTCATTATTAATAGTGTTAAAGAAATGAATCTAGTCCCCAACACATGAAAACCAATTTCTCATCATTGCAGTCATACCACATGGCTTTGGCACTTAATTCACCAAAGGAAAGAACTAGTATTAAGTTTCATTGATATTTTTAGCGAGATGTTAGGGATGGTGTACTAATACTCAAAATATGACTTTACTTTTGTAAGGATGCTTTGTCTTTAAAGACAAAAATTTTAAGTGTTTTGATTTCTTAATCTTTAAGAAGGGAAACCATGTCATTTGATATTTATATAACAAAATACAGGAAGTTGTGGAATACATGTAGATGTTAGGTCTCCGTGATTTATCAGCTTTATAATTTTATGCCTCCATCAATTCTGAAAAGACTAAAATTTTTACTATGTTCTCTTCTGAAATCCAGTCTTTGGTATTGGTAGGAATACTCATTCATAGGGACACATTCATTCATTCACTCACGGGACACTTAGGGGAGCGTCTACTATGTGCCAGCCCGACCAAGGCCAGCCCAGCGAGACAAGGCAGGTCCCCCCTGGTGCAACGTGACAGTGAGGTTCTGCCCAGATCCAGAAGCTTCAGTGGGAGCAATCCCCAGACACAAACCATCCCTTAACTTTGTAAATGTTAGCATATCATGTGGAAAGTAGAATCGAACATTTCACGTGCTGCGTGTTTATTCCTGGCACAGAGATTCATTTAAATTTTGGCCCAGCCACATCTCAGTCTGTATCTGTGAAAGACTATTGCAAATACAGCCTATAAAACACCATGCCATGCCATCTGTTATCTGTGTTTTAATAGATTTCTAAATGTCTGTGACTTGGGCATAATCTCTGGAGTTTGTCATCATTGGTTGGTTGTGATGTATCTTTTATTTTTAAAAAAATTAAGCACATTATTTAAAAAGTTCATTTTAAAGAGTAACCAGTTCCAGACTCTATAAAGACCTGTTTCTCTATCTCTGGTTTTATTTCTGCATTACAGAGGCCTCAGAACTTTAGAACTACAGAATGTTTTACAGGGTATCTTAAATGCGCGGTACCCGGGGCTTTCTGTCTTTGTTAGAGGGAAGACATTGTCATTGAAAATGACAAGATGCATCTGACTCGAAGCTCCCTATTAAACATTGAACGATTTAGGAGTGATCGGCCTATGGCTTCCTCAGGAACTGTCATCAGGTAAGGCTGAGAGCACTGCCAGGCAATAGGGCTGGTACTTGGCACTGAGCACCAGGAGGGTTCATCAGATATATGGCTGCCTGTGGACCTCAGTGCTTACCAGGCACTGGAGAGACTATACAGCAAGGAGAATGAATCGTCTACACACAGTGGGGCAGGGGCACCAGGCACTGGGTCCAGCGAAAAACCTAGAAAAAGGATAAAATGAGAAGTCGGAGCAGCACTTGCTCATGGGACAGAGGCGTCCCTGGTGGGGTCAGCAACTCTTCAAATGCCAGCGTGCTGCGCCTGCACTTCCCAGCCTCGTGGAACTCCCCTGAACACCACGCGTTGTTTTCTGGACGTGGTTATTTGAGAAGATGCATTTTTGTACCTGAGTCCTCAGGCGTGGCCAGCAGCCTCAATGCAGAGGTTCAGCAGGATGCTGCTTCCCTGCCTGTGTCAGCCGCAGGAGAATTGAATTTTAAATTACCCAGCATCTCATTTGGTTTAAGACTGCACTAAATAACTCCCTGCTCTCCTGACATAATTAATTTAAGACTCTTTTACTGCCAAAAATCATGCCATTTATTGATAGGAAATTAACAGTAGCTTGAGGCCATATCATATAAAATATACACTTGGGGTCTAAAAAGAGCCTGTCTACCCCTCAACGGGCCTGGTTGCTTCAGCTTCCCCAAGCCTGGCTTACCACACCTAGGGCAGTGTGAGGGAGAGCTTGGATCTCAAGTGCTTTTTGTGCGTTTTTCACCCAGGAACTATCAAACAGCTTAGGGGAGGACATGCCCACCGACTGCTGGGCAAATCCCAGAGAGTTTTCAAGATGTTTGCCAAACCTGGAGGCTGCAAACCTACAAGGCGAAGAAACTAACAGATCGTGAGTGAGGTTCATATCTCAGAACAGACTTTTGGAAAAGGTTTTAATTAGTAACATCTTTAAGACATATTTAGATACTTAGGGGAAATTGGATTAACCCAGACCCGCCTGATGGAAAGAGCACATTAAATCATAAACCGTCTGCATGTGTGCACATGTGCACATTCTGACTTACTAGCTGCTCAGGGAATGGTCCTGGCACTCCAAATTCTCACAATTTTCTCTGTGTATCTTAACACTCACATGGGGGAAGGGAAAGACACACAGAGAAATTTAGTGCCAACCTCAGAAACAACACATGACATACAGCTTGTTGCAGTTAGTAATCACCTAGTGGCAGGCTGTTTCTGGGGACACATAGCAATCACATTTCGGCGTGTCTTTTCCTGGGGCCCTGTGGAGTGAATCAAGTTGAAGGCTTGGTTCCCTGGTCATGGGAAGAGGACTTGCGTCCTGGACATGCCTCATCAAACGCACCATCTGTTTCCTCCTGATTGTGTGTTGGGACTGGCCTCTGCTTGGAAGCCAACATAAGGGGCAGAAATGAAAACTCAAGTGCCTGACAGCGCCGGCTGCTAATGCTTTGAATCTCAGTCATGGTTTTCCTTTGCTTCTGGGTGGAGAACATGTTGCCTGTAACTTTTCAGCCTCTGTGCATGATTTTCCTCTTGGAGCTTCATATGGATGCAGCGCAGGGAGCTAACTACCCTCACTCCTTGAGTTCATGGGGGTGGCCTTAGAGGCCAGTTCGCTGCACCCTCAGGTAACAGGTAAGAATGCAGGGTGGTAGAGCAAAGTGAGAGTGACCAGCACCTGTTCCTCCTACCCGTTCTCATACTTCTGAGACATTCACTGCTCAGAAGTGCAAATCTCCACAACCAAGGAAAGCACTGGGTGAAATCGCTGTGTTGTGGAAAGCTGAAAATGGATACCAGAGCCGCTGCCTCTTAGGAGCGGAGGATGCACATATTCCCAGGACCACGGCTGTCCTCTCAGCTTCACGGTCTCCAGTGGGAAGGGCACATCTGTTTAGCAGGGTCCCTGCAGCCTGCAAACACTCATGGGAGGAAGGGTGCATCCAGAATGACTGAAAATAAGTAAGTGCATTATCTTGCTGCAAACCAGAGATGCCTGCTCTAATTATATTGACTTATAAAAGGGCAGCCTTGGTGCACGGGTGAGAAGTGTGGTCTCTTAGATAGACCTAAGTGCCAACCCTCTGTCACTCTTACTCTGTGACTTTCTGAATAGGCACTGAAATGGACCGCTTGGCAAGTTAGAGGTGAGGATCTCAAAGCCCAAAGTGTGCCCAGCGTGAAGCTGGCACACAGCAGGCAACAGCGCTGGGACAAGAGGAGCAGCCCGGGCTGTCGCTGGGTAGTCCCAAGCATCCATGCCCTGGGAGGTGGCATGGGCACCAGGGTCCGGAGCCTTTGGGCTGGGATGGGTTCAGCATCTCCCTGTGCAAAGTGTCAGCTTGCCAAGTACAGCAGTGTTATCATTTCCTTTCTCCCAAGCTGGACAGCAGACAGGAGTAACAGACGGCGGAACTTGCAGTTTATTTCAAGAAAGCCTGGGGCTGCTTCCCCTCCCTTCCTCCCGCCTTGTAGTTGTTTGTTTGAACTTGAGACTTCCTTAGCTTGGAAGGTGTTTTTAGCTTGGGCTGTTGGAGCAGCTCCTTGACACGGGAGCTCTAGCCAGCAGAAGCCCCCCTTTCTAAGGAAGGAAACACCCAGAACTCGCAAAGTGATTGGCAGGGTGTGGCCTTGCCCCAACTCTGCAAGAGTGCTTCTCTGACACCACAGGCATTTTCTCCCCCTGCCTATCCTGCAAGGTGTGGAGAGCCACACACCGGAGTCACTGGAGTCGTGTCAGCGGGCTGGCCCTCCTTGGGCGGGTGTCAGGAGGCAGGCCTAGGGAGAGGGCAGGTTCCGAGCCGCCTGAGTGGACTGTCCGTGCCGGTGGTCATTACGGAGTGAGGAGCTGGAGGCCGCAGAGTGACGAGTTGGAGGCCGGGGACTCCGGGACCAGACTTGAAGCTCTGTTGTTCTTTCTGGGGACTCGGTAAACCCCAGGTCTCTAGAGGTCGTGTGCCGGCCTCAGCGTGCAGAGCAGCACCCGGTTCCCTTGCCTACATCCTCAGTGCCCTGGGGCGGTGGAAACCACGTCGCTCTGGCACAGGGGCCACGTTCAGCCCTTGCACGAGCCCATCCTGAAGAATCGAAGCCTCTACCACTACCGCTGCGTGTCCCTGGTGGGAACACAACATGATGGCTGAGAGGGGAGAAGCACGGGGAGCCACAGTGAGCCCCCAGCGCCGATTCTGGCTGCTGACCCGGAGGCGCCGGGGGACCTCGAGGCGCCCACAACCCGGTGAGATGGGATGGGGTGGCGCCATCCATAGGGTGTCAGGGACAGACTCCAAGTATCCCCTTAGCGGGCAGTTACTTCCCTGTATATTTCTTTCACTAAACAATGTGTGCCATTTGCAAGACTCTTAAAAGGTCAGAAATGAAGCATCGGGCAGTGTTTGCTAGAGCTGGACTTCAGATCTAGGATTATCTGATTTACCTTGTCTTCTGGTTCTGAGGCATCTGAACTCATGAGAGTCTATTTGCCTGGGATGACAGTGGGGCAGACAAGGAAAGCACATTTGTAAGGGGAACACACTTAGCAAAGGTGACTTGTGTGCTGCACCCTTTCTGCCTGGACAGGCATCCTACAGGTGGGAGATTGGAGTGGAGGCATCTCACATCCTGCCCCAGCGCCCAAGCTCCTGTCTTCCTCTGCAGCTAGAGGTCGGAGAGCCAGACTCAGTCAGGCAAGTACCTGCCAAAGAGCGGGCAGCCCCTGAGCGAGTTTCTCTCCTCCGAATGGCACTGTTTTTACTAGAAGAAGGGCATAGGTGCTCTGAGCGTTTGCTCAGCCGATGGCACGATTGAAATTCTCACAGGTCTCAAAATAATGTTTTTGGAAATTGACTTCCAAAGGAGCAGAGATATTCTAAATAGATTGAGTTGGAGAAAAGAGCCTTGTCACTCATTCTGTTCCTTCTTCCCAGGAGCACCCCTCCCTTCTTCATGGACCTAGAAACAGGTTTGCTGTTGAACTTGGGGCAGCAGCTGACTCTGTGATCCCAGGCATGCTATGAGACATTGTTAGGGTGACAGGGTGGCATTTGTTTCTGGACAGATGCCCTTAATGTCTGTAATGTGCAAGACATCAGAAGTAACAGGTTAGAGCCAGCCCCATGCCTCTCTATGGTTTAGGGGTCCCATGGTTCCTCTCTCTATTTTGGGGAGGTTGAGCAGACTGCCTGGGGCTGACCGGTTAACACCAGGGAGAGGAAGAGAAAAGCCCAGTGCGGGCTCAGTAAACCTGTGTGAAACCTTCCCTGGCCTCGCCTGTTGGGACCTTGACAGCAGAACTTCCCGAGCAGGATGGAGCTTGTGACTCTGGTGTGGCTGGCGGCCCCAGGGGCAGAAGAGCCTCCCTCAGTTTCCCTTTGGGATGGGGACAGAGCCCACAAACAAAGCATGTCTGCTTCTGCTCCTTTGTTGTGGTTTTGAGCTCAGCTGCATCGGTGCAAATGATTCAGGGTTAAAATAACAAGGCCTCGACATTCTCACCAAGTCCACTGACTTCTGCCCTAATACAGAGTGAGTGGGATGGTTATGAGGGGCCATGTGTGGACTGTTGTCCCTGCCCAGCAAACGTCAGGGGTATGAAGGTTCCATTTGTGCCTCTCATGTTCTTCTCCCAAGCCCACCTTCTCCACAGGTTAGGTGGAGTTCTCCGAGTTGTCTGATCAGACCCACCCTGGCCATAGGGGATCTGTGCTCTGGCTCTTTTAGGGTAGCAGTGAGGATCCTTGACTGTGATAGGACTGAATTACCATCTTGATGCCTGGAGGCTTCGAGGGGGATGGTGATGACAGGGCCAGAGCCTGCCCCACCCTCACCCCCTTGCCGGCCATGTGGCCTGGGCAAGTGGATCTCGTGTTCCAAGCTGTCTTCTTGCGGGGAGGCCCCCAAGGCATCCTCTCTCTGAAATGAGGACCCCCGAGATGTCCCCTCACTGTGAGATGCGAGGCAGCAGTGCTGGGGTCACAGCTGGGCCTCCGCAGGGAAGAGCAAATTGGTGCTGTCTGACCTGAGCAGCTCCTCTTTTACTCAGTCGTGCTCCTCAGATGCCGTCAGTGCCCGTTGGTAATCAGGACTCAGTGTGGACGACGAGCAGTTAAGTGCTTTGTGACACGCGAGGCCCTGGGTCACTGTGGCTCCATGCGGCCCTCTCGGCCTCCTCGCGCTGTCCAGTCCCCCGCCTCCCCGCATGAATGCAGCCTGGTACTCCCCAGCTAAGTCCCCACGACCTGAAGGAGCGGAGTTTCAACAAACTGATTGTTTTTCTTAGAACTTAAATTTTCTCTTTTTAGAAACATGTTTTAGGTTGGCAAAAACAAGCAAACAGAAACAGAATTAATTAAAAGAAGCAAATAAGTACATTTGAGGCACCTGGGTGAGTTGATCGCTGCAAGTAAGCATAGACTTTCCCTTTGAGCTTCCTGGTAGCTAATGTAAAAAGGCAACATAGTAGAAGTCACTGCTTCTTACTTCTTACCCCAAACACCCTCTTTCCTCAGGCTTGGCTCAGGCTGGAGGACACCGAACCTGGGGGCTGAGGCATCTGGTCTTGGTGAGGTCTCAGCCACAAGGAGCCCTGGAGCTGCAGGCACAGCCCCCGGCCCCTCAGGCCCCATTGTCTAAGCAGCTGGGACTCCAGTGCATAATGGGGCGAGTCACTGGGCACCTGCTGATTGGGGTTTATGGACTCTGTTCACTGCCTTGATCTCCGAGCATGGAGTGAGGGGAAATCTTTCCCAGTGTCCCCGGAGAGCCCAGAACGGGTAGTGGCCAAGGCAGGGCCGGCCGCGACGTGGTTGAGGGAGCTCAAGAGTTCTCTGGGCTCTGAAAGAGGGGGGGGGCTCGTGCTTCACACCCCAGATCTGTTGGAGACACACAGACTTTGAATGAAAAGCTGAAAAGAGGTGAGAGGGGCATTGGAATATGGTGCCTATACCTCCACTTTGCTCACCTTCCTTTAAATAAATATAGACGCCACCTCTGTTTGTTCCCGAAAATTGTCACTTGTGTCTAGAGAACTGGACTTTGTGAGATAGAAGAAGGTAGTGACATGGAGTCATTCTGGACAGTATTGTCTGATTTAACGTTTCTGGCAAATACACTCTCTCCCCAGGCAGCGTGGAACGTAGCTGTATTTGACTTTCCTATCACCTGGTTAAAAAGTGCAGGGAAATGATGCCAGCAGAGGTGTCCCTTGTGCCTTCTGTCTCACAATACCTGGCCAGCCAGCCAGGAGTCTGAGTGTAAATACGAAGGGTGGAGTGAGTAGATGTTGGCCTGCAGGAGAATAATCTCCTTTTAATAACTCATCCTGGTTCGTGGGTAAAAACGAAAGTAAAGAGTCAGCTGGTCCCTCGTGCACATTTTAAGGAGCAAAGTTCAGTGAAAGATGGCTAATGGGTAACCACGGGAGGGTAGCAGGATTGAATGCAGGGGAGTGTGTCTCCCTGTCTGCTTATCAGCCATGGGAGACAGAAATGCTGGCAGAATCTCCGTGTCTGAAATGAAAAGCTACTACGTTTATTCGGAATGGTGCTCCTGGCTGCTCTCTGTTGCTGAGGGTGAGTCCTTGGGTCCTATAAACCACTGTCCCTTTGGGGCACTCACAGGAGATGTATTGGGAGTGGTTAGGCCTCCTGGCTTCGATGGCCTTTGCTTTGATGTACTAGTTACTTGGGTCGTGCAATGTAGAGATGGTTCTTACAGAGTTCTCGTGTTGACGAGGGAGGATGTCTTCATGAATTCCGTAATCTGTGTCCCTTTGGCGTTTAGAATAATAGCTCAGGAAACGGCGATTATAAGTAAATGAGCCTTTCACCCAAAGTTATCATTGTTTGACTCTAAGTTACGTTATTAACTACCAAAAGCAAATGATGTCCCTTTGGCTAACAAATGTGAGCTCCAGGAATGATCCGAACTTGAGAGAGGAAAGCTTCACCAGCACCAGCTGGACCTCATTCTAAGGGTACTCGATACATGAAGGTTCACGTATAAAATGCAAAACAGAACAAAAGCCATTAGCTACATGGTATTGATTTTTCCCTTGAAAGAGTGATGCAAGCCTGGTGCCTTACTTGAAGATCAGCTGCCTTGTGCGATTAAGTACAGTGCAACGACACAAAGCCGTGTCCATTGTCAGCTTTCCAGGGAGCGACAAATCCCAGGGGGTCTTTCTGGTGCAGTCCCGTCAGAGCCCTAGAACCATGCGCAGACTGAGCAAGTCTCCTATCTGGGAAGGGATGCTGCCCTTCAACTGTGAAGTTCGGGAAATCTCCTGGAGTGTAGCAGGGGACATTGCTCCTTTCTTGGCCGAATCCCACCTTCTCTGTGGTGAGAACTCTGCCATCGTCATCGTGACCAGGATCTGGTCCTGCTGGGGAAGACAGAGCTGCAGTGAAGACAGGAGCCTTTGGATGTTTCCTCGGAATTTTATTTGGCCCTTGGTTCTGAGATCTCATCATCAGATTTAGAGCTTTGCCGTTTATGAAGCTTCGTATCGCTGTCTGATCTCAAGGTCATTCAATTTACAGATGAGAGGGTCAGGTAGTAGTTGTCGGAATATACGTGGCTTGTCCTAGAGGAGCAACCCACCGCAAGCAGGCCAGCGGGCGTGGGGCTGACAGGTGACTTGAGAGTGCAACTGAGTGGGCCAGTGGGTTGACCAGGCTTCCCTGTTGCTCCTGTTGCTGTCACGGTAGCGACAGGACACCAAGGACAGAAGCCAGATCAGTGGCTGATTGGAGAAGATTCAGGGAAGGTGGTAGGCTGGGCACTGGACCCCTGAGGGAGGGCAGGGAGGGAGGGCCAGGGTGGCTGGGCTGGAGCAGAGAGGAAGGCTGGCAGATGGGAATTCTTGGTCTGGGTGTAGACCTTGAAGATGGGAATGAACTTGGCCTCAGAGCTCGGGGCAGGCACAGAAACCTGGACTCTGCCCAAGAGATCTGTGGCTGCCTCGTCATCTCTTTGTAAAACAGTAACATGCTTTTCCCTTGAGGGAAATTGAAGCTTCTGTGGAGGTTGCCTTCTGAAGTCAGTGATGGGGCTAAGCCCACAGTTGGACGAAATAGCCTTAAATACTCGACAGAAATGCCTGAAGGAATTAGTTGTGTTGGTTTCTCCTGCCTTGGTCCAATGCTGGCTGGCAGCTGGAGGATGTAGCCCGGTAGAGGAGGCCACCGCACCCTCTTCTATCCTGGAGTGAGGCTGGTCTCCCCCACTCCCCCTGCAGGGCATACAGTTTGTACTGAGCACACCTCCCAGAGGAGAAGTCTGAGAATTTGAAAGGTGCACTTAAAACACAAGACCAGATGGAAAGGTCTTTTGGGGGCTGTGAAAATGTACCATTTCAATTATCATCAGGATACTTCATTGGTACGAAAGTATTTTTGGAAGGAACCACTTGAGTGGGATGAGTCTCGGGAAATTAGAGCAAAGATGCCGGCTCCTCCCAGCCCCACAGGAGGGCCTGTTGAATGAGAGGCGCCTCTGCTGTCTGAGCACTGGGTGGCCTGCCCAGTGCCGGCCTCAGTTCTTGGTCGTTTCAGCCCCAGGCCAGCTGAGCCCCTCACTGCCACCCTGGTCCCTGAGAAGTTTCCCCTGTGTCACAGACAGGAGCTAGAGCAGACACCCACGCCCTGACCCTGGGTCCCGCATCTCTCACACTCACACTTTTGTGGGTCCTCTCAAGGACGCTGGGGGACTCCATGAACCAGAAACATTTGTGGCCAGTGTATCACTTTATATTTTGCCACTAAGCCACGGAGCCACCCGCAGCCGCTAGGAAAGGCCTTTACAAATGTTCTCCCTTCTCGTGCTCACTCATCCTCACAAAAAAGAGTCAAGAACAGCCTGTCCCTGTGATTTGGAGCCGTGGCCACAGCAGTCTTAGACACTTAAGGTCACAGAGTCAGGAACAGTTCTTCAATGCCCTTGCTTTGGGTTTTGGTGCCCAGGTGCTTAGGTGTCGTTTGGACATCGAGTCAGCTCACTTCGGTGGATTTATCCTCACCAGACCATCTCTCTGGGCTGCAGCCCCCACCCCTCCCCAGAGGACCATGCGGACGGTATGGGGCTGCCCACTAGAAGGGTGCACATGGCCTGGGGGACCCCTGGGGGTCTCAGGGTATCTGGTCTGGGTTGGTTGGAGTCTTTAAAGCAGGTCTCTCTCTGCCTGTCCCTTCCAGCACTTTCTAGAAATGCTTTCGTCTACACTGAACATGGACCCTCCTGCACCGAAAGACAGACCTGCAGCTCCTCGGGGCGGGGGTGGCGTGGGCTGCCTAGGACACAGCCCAGGGTCCTCCCAAGCCTGCCCAGCTTGAAGTTAATAAGGGGCAACAGAGTTTCTGTTTTGATTCTCAGTCTTTTTCTTCTGTTTTTTACTTAATGTCCAAATTCCCCTCCTGGTTCCTTCAGAACTGCTGTTCATGTGACAGGGAAATCCAACAGAGAACAGCTCCCACAAGACCAGGAGGCACAAGCTGGGTGCCCCTTTTCCCCCATTTGGCTAAAAATACTTGACTGGTAAATTAGAATTGAGTCAGAGTGGCAAAACAGCGGAAGTGAAACAACTTTCTGGAACCTCACGGATTGAGTCCTGAATCTCAGAAAGCGTAGCTGCTCTGCCCAGAAGAGCAGGAGGCCGGGAGAGGTGGGCTGAAAGAGTGTCCTCTGGTCAAAAGCAGGTAGGAGTCTCAGAGCCTGAAGTCAGAGTGTCGCTCAAATGCAAGTGTTTGTTAGAACTGGACGTTTAGGATGATGTTGTAGAGGTTGCGTTAAGAATGTAGACGCAGGCGAGTGTGTTACGAAAGTATGACATCTGGCTCAGAGGTTAGGAGCGCTAATAGGATTGCCACCAGGAGTGTTGCATTGTTGTCATTGTCTCAATAGATGGTCCCTCAGAGATGGGTGGGGGGACATGTCCAAATGTGAGACTTTTCCACAATTATTTGAAATCTGGCTGCTTGCAGTATGTTTGTGTTCCTCAGAGAAGATAAGCAGGGCTAAATATCGGCGGATTGCTCTGAATTAAGAGTGTGTGTAGAAGAAAGTTTCAGGGAAATGAATTGAGGGTGGGAAGCTTCCTCTTGGGGAGGTGTGCAGGCTAAGTGGACACTCTATAACTATTTGCTGGCACTGCCTAGTTGTTATGATTCAGAGGAAATACGAGTAACATCTGACAGCGTATATGCTGTTTGCTATGTGGGTATGGCTACTTCTGACCAGGTTGCATGATACTTTTTATATTCTTTATCTACTACATTTTTTTTTCTAATTTTATACAGTGAGCAGAAAAGGTTGTTTAGGACCTCTGGGATGCAGTGCTACTGTTATAAAAATGTGTATCTAAGATATACTAAAGAACAAAAAAGGAAAAGCAGTGGTGAAAGCCACATGTTTGCATCTGGTGTCTTGGAGCAGGAGTCAGGACCTGTTCCTTTGAGCCTCTGACAGGTATGTGTAAGGCCTTCCTGTGTGGGTGGCTTTGCATAAGCGTGTGTCACGCACTTGGATTAGCTGCTGGCTCCATGGAAACCCTTATCGGAGATTTTACATCGAGCAAGAGATAAAGCTCAACATCTGAGGTCTTTTCTTAACTTGTAGGCTCTGTATGAGATGCAACAGGATTCATAATTCAGTAATGTTTTCCTTTTAATTTATCAATCTTATCATGGTTCAGATTTGTAGGAAACCTTATCCATCCTGAAAGCAGCAAGAACAACAAAACCTTTCTTTGTCACTGCCTTACGTTGAAAGACCACTAGGATTTATAAAATGCGTTGGCAACACTCGTTTAAAGACCTGTTGTGGAATTTTTATTTAAATCCTGCAACATCAGAAAGGTTGTGTTCAGGGAAACTACTTTTTCTACATCTCTAGAGAATGTTTTTTCCAGAACAGAAAGTAAAGAGGGTGTTAAATAAAATCAACACAAATGCTCATCCTCCTGCATATGGTGCCTAGAGAAATATAAAAGAGCACACTGCCAGACTGGACGAGGCAGGACACGGAGGCTGACTAAATGCCCCATTTACAGTTTCATTCAAAATGTGTGTGAAATATGTCTCCTCTTGCGAGTAAACCTTTATTTTCTAAGGCTGCCTGCAAGAGGTGATTAGAGTCCTTACTCTCTGTGACTTCTATAGAGGAATCAGTTTTCCGAAAAATAAACTGTTTCCTGTATTAAGCTAAGAACAAATGAATTATGAAAGATTTCAAGGACCTAAGAAATGCTTTTTTTTTCATTCAATCGTTCATTCGTTCATTCATTCATTGAGAAGCAGGTACTGAATGTCTACTATACACCAGGCCTGTGATCGGTGCTAAAGAGAAAGCCATAATAATCACTCTATGTTCTTTGTGAACAATTGGGATAGATAACCTGTCTGGAACGTTAATCAAGTTCAGGGAGATAAATCAATGGATTGAGCTGCCTGACCTGAAATAGGACTCTTGGAACTCGTTTCTTTCTGCTCTGAGAAGCTACCCCTGGCATCCTTCTGACAGTAAACAAGGTCCGACAGGTGGGTCCACCCCCTTTGCTGGCTGACCACAGAGAGGGGTGTGCTGCTGTCTTGCAGAGACCCGAGTTGGAGATGTGTTTGCCGTAGGAAGCAATCTGAACTAAATCCGAAAGTGAGCCTGGGATTTTGCCTGGATCTTCCCTAAAAATGCCTCTAAGAAATCTGGCCAGCCTGTCTTCCTCTTTGGTTAATTTTTTTTACATCACGTGTAATCTAATTCCCCTATTTGGGAGAGGGGGTATTTTCCTGAATGATGCAAACACCTTTCAAACACTGTTTCCAGTTACTATACTTATTCTGTGGAGGAAAAAAAAAAAAAAAAGCAGATTTTTTTTTTTAAAGCATGATTTCATTAGAATGTTGGAAATTTTATTAGAAGTTGTTAAGCAGTCTAAAAATCTATCCGATTTTGTAAGTGGATTAGGTGAAAAAGCCATCCTAAATGTGGCAGCTTGGAATGCAGTTGAAATTTGCATTTTAAAACACTCATTGGACTTTTGCTTTTTCATGCCCAGTCTTTCAGCTGTGTCAGATCTAGGGTTGTAGCAGGCTGCCCTCCTTGGCCTATGAAGGATGCTATGAATTCCAGAGTCAGGAGATCTCCACATGTCTTAAGTTATCAGAAATAACTTATTTTAAGTCAAGATTTGGCTTGTCTCTACCACACGCCTACTTGACAGTGCTCAGCCTGTTTGTGGAATTTCAGGCCATGAATACCATTTCTTGTTTAAAGTTCCTTTTTTTGTATACTCCTTAGTAATCTTCTCATTGTATTTAAAATAATTTGTTATAAGGAAGTATTACCTTTTTATTACTATAAACCAGTGTGTAATTAGCAATATGCCTAACCTGAGTTGTTACATGCTACAGGCCAAGTATGAACACATCTGAAGTTGTCTGTCCCAAGGATGGCAGGCACACAAGCAGTCAGGCTCCTGTCTGATAGAGCTTCCTAGGGCTTGGGACACACTCCAGCTGCTCCTTTTTGGCCTCTGTTAATGGTGGAGTCTTGGTCCCTTGAGGATAAATTTTGAAAGTAAGTACAACTCCCAGGAAGGCAAGTGTTGAACTAGTTAGCTGAGCCAGCAAAATAGTGACTCAGAAGACAGTTTCTCAGCCAGATCTCCTTCTTTATGAAACTTTTACAGAACGTTCTTGGTTGTTTTTCTTTTTTTTGGGTGGGGGGAGGTGCATGGCACTTACTTAATGTACCCATCTCCTTAACATTTTATAGCCACTTCATTAATCAGTTATTTTTTATTGCATTAGGATATCTATATTCATTGTCAATCAGCCTAACATGTAAAACACCAAAAAGTTCACTTACGTTCTGATTTTAAAAACACTGACTTTAAAATTATATTCGACCTCTGAACAAGATAAAAGAAAATGCTTTCAACTTGTGTTTATCTCACATTGTCTGCACAGGGTTTGAGCCCCAGGGCAAATCTCAAACCTCTCACAAGGCAGCGTTGGCTCCCTCTTCAGCCCGGAGCATCTCTCCTGAGCTCAGGTCCCATAAAGGTGAGGGGGCAGGGCAGTTCTTGGTCCTGGAGAGGTTTGTAGTATCTGGTGATTCCAGTATGACATGGGAGAGGTGACCCGAAGGCAATGGGATGGGACATCTCAGTTAAAGGAACATACGTGTTAATACTGAGCATTGAAGTGGTTCATAGTGTCTGGGTAGTAGCTAGATAGGCAGGTAGAGAATTCTGGTCCAAGAACTTGACTTTTAACCAGAGACCCGAGGGCTTTAAGCAGAAATGTGAAATGAAGCTTCTGTTTTGGCAAGGAAGTGTGGAGGTAGGCAGAGACTAGAAGTGGGGAAGCAGTTACTTAGAACCTCTGGAACTGTCCAGGTCACAGATAATGACCTACAACGATAGCAGAGGAAAAACGGGAGGTTGACTGGAAAGACCTTAGAAGAAGAGGCCCGAGCCTGATAATGATTCCTAGGGGAAGGAGGGAGAAGCCATCAAGGACGGTTCCCGGACAACTGGCTTGGGACTTGGGCGGTAGGCGGTGGGGCCTCAACTGAAAGACATCAGAGAAGGAGAGCAGGTGACAGAACCCATTTTAGAACCGGCAGCGTCTGCGAAAGCTGGAATGTAGGTCTCAATGGGTAAAGCTCAGCCTCAGAGGTGACGTTACAAATACATTAGAAACTGCTTCAGTTCAAAAGATGTGTTTGCTCGGCTGAATATGGTATTTACCTTACTTGGGACCGAAGGTGTGTAAGGACGGTGGAGGACTCAGAGAACGCTGGAGAGGTCGGCAGCTTCCTTGACTAGTCATTTTCCCTTTGGCATAACAATACGCATAAATACAACAACAACAACAAATAAACACTACTTGATTTAAAAGAAAAAGAGGTGGTGGGGCATGGAAGGACGAGGGGGTGGTCGTAAACTGACAACACGTTTGTGTCTTGAGGATGTCCTCCAGTTTGGCAGGATGCTGCCACTAGGGAAACTAGGGCACAGGATCCCTCCGCATCATTTCCCACAACCACATGTGATTTAAAAAGAGACAACAGACGACTGTTCGGAAGCTACAGTCTGCCCATCACCCGCTTCCGGTAACCGAAGGAACCTTCGACTCTCTGGAGGCCGATGTCCAGCCCTGCCCTGAGCTGCCTCTCCGTCTGCACTTCTGGCTATTTCGTGTCTCAAATTTATCTGAAAGCAAATTTGAGCCTTAGAAATTTTCTGGAATAAAAGACCTTTTTCTGGATGATTAAGTAACTTGAAGAAACCTTTCCTAGATGTTCTAGGTGTGATGGTCCCTTAGAATCCCTCCAGTCCTGGAAGTGGAGTCACTTCTTAGCCGGGGTCTGCTGTGGGGCGTCCAAGCCCAGGATGGGGCACGAGATGCCTGTCGGTGGAGACGTTCTCCTGGAACTCAGATGTGGCGAGTACTCAAGTGTCAGAATAGCACTTGCTATTAGTACTTGCTAGTTATCTGGCACGTTCTGTAATCACCGATAGGGGAAAGCAAGCTCCGATTCCCCAGGAAAGATAAGTTGGCCTGGTTATAGCAACAATATGGACGAAGAAGTCTGGGTCAAGACGAGGATGATCTTTAAAGGTTTGAATCAAGTCTATGAAGAAAAATACAGTTAACGTTTGGCCAAAAGAGTGCAATTCAGAGAGAGAAAGGGGAAATATAAACTTGGGTGGGATTGGGAATACGGCAACACAAGAATCCTGACCCAGAATAGAATCAACTGCGGAGATTCCAGAGAGTCGAGAAGGAACGCTTTGAAATCAGGGAATCTCTGACTGGAACCGGCGGCGGCCTGCAGAGGGCGCAGGAGAGAAGACTGTTCACCAGGCCTGGCGTTGAGACCTGTCCTCAGAACTCTGTTCTTGTTCCTGAGGAGGAATCCCAGCTCTCCACCACCTTTTTTTTTGTCCTGATAAATGAAGACGCACACAAGCGTGCTGGGCGCAGACACTGAGAAGCAGGTGCATATTTCTGAGTTAGAGGGGTTCGTGGAGCGGGAACACAGCGGCACAGCCAAGGGGAGGCGTCGGGTCCTGCCCAGGAGGCCCGAGCGGGGTTCTCGGGGTGAGTCTGTAAGCTGCATTTGTAAAAGCATCTTTTATAAGTGGGGAAGCCATTTTTTAAAACGATTTTAAGACATTTCATTCACCTTTGGCAAGCCCGTTCATCTCATCCTGCTGGTCAAGAGCATGGGGAAGGCCCCACCAAGTGACCAATGGACACCGCAGCCCTGCTGGTCAAGTTCCGTGGTGAGACACACTGCAGGGCCTGTCATTTCAGGAGGAAGTCATGCTGTAAGCAAAGAACATTCTCTGTTTTCTGGGGTACCCACCCTCTCCTTGTGGTCACTTCTACCAGGGGCCTGTAGTCCGGTGCCTCCTCACCCTGCAAGCAGCCCAGGAGAGGCTGCAAGTGACTCAAGGACCATGTGACTCAAGCCAGCTGGTGTGGACCTAGGTGTGCCCCGGAAGTTGCTCCGGAGCAAGCAGGCTGGGTTTGGCTCCTGGGTCGGCCCCTTCCTCACTGTCAGCTGAGGCAAGGGGCTCAGTCTTATGGTCTGTAAAATGGGAATGGTGACACTTCTTACAGGGCCACTGGGACCCCCCAGGTGTTTGCCTAAGATCAGTTCTCAGGGATAACCCCCTGGTCCCCCTGCATCCCCTAATCTTGGTCAGCTTTCTGGTCTCATCTCTTCTCCATTTCACATAACATCATCCGACACACATGGAGCTCATCTGTGTGTCTGTTCCTCCTATCTTTACCAGAATATAACTTTGCTCCGTGGCTCACCTGGGTCCCCAGCATTGCACCCTGAGCCTAGGTTTATTGTATCCTCATAACCCTATGAGGGGCCACCATCACCCCACTTTGCAGACGAGCTCACTAAGGCACACAGCTGGAATTCCACCAGGGCACTCGGCTCTCAGCTCCAGCCCAGGGTGGTAAATGCCACTGCCTACTGAGTGTGCTTGAAGGAGTGAAGGAGATAATTAAGCAGAAAGCTTAGGACAGAGTCCATTGTAGCCAGGACTCCACAGCCACTGGCATCAAAATTGTTATCATTGTCATATTTTTGAGCCCCGGTCACCTGTCGGGTCTAAGATTCTGTCCGCCAGGACTTTCAGCTTTGTTCCCCCTTGGTCGCTTCAGGGCTGTGGCCAGATGCCAGCGGATCCCCCCGGGGCCATTCCATCCTTCGGTCTGGTGACTCGAGGAGGGAGAGCAGAAGGCAGCTGATTCCAGCCTCACACTAGCTGCCTGGGGCATCTCGGCTCGTATCCTAACCCTGTTCACCTGAGGAAGGGAGCTCCTGTTTACTCCCTGCAAGAGTTGCAGGGAGAGAAGGTGGGGGCCCCAGAGAACGTGAGAACACCCTCTCTGTGTCACTCAAGATGGATGGGGAACAGCAGAGAATCCTCCATGTGCTAGTGTTGGACATGCTGGGCTGGTGACATCTGAGGCAGCAGATAGTCGTGGCGCACGGCCCCTTCGATCCTGGGCACACGTGAACGAGGCACTACCAGGACATTTCCTCAGGTGCACCCCAGATACCCCCAAACCTGGCCACACCTGTCCTCACATGGCTCTGGGTCAGTCTTAGCCGGATCGAGCTCCCGTCATCCTCCCACAGAATCCCCCGTTCACCTCCCGGGGCCTCGCCTCCCTTTTTTCCCAGCATAGTCAAAGTCTCTTCTGGATCCCCAAGTTTGGCCAGACCCTTTTGGCACCTTTTAGTTACGTTCTGTCGTGCAAAGTGAATGGTGTTTAAAAATAAAACATGTTTGCTTCGGAGAGTTATAAAAATAAAAATGGAGTTTTCTAAAGTGCCCACCATGCAACCAGCCCTGGTTCATTACTGATGACCCTGAGCCCTTTCCCACTGGGCTTTGTGTGTGCGGCAGAGCTGGGGGTGGTCCAGAAAAATTTCCCCCATGTTTCCCATGACATGAAACTTATTTTGGAAAACAGCTTTAAATGAGCACGTGACAACTCTCCTAAGGGGGCTTCCTGTTGCCATATCTGTCTCCTTTCTCTGTCGTCCTTGCGTCCCAAGACCGGCTTTCTTAGATGTGGGTCTGATTGGTCCTTGGGCACAGGCTCCTTGGCAAGCCCAGCACCATGACCTGGTTCCCACCCCCTTAGCTCTCCCGAGTGCCAACACCTGGCAGGACCCACCCACCTGTGAGCACAGGGCTGTCGGCTTCCCCGTCCTGGCGTGGATGGGCTTGCTCCCTGCCTGAACTCTGAGCTGCTCCTCCCTCTCCCACCACCCCCACGAAACTCCTGCCCAGACCTTCAGACATACCTGGCACCCTGGCTTGGCTGGTCCCTACCTCCACATCCCTGGTGTGGGCTGGGACCCCTGCAGGGGTCCAGCCTCTGGGCCACCTTCCTTTGTGTCAAGTGGCCAAAGTCCTGCCACTCACGTGAACTGCGAACCCTGGAGTATGAGGAAGCAGACACAGCTCGGTGGTCGGATTTAGAATCCAGAATCTCCATCGAGAGTATCAGTGGGGCCTGAGACCGAGATCTCCATGGTCCAGCCCAGAAAAGCACATGTTATTCTCTGCAGCCTCCTAAATCCGGCTACGGTGGCATTTTATTTACCCTAAGGCCCCAGCTGCGTTTGCTCTCTGCAGTGTGTATCTACCCCACAGCACCCACCTGGATTTGTTGGGTTTGTGACATGAAGTTGTTGATCTACGAGGCGGAGAATGCTGCTCCCTGCCCAGGTCCTTTGCATCCAGGTCACAGCTTGTATTATGGAACAAATGGAGCGGTTGTTCCCGACACCCTCGGGAGGTGGGGAATGATGCGTCAGTTCCGATAAACATTTGGGTGTCGGGCCCCGCCCGGAAGGAGGGAGAAGCTCATTGTCGAGAGCTGGCATCGGGAGCTTCTGCGTCTGTTTTTCCAGTCGGGTGGAGAGTCTTCCTGTTTGGCTCATGGAGGCCGGGCAAGGGGCCGCCCGGGCCCTGCTCACAGCCTCTGTGGGCAATGGTTCTGCCCTGGGACCTGTGGGAAGGGGTCCTGGGCCCCTCTTGTTGAGTTCCAAACAAGCTGTCAGGTATTCACTGGCCTCCACTGGGTCTAACAGCAGTGCTCTGGCCATCTTTCAGTCTGCGTGTTCCTGTGTCCCCCAAGTAAAATATTAGTGTGCAACCCCAATATAACTTCCATACATATTTAGTGTGTACTGTAAAAACCACAAGCAAAAATAAAAGTAAGGAGTAAACAGAAAATAAGTATAAGTGGAACAGTTCCTATAGCCCACTCTAGGCAAATCCCAAAGCATTCATCATTACTTGATTGGGAAGGGAAAACATAATGCATAAAATAACTGGGAAATGACTCAAAAGTACAATAAAATACAAAATTGAGTGGTGTTAAGAGGACTGGGCAGCTTAGAGCTGGGGCGAGGGTGAGAAGGCTGGGCAAGGGCTTCAGGGGGTGAGGCGTCTGGAGGCCTGATGAGAAGGCTGAGTTTGCACTGTCTTGGAGGGTGATTGGTGACTTATCTACCAGAATCTATTGAAAATAAATAGAAAGGAGGCCTGAGAGGAAGCGGAGAATCAGCCTGCCCTCGGGAGGGGGTCATGGCCCAGTGTAGGCTTTGCCCGGGCCCTGGCACTGTCACCGAGACTCTCCACACTGCCACAGTCAGTCCCAGGAGGGCAAATGAATGTGTCTTTGCTGAGTGTGGATAATTTGGCTGGGACACCTGATTTCAGTGTCTCTGTTTCAGGCTGCTCATAGTGGACAGAAACCAGCCGCTCTCGCAAAAAGTGTTCAGACCTTCCCCAGCTTCTCTGGCCACTTGAACTCCTCAGACAAAGGTCCAGTGGAGCTCTGTATCCCAGTCCCTGGGCAGCAGTCTGTGATCCCAGTGTCTCAGGAAGCCCGTGACTCCAAGTCTTGTGTGCTCAGAGCAAGCGAGGCCATGCTTGGTCTGGAAGGTCTGGCAGAAGGGGAAACATACAAGGGAAACCCAGGGGGCAGAGGAGATGACAGCTGACAGTGCTGGCTCTGACTGTAGCAGCATGTCTGTGTGACGCAGAGCGCAGCCCCCGTGGTGGCCTTCCATGAATTTTCGAGAACAGAGAGTGCTTCAGGTCCTCAAGCCCATGTTCTCAGGCCAGCTGTAATCTCGAGGCCAAGAAGGGGTAAGCCGTCTTGGGTTTGAGAATAAGGAGGAGCCATGTTAGCCTTTGGAGTCACAGCCGTTCCGTGGGTCCAGAGTTCATTGACGAGAGCTGAGGACAGCATGCGAGGAGCCCATGGGAAGGCAGGCAGATCCCCACCCGCCTTGACAAGAGACTGCGGTCCGGGCCTCAAACCAAAACAAAACCACGGAAAAGCTCCAGAGGCGGGTAAAGGAATCCAGAAGAAAGAGTTTCAAGAGCCGAGGGATCAAGCCAGACCCCTGAGCCAAGAGGTGGGATGGGGCAGATGAGTGCCCTGAGGGACAAGGGACCAAGTCTATGCAAAGCAGGGGAGACAGAACACTCAGTGCTACGAAGACCGAAGAAGACCGAAGACTGTTGGTGGTTTGACCTGGCTACCATTCCCAAATCCTCTTCCAGTAAATGAATCAAGACATGGTAGTCCTCTCAGGAAGTGGGTTGGTCCAGGCACAGCCTCAGGGTCATGAACCACTGTGTGCCCTGATGGTGGGCTCTCACTGACCAGGCAAAGGGCACAGAGAGGCAGAGGTCAGGCATGAGAGCACAGGAGCACGTGTGGGTGGACTCTAAACCTGGGGGCTGTGTCTCTGTCAGGAATGATTCTCTGTGTTCACCCCATCCATGTACGATGGCGTATAAATTACAAACAAGTACTACTCTGTTAATTATGATATACGGTTGTCCCTTGAACAATGCTGGGTAAGGGGCACCAACCCCCCGAGCAGTCGAAAACTCGACTATAACTCTTGATTCCCCCAAAACTTAACTGGTAGTAGCCTGCTGTTGACCAGAGTCCTTACTGATACCATAGTCAATTAACATATATTTTGTATCTCGTATGTGTTAGATACTGTATTTTTACAAGAAAGTAAGCTAGAGAAAAGAATGTTATTAAGAAAATCATCAGGAAGAGAAAATTTACAGTACTATACATATTTATTTTTAAAAATGTGTTTATAAGGGGACCTCCACAGTTCAAACCCATGTTGTTCAAGGCTCAGCTGTACACACAAAGGTCCAAGATACTTAAATGATGAGAGGTTAAATACTAATGTTTTTAATTTTTTAATAGTATGAAAAAGCACTTTTGCTCTCATTACAAAAATGTTTTAAGTGAGAGTTATATGATTCAACAAGCTTTATAATTTTTCCACATTTGATATAATGAATCAAGCCAGATTCTGTGTTCAGCATGTTTCAGTTTTAATGAAATTGTTTTCTTAGCCATCACGGCTGAAAGAGGAGCGTATGCAGTGGATTCTCTATTTTGACCCACAGTTTTCGGTTTTCCTTAGCAATTATGCAGATGATGTTGAAATTCAGCTGGAGAGTTTCTCTTTTTCCCAAAGTCAAGGAAATGTCTATCTTTCTTAATGCTATTCTATTGCTCTTATAAACTAAGTACAAGGCGTTAAATTTTTATGTTGTAATGGGTTTATGTTTACTGGGTTCAAAACTCACTGTAGCTATTCAATTAGATTATTTCGTTGACTCGTACGTTTTGTGCACATAAGTTTTTATAAATGGCACAGCTGAAATTATCTATTTGGGAAGATGCTCTCAACTTAGTGGAAAATATGATTACTCTCTCACTTAGGATTAAACACACTGGCCCGGACAGTTTTCATTGCTTAAGACACTGGACTGCGTGTTGTCTTTTATTCGTTTGTGCTTGCTATTTTAGTCCATCTTATCTTCTCTTAGGCCACTTGGTTCTTCGGTGCGCATCACTTTAAACTGGACAATACAGTCTGCAGATTCACTTAATCAGGTGCTTGGAACTGAGGCGATCATGTGCGCTGAGAGCTTGTCCCGGGGGACACATTGCCCCACCAAGCCCTCTGTGTAGTGGCTACCCACACTTCCTTAGGGTCCCTCATGCAGTAGTGGCACATGGCCCAAGGATGGTGAGGTACCAGCACTCCTCTCTCTGGGGTCACTGCCCTCCTCCATGTCTAGAGCTTGTTGTGGAAGTGGGGAGACAGAGGTGGAGGTGGTCAAGGCCAGTAGGAGGACAACCATGCTGGTCAGCTCCTGCGGGCCATGTGTGTCACCCCAAGAAGCCTGCTTTTTATCCTGCAATAGTGGGTTGATCTTGGGGGCAGGGATGATTCATTTGGCTTAGGAGAGCCACATGAATGGAGCCAGAAGGACACGAGAACTGGAACAAGCCCAGGGAGCACCACTATCTAAGGGGAAATAGCTAGGGGTTGGAAGGACCAGGGCTGTGATGACTTTGGAGCTAAAGAAGGTCCTCAAGGACACCGAATGGGGACATGGGAGGAGGACATGCTAGGAGGGCACTGGCGGAGGATGGGGAGCAGGATGCAGGAGAAAGGCGGCGAGGACAAGAGAGGAGGACATGGGAGAAAGACGGTGTCTGGCCGGGCCCACGGGTGTGGGGGCAACTAAGTGGCCACAGTGTCCAGCTTTTCCTGCTATGGGAGGCTTTGCTGAGACAACTGCTGAGCAGTGACACCTGCCTCACCAAGGCCAGGTGGTGAGGAAAAGCCTTAGCAAATAAGGACGCGCCCTGTGAATCAAGGATGGCTCCTCCCACTTTGTCAGACAGCAGAAGGTGACTGGAGAGCATGCGGCACTTTCGTTCTGTTCTATTTTAAAGTTATACAACTGTTTTTCTAAGGTCCAAGAGGATACCATTTTGCCCATGAGACTATTTGATGTCTTGGTTAGCTTTTCTTCCATCTCTGTATGAGGAAGTATAAATGCCGTATTCCCATAAATCTTTGAGCTCTGCTGATCAGGAGTTGGGGTGCAGCTGGACACAGAGGAGCCCACACACCTCAGGCTGGAGGTTTCTGGGCTGGGCCAACTTGTAATAGTCCTTTACAAGTTATATATGCTTACAGTATGTTATTGCCTATACTATGTGCTACACAATGCTGCATTTCCTAAAATAAATAAACAAGCCCTATCTAAAGGGAAGTATAATGTCTATCATTTCTTTCCAGCTAAGGAAGCCCTTGTGTGGGAGAGACTGGACCTTAGTCTTCTCTGAGAGAGTCCTTCGGAATGAGTGAAAGAAAGGGCGACTGGAGCTGGCGAGGCCGAACCCCAAGCCTGCGCTTTCCCAGACGTGCGACTCCCTTTCTGGCACAGCCCTGATGCACCCCTGGGATTGTCCACCAGAGCAGCTCACCGAGAGCCCTAAGTCAGACGTTAGCAGTCCCTCCCAGACACAGGGCACACGTGAGCTTTCCTCCACAGAGGAGCAGGCCTGGTGGCACCCAGATCAGCTGACTTCCTCTGCGTGGGTGCAGGTGGCCTCTGGTCCAAATGCAAGTGAGCAGTGTGGCTGCCATCCGCTTCCTGATAACATATCCTGCTGCTTAATGTGACGTGGGCATCTGCCATGTGCCGAGAGACACAAGATCCGGCCCACAGAGAGACTACAGTGGGACAGAGTGGGGAACATGGGGGAGAAATCAGATATGTGGTTAGGTGGGTGTCGCCGTAGCCTTTCCCTCTGCCACATGGCACCTCTCATCCTTGTATTTAAAAATGACGTCTCTTCTTGTGAAAGAGCTTCAGGTCTGATAACATCTTTCTCAGGATAGTCATCTTCTTTGGCTATTACTCACTCGAAGTACATCCACCACCATGCTAGATGCCGAGGTGCCCTTGGCACCTGGAGTCCTGCCCAGTGTCACGGGTTGGGGTGGGGGGCTCGCCAGGGGCAGGAGGGCAGAGCCAGACTTGGGCCATCGTGGCCTCCATAGGAGGCCAGGTCTCAGCCATCCCTGAGCATGTTTCAGGAAATGGCTGTACTCAGCATGGCGGGGACCTACCTGTGCTGTGAGCTGGGGGACCTGGGAGAGGGGTGATGCAGGTGAAGGCCAGCCACAGGAGAAGCTTCACTGGAGGAGCTTGCTACCCGATCTGCTTAAAAGTCCCAAGTTTCTCAGTCCTGGGGTCATGCTGTAAGAGTTATCCTTGCAGAATACGTCTGCCAGCGTCGGTGGGAGAGGCCGAGGAGGAGCCACTGGAAAGAAAATGATTGGAATTATCCAGCAAAGACCAGGTTAGAACCAGAGCCATGTGACAAGAATGAAGAGGGAAAATGTGGATTGGGGTGTATGTCAGCTACTGCTGCAGTGACAAGTGTCCTCAGAAGTGTGAGCGTGCATGATTTGATGGCCTCGACTTGAGTTCTTTGCCCAGGGCCCAGGCAGGGAGTGAAGTGTGTCTGCAACATTACACGCTGATGGCAGATGCAGGAACAGAACCTGCAATGCCTATGAATGTTCTGCTCAGTGCCGGCCCCTATGCGTGGGCCAAAACCAGTCTCTCATGCAGCCTAAAAGTCGTCTTCTCCAGGTGTGTCAGCTCCAGCACTGAACTCAAGCACCGGGTGTCCTAAGCCCCTGGGTGTCTGCCTGCTCAAAATCTGGCCCACAGTCGAGCAGCCTCTTATCACCTGAGAGCTTGTTAGAATCTCAGCGCCACCTCCCCCTCCCTACAAAATTAAAACCTGCATTTCAATGTGCTCCCCAGGGATCCCCACCCATGGCAGCATCCTTCCTTATTACATCTTCCATATTTTCTTAGTCCCCACCCCCCCAGGAGGGGAGCTCTGTGGTCAGAGCCACTGAGGCTCTGCTGGCACACATGAATATGCATGTACACACACAGCTTTCAGAGGAGCTCACAGACAGACAGACATGGAAGAGCAGCATCACGCAGCCACCTAAGTGCGCTGCTCTACAGCACTGCCTCCATCCCCAGTGAGGTGTCTTGGGGCCAGAAGGTCCATACCCTCCCCTAGGTTCCTGGCAGGCTTAGTGGACTGACAGCAGCTAAGCACGGGGCTCCTGCAGGGAGGGTCTGGACGGGCGACGCTGGGCTGGAGCTGCTGCCGCAGGAGTCTCCGTGCCGCTGGAGTCTCAACAGTTAACTGTCCTCGGGCAGAATAAGCGAGCTGAGGAAAGCTCCTGCTTCAGGGACAGCAAACCTGAGGCCCTGGGGGAGCGGGCCAGGCAGGCGTTCCTGCACAGCCGCAGGGGTCTGAGCCCCCTCTGCGCCGTGGGCGGCCAGCCCAAAGATGGAGCCTTGCAGCCTTCCTTTGTGCTCAGGTCGCCGCCTCCTGACGCCGGCGCGTTGGCAGGCGACAGCATGACCTTAAGCCTCATCTCCTTGCTGTCGCAGGACATCTCCGGGCTGTGGCTCCTCCTGAAGACGAGCACAGGTGCGTCTGGCCTGCGCTTACGGTGCCTGCTGTGAATTGGTGGTGCTCAGGGAAAGAGAGGCCAGGGGACCGTCTGGGGATGGCTTAGCATGTCACCCACGTAGCGAGCTGCAGAGACCAGCCGGGCTCTGTCGGGCCTTATAAGAAAGATCCAGGCTGGAGTGGTGCCCGGGGAGGTAGAAGCAGGAGTCCTGCTCCTCGGGGTGGGGGCGTGTCTAGCGTCTCTGGCCGGTTTGGGGCTCCGGCCACCTGGCCTCCTTCCCTGCCTCGGGGTGTCCCTGCTCTTGGAATAAAGGTGCACCACCACCACGCTCACCCTGGAAGCTGGAATGAACCCTCGTGGGGCTCCTTTGTTCCAGCTTTCCTATAGACGTGCCTGTGGTGCGCAGGAAGGGAGCCCCAGAGCCTGGTGGGTGCGAGGATGGCCCCTGGCAGTGACTCCTGGATCGTGCTGTCCCACGACTCTCTGTGCACAGAGCATACCAATAAAGGGTACTCTGGGTGGCAGGGCTCAGGACTGGACTGTTTGAGCCTGTGGACAGTGAGGGGCCCATTCTGGGGTGGTTCTATGTGATCCTCATTTGTCATCCCTGCTCCCACGTCTGTTGGATAGTAGACACTTCTGACACGGCCCCTGTGGAGACCGAGAACAAAGACCCTGGAGAAGGGAACTCGTCCTGGGCCTGAGCAGAGGGATAGCATGGGTTTCCTTGTTTCGTTTCTAAGGATGGATTAGTACTCGTTTTGAAGTCATTCGTCATCAGTACGTTTTCCAGCGGGTGCTTCTGCCAAGGATTGACGAATAATTCATAAAATAAGTATTTTTATAAATTTTAATGAATTGGTTCAACCTTAGCCATCAGTGGCACATGGCATCTGAAATTTCCAATTTTATGATGAAGGGACTAGATGTGTGAGTAATGGCTGAGCACTTGAATCTCCCCAACGCATACGATTTGGAGGATTGTGTATGCTTGCTTAGATGGCCGCGTTGAAAATCTCAGTCACTCATTTTTAAACCCGGAACGTAGCACTTGTACGTATAATGAGAAGTGATTGATTTCATATCTGAAGTCAGTATCACAGTGACAATGCTGGAAGTATCCCTAAAAAGAATGCTTTCTCAGAACGTAGCTATTGTTTGGAATTTTAGAAATTTCGCAAACATGTAGCACTTTCTATGAAGTCTACCAGATGTTTTTTTTACCATCCAATGACCACATGGACTTTATTGTGGGGAAATTTTTCAGTATGGCCGTATGTAACCATTTTAGATGTCCATTTGTTCTCCTAACTAAATACTAGTTATAATTCTTATAACTTTCCCTTAAAAATTCTTAGCATTTTTCTAACACATACTCTATTTTTTTTAAGGTAAATGTGGTTTCGAATAGATGTCCTGAGGGAGTCTGGTGTAATTAAGGAGTTGGAGGGCTTTCTCCCCAGTTTCTAGAAACAATTTGCTATTTTCCTACCAAAAAAGAAGCATTTGCTAGATTTATGAAGAGTTGTCTGTTAGTGCCTGTGACAGTAAATCTTTCTTTCAGTGATACCGTGGCATACTTCCAGAGGTGGGACACTTTTCTAGGGCTGTTCAGAGGTTTGCGTAACTGGATACTGACTTTCCTTAGCACCTGCTGTTTACAAACAAGGTCTTGTGCCTCTCCTTTAGTCACTTCTGTTCAGGCTGGAAAGGGAGGGAGCCAGGTGAGAGGTTTGGTACCTGGCCTGTCAGAAGCTGGGCCCAGAGCAAACTAATAATTAGATGAGAGTAATGTGAGGGAGACCTCAGGCTTGCTCACTGTGTCCAAGGCCACCAAGAACTTGAGCTGGGTAAGATGGCAAGTTTGAGCCACAGTCTCATTCCAGGCTCAGATGTCTCCTGTCTTCTCACTCATGAAATCAATGAGGTTGACAGATGTACATGACCTGCCACCCCAAACCCTAACCCTTTAACCTCTTTATTACACACCTCCTCCATCCCTCTTCTCTCTATCTCTCTGTCATGTCTCTCTCTGTCTCTCTGTCTCTCTGTCTCTGTCTCTCTCTCCATCTTGTCTCTCTCTATCTCTCTGTCATGTCTCTCTCTGTCTCTCTCTGTCTTTCTCTCTCTCTCTCTCTCTCTGACTCTCTTCTCTCTGCCTCTCTCTCACATGCTGCATCTCTTTCCTTGTCTCCTGTTTGTACATGAGCAAGGCAAGGGCTCTGAGGCAGCATCCATGAAGTGCCTGTGCCCCTGCTCTGCTCTGTGCAACCCATCTGGCTAGCAGGAACCCTGTCACAGGGGCCACCTGTGTGAAGCTTAGGATGAGACGAACATACCCTCCTATCATCCTCTTTGCCCCAGCAGCCCGACCTTCTCTACGCTGTGTGTCATTGTTTATGTTTGATGGAAATGTTTCGAGGAAGGCTAAAGCAACTTGTTTGTTTTTTAGATTTATAGAATAATTGTTACTTAATGGAAATAAATGTGCGCACCTACAATTTAGGGAAGAATTTTGGAGAGCTTCTGAAGTTCCTGGAAGGAACTTGGGGCTGGTGTTGGTGATAGGAACCTCTGTCCTTCTTCGTATGGTATGTTCTGTGTGCACTGCTTTCTGAGAGCAGATCTGGCTGGAAGAACACGTGAGCACCTGCCCCAGCGTGCCTTCTGCCTCTCTGAGCCAGGAAAAAAATGACATCTATAAACATTGTTTACATTGATTTCCCTGACCTTGGCGTTATTGTTTTTAATGTTGACAAAATGATTGTTTTAGAATGAGTAAGAAAAGAAAAGAAGGTATCACAAAAATCTCCTCTATTTCCAAATAGCAATGGGCTCCTAGGGGAGCATGTGCATGATATTTGTGTGTGTGGTGTGTCTGTGTGTGTACTGTATGTGGTGTGTGTGGTATTTGTACATAGTGTGTGTATGTGTTGCATGTATGTGAGACGTGTAAACCATACTTGCTACTTCAAAGGCAGCAGAGATGCTGACACCTCAGAACATGAAATTGTGGAACTCTGGGGGGACAGGTGTGCAGGGACTTTGGCTAAGCTCCACAAGGGACCCAGCAGGTAGCCGCTATGACATGCCCTTGGGGGCCCAGCATGGCAGGAAGCTCAGCCCAAAACCAAAGTGAGAGTGGCCATCACGTTGTCTCATACACCGCTCAGGGGCTGGTATTATTTGTTTTCACTGCAATCCAAGCGTAGCAGCTTCTGAAGAGGGAATGAGACATTGGTTTACCTGTGAAGGGCACACACGCGTTGGTGGTTGTCAGACAGAATGGCGCTAGTGTTCTTCCCTGCTTTCTTCTCCCTCCCATCCTCCCGGCCCCTGGAAGCCTGCTCAGGTTCTCTCCTGCGGCAATTCGTCTTCTGTTTGGCTGCCTAGGGCTTCCTCCCCATGGAGAGATCAGGCCAGCGTGAGCCCAGGGGAGCCCTTGGACCTGCCACATTGGGCGGCTCCACTCCCTATCATCTCTTGGGGGACTGGAATCTCCCAGGGGCTTTCTTCTCTGGACCCTGTCCTGACCCCTGTGGACAGCTTGTTTTGACCCCTGCTGGCTGGACTGCAGGCAAGGTGTGCAGGAAGGCTCCACCTGGTGTAGATTAAACACAAACAAACAGCACAATCGGCAGATTCAGGTTCTGCCTAATTGGGCGCCAAGAGGAGGTGCTCAGAGGAGGAGCAAAGCCCCTGCAGGGACATTGTCACCTGGGCAGTGAGCAAAACAGCTGGGCTTTGCGAAGGTCTGCCTGTACTGTGCGTAAGATCTGCTCTTTTCTCCAGGGGCTTGCTTCAGTGGGCAAGTGTAGTTAAGTGGCAGCTTCACTGAATTAGCCATATTCTCTCTGGTATGTGGTCCCAAGGAGAAAACATTTGGAAGTACGACTTAGTTCCTACGTCACTTATTAATGTTTAGTACATTGAAAGAATAGTACGTTAAATGGCATCTGGGGCCCGGGAGAGGAAGAGACATCTCACTGTCCGTCTGGCATTCCAAGGCTGGATCATGCACTGGCACCCCTTTCCCACAGAGAGGTCCCAACTCCATTTGCAGGGGCACACCAGAGTTTGGGAGTTTCTTGGGGACCATGGAGAATGCTGGCTCTGCGACGGGTTAGCCGAGTCGGTTCTGCCCAGCTCCACTGTGACCTCGGCCAGAAACGCGTGATAATGTCATGTCTGTGGGCTTTTCGGGGCCTCATGAGCTGATCCCAGTGAAATATCAAGCCCAATCTTAGGACTGGGCAGGAAGTTCATGAAGAGGAATGTAATCAATAGTAAAAAGCCCGCTGGTATCTCATGCTAAGACTCCCAGTACGAATCCTCAGATCAATACATGAGTTTGGAGAGGGCTTCAGTCAACAGAAGCTGAGCGTGTACCCTCCTGGTCCCACTGGTCTTCCTTCCATATACCTGGCCCAGCTGCCTGCCCAGCTTTCCGCTAGCTTGGCAGATGCCTGGTGGGTCTCTGTGAATAACCCTTGCCCATCCCAGCCTGCTCTGGACACTGAAAATGGACCACACATAGTAGCGTGTAATAAATTCAAACCCTGACGTGCCTAAGAGGCCTCCCTGGGCCCTACCACACCCTGGCCCCACCCCAGCACTCATCTTGTTCTGCAGGTCTCATCACGGGCTGCTTCTCCAGAGAGGCCTCTGCAGGGGAAGCTCAGTGACATCCTTCGCCTGTGCTGTGGAGTTATAGGGCTGACTGTCAGCCATTTGTCCCTACTGAGCCACTTGGTTTAAGGCAGAGGCCAGGACGTAACTCGCTCTTAGGTATATGGCCTCGGAGTTCTGGTTTAGCTAGGACTTTGCTATGATGCTTTGTGGTATGGTGTGATTTGATGACTCTAAAAGCAAATAATGCTCTTATTAGCTTTATGATTGCCTCTATCTCCCCTGATATTTGTACATCAAAATAGGTCTGGTGTTAATAATGCCAACATCAAGTTTCAGATTTGCTGCTACAGAAAACTGTCTAAAGACGTGTGTTTTCCCAAAGCGTGACAAAGGGACCATGTTTAACCTTCCTTTCAAGGCCCCCGGCACTTCTCATTTTGGCAGCAATGTGAACAAGCAGGTTCCCCAAGTCCCATAACTGGCTCCTCTTTAGCCATGTGTGTGGCATTTGTGGGGGGCCAGCAGTGAGCTCTAGGTCCCTGCTCCCGCCTGCGCATGAGGACGCCTTCCTGCCCTGCTCCCCAGCTACTCAGAGCAAGAACTTTTGAAATAGTCTCAGTCCCGTCACTTTGGTTTCCAAACCCATGCGCTTGTACACTTAGCCCCATAGTCATGGAAGCAACTCAGCCCTCCACTAAATAACAGAAATGAGACTCTTGGCACGGGACCATCAAACTGAAAAGTTCCCATGAAGTTCCCTGTTGTCTTCCATCCTTGGTTGAATCATATTCTCCCTTCGGTGCCATCTGAGCAGAGAATCAGAGTGGCCTGTGGCTGGGACAAGCATGGGCTGTGGGAGGTTCTTGGAGAAGTGAGGGCTGGCTTGAAACTATGTGGGTTGGCCAGGTCAGTGTTCTAGGAAAGACAGAGCATATGACAGTGGACTGTTTGGAGCCACTATGGTACGGGTGCAAAGGGGGCCCTCACCTGTGGCACGAGGGTCCTTTCTCGGTTCTCTGTGGGGCCTAAGGCCCCTTGGTCCAGTTGGGCTCCCCCAAGGTGACGCACCCACCTTGATCCTAGGGGTGGGCCTGACCATTGAGCACTCAGCCCAGGAACCCAGCTCCAGGACTCCAGGGGAGCTCAGTATTGAAAAACCGAGGAGTAAGTAATATAGCATCTTAGAGGCCGGCTCCCATGGGCACCTTCTCCCCTCTGCATCCCCAGCCCAGCTCCCTCTTGTCTGCATACAGCTCAGGGGAGACCGTGGGCTGGAACACTGCAGCCCCGAGCAGACTGACACAGCCCTGAGAGCTTGAGGCCATTGGAGGCAGGGTTGTGCTTTCGTCTGCACCTGCTGCAGGGCCTGACCTAGTGTCCACACGTGGCAGCTGCTCTGTCACCATCTGCATAGTGCTGGATGCCAAGTGCAAGACAGACCTGCATTTAACGTTGCTGCGTGGGTCCTTGTTTGTGCCCATTTCTCTGATTGCCTTTGTAGGCCTTTAAAACAAAGACGGAAACTGTGAGCTCAGGAAGTAACAGCCCAGCTGAAGGGGGCATTCACAATGACTGCTCAGGGAAGAGTTTATAAATGAGACGGTTTAGTAGAAACAATCAGGCCACACAGCTCCCTTGCCTTCTCTCGCATTGAACACCGCAGCTCCTGTGCCGTGGGAAGCCGCGCCCTGCTGCATCCAGCCTTCCTCCTCAGTGTGCCCTGTCCTGACTGCTGGGAAGACGCCCGTCAGTTTGGACTCCTCCGGCGAACAGGCCTTGATGGTGCTGCAGCTGGATGACCTTCCGGCACCTCCACAGACCTCAGTTGCCCAGCCAGCATGAGTTTGAGTCCAGGCTCTCCCACCTCCACAGCCTGAGCTGCCGTTGGGGGTCCCCGACCTCAACCTTCTTTGTTACTAAAACAGGCTGAGGAAGCCCCACCCCTCGGGGTCCTTACCGGATAGAGTGAGCTCACAGAAGTGCTTCCAGCAGCACTGCCATGTTGTCCCCCGAAGTCTCGCCCATTTCCAGCAGCCGCAGGGAGGCGCCCGTTCATGGCTGGTCCGGGAGGCCAACGGACAGGGTCTCGCCCACCCAGCAAGCAGAAATGAAGCTGCTGAGCTGAAAAAGGAGCAAAGATCTGGGGACCTTCAAGGTCTAGAGAACATGGCCATGTTCCTCCTAAACCCAACCTCAGTTCTGCCCCAGCATGTGACAGCTATGTCCCTAACTCAGACTCTTTACAAGTGCCGGCTCCCTCAACTTTGAATGCAGAAACTTTGCTTTCAAAGGCCCCTTCGAATGCTTCCAAACAGAAAGGCAGAACTGAAACCACATCGAACACAGGAGGGTGGAGCTATCCAGCTAGGAGACTGGCCTCAGGAGACCCTGACTACTACCCAGGACGGCAAAGGGGAAGCAAGGACCCCTCAGCTACTCAGCACCCAGCCGCATCCAGGCCCTAACTCCTTTCATGACCCCAGGCCATGCTGGGCACTGAGCAGGAAGGCCCCAAGGAAAAAGTTGGCTGCGTGAAACCCTGTTGTCATTTGGATCTCTTCCTGCCCCTCCCACGGGACAGGTCTTTGGACCTATGTCCATCAGCCAGCCAGCTATTCCAGGATATAGCAGCTGATATGTTCTCCCACCCAGCACGGCAGGCGGCAGGTCAGTGTGAGCCTGCTCAGTGGCCATCAGAGCAAGACCAACTGGCGTTAGAAGGCTGAGGCCCAAGAGCTGGAGGGCTCAGTGATGGACGGGAAGAGGGGAAAGAGGGGGAAAGAGAGACAGAGAGAAGCTTGCACATCTGCACAGCTCAGCAAGGACTGGCCCTTCCTCCTGGAGCCTGGGATGCCTTTGGGATGTCAAAGACCCTTGGGGTCTGTGCTCTGTGAGAATGCTCCTTGCAGGTGAACAGGCTGGATCTCGCCCGCTTGCCTGCTCAGTGGCCATTATGCAGTGAATGCCCTGTGCAGCTGTGCACAGCTCCTTGCCTGCTTCCGTGACCTAGAATGTACGCCCCGGAGCTCGGTGCCTCAAACACGCGCAGATCCCGAAGTCCCCTTGTTGAATGATCTCTCTATGGGCAGTCCAGGCCTGTGATGGTATGGCTAAAGCTGAGACCTCCCCGCCCCCCCATAGGAACTGTGACCAGAGACAGCAGAGCCAACCTTTCCTGCAGGAAAGGCAGGGAGCTGAGAGAGGAGAGGGATGGCCAAGGTCTCCAAACTCTGGAAGGACCTGCCTCCCTAGTCCCATACTCCTGTGAGAGGAAGCCCACCCAGCCTTCGTGTGGCTTCCAGATAGCGAATTGTTGGACGTTTTGGTCTCAACTGTGAATAATTGACTTTCCACTGGGAATAATTGACTAAAGATTGCAAAAAGCTTTGTGTTAGGTTATTTATCATATTAGAAATTAAAAATGAAATTTTAAAAATATTAACTTACAGAAAAATAACAATGACAAATCCATTATGGTAGCATAATTAACATTTTTAAATGAAAAATAACGACATTACCCAGATGGAGCAAATGCGTGAGAGGAATAGCATCGTCCTGCATTTTGCACGTGTCCTTAGTCTCTGACAGGACGGGAGTTGCCTGGGCTCGCCACCATGCCCCTGCAGCTCGCTGGTGCTGGTGCTGTGCTGTTTGTGAGGGCTGAAAAACCCCACACACTCATGAAAGGACCAGGGAGGGGGAAGGCAGAGGTCTCAGCGGTATTACGAAAGTGGTTTCCCCTGAGGAGCCCTTGGCTGGATTGAAATGGATTTTCTTGAAAAGCAAACCAAAGTCAAAGTGCAGTGGCGACGTGACGGTGGCGCACACTGTCCATCCCCAGGTGTCAGTAACCTTTAAATACCCACCACGTGCCAGACGCTAGGCTGTAAGTGTTCGCTGAGTGCACAAGACACCCTGGCAGCTAGATGCCGTGATTATCCCAATTTTACAAAGAAGCTAGCTCAGAGAGGGTAAGCAACCTGCCCAAGGCCACACAGCCCTGACTGCCCCCAAAGTGCTGGCATACTTCCTGGGAAACCAGGGGTCCCTATGATAAAAGGTTATTCAGCAAAGTAAAATGCAGCCTCTGAGCTTCAGACACTCATTAAAGCAACTCAGAGGATTGCACAGAGGCGAGAGCAGTTCTGCAGACAGCATGTCTTTGTGAACCTTGGGGACAATGTGCAGTCAGTGTTCAGGTTTAAAGACATTTATAGTTAACTCGCTTGTTTCTGTCCCGCTGGCTTTCTGGAAGGTGGGGCCCCCACTCCGAGCTGCAACAACAGCAGTCCACCGGCTTGGCGAGGCGACCCTTCTTCACTGACAGCGACAGCGTTCTCCTCTCTGTCCTGAGCATGGAGAGTCTATTACAGATCTTAAATCAGAATTCTGCTTAGACTCTAAAGATGAAGAATTGATACCAAATTATGAGGAGATGATTTTACAATGCCTCTGTTGATTGCTAAATATTATTTCTGTGACCATTAATGCAAGGGTAAGAGACTCTCAAAATCAAATGTCACAGCGAGGACCCTACGATTTGCTGCCATGTAATCTGAGTCACGTGAGAAAGGCACCAGCAGCCCAGCTTCTCCTTGTTTTGTTACTCCGAGCTCTTCTCTGCGGCTGTCTGTAAAGCCCAGCTTCTCCCCGCTCTGAGCATCTCTATTTGCTAAGCCCCACTCCCTGAGAGTCAGGCACCTGATGCTGCCTCAGAGTAGCTGGCACTCTTGCCCCTCCCTTTTTTGAACTGGTTTAACTAGAATCACTCTGTCACTGCTGTGTGGCCTCAGGCGAGTCACTTGACTTCTCTGTGCCTTTGTTTGCTCATCTGAAAAATGAGATAATAGTATTCCCACTTCTTGGTTTGTTGCAACAATTAAATGCATTAATACGTAAAAAGTATTTGAGTAATAGTATGAAAATTTAGTACTGCGACTGCTATGTCTACTACAATTAAAATTTTTCTATGTGAAGCAGTTAAAACGTAATTTAGTTGCTCCAGACAGACTATAAGTTTAAGAAATTCTTACGCTTCTCTTGTACTTTCCCTTACGCCAACTAGTCATAGTGTAGATGTTGAAGACATACTTTCTTTCTTGATTGATTTAAGACCGTAGTGGGGGTTTTTGTGTTTGTTTTCTTTTTTTCTTTTTTACTTTAATCTGTGCTATTGGTTCTGTGAGTGCTTGTTTGGAATTTCATTGAAAACTTTTTCTTTGTTTTAATAAGGACTAGCTAGAGAAGCATTTCCTGAGTACATTATTTTCAACATTAATTCTGGAGGAGTTAGGAGATGTTATGCCCATCCTCACCCCCACCTCCCAAAAATCCATGACCAGTTAAGTGTAGGGGTAGCACTGCTAGCCTTCTTGGAGCCTCCGTAAAGGGAGGTTTGTCTGTGGTACCTCCCAAGTTTGTTTGACTATGGAGCCCTTCCCTCTCTGACATGGAAGAGGGCTCTGCAGAACATGTAGAAAAACGATCTGGAAGTTTGACCCCAGAGCCCCAGCTGTGGGAGTTGGGACTGCTGGAAAAACGCTCCATGCTGGTTGATGTTGGCAGGCGCGTTGTGAGTGCTGCTTACACTCTGATACAGGTGGAGGCAGCGTGCTGGCCTTGGCCTGTGTGCCATCTCCATGTGCTTGGGCAGGCTGTCTGGAGCCTGTGTTAAGGAGGATGCTGAGGCACGCTGAAGCCAGCATGGGGTGGGACGGGAAAGAAAACACCCAGTGCATCCAAGAGAGGTTTACTGTCGATTCTGCATGTGTGCCTTACCAAGGCTTCCAAGTGATTCTTGCATAGGCTTGAGTTACAGGCACATAAGGCGAGTGGGTGCACAGCCTCAGAAGATGCAGGTCCGGAAACTGCACCATGAAGAGGTTCGCTGAGCCTCTGATGTACACATCTTTGTCTGCACAGATAGTGTACTCTCTAGTGCCAAAGGGCTTCCAGCAAGTTCTGTGTGGTGGACTGACCCCTGGCACCCATACGGGAGAGTTCTGATGCTCCAGCTTGATTTTGTTCGGCTTCCTGATTTCTGCCAAGCGGATGCATGTGAACCGACAATGTTTTGGGGTGAGAGGTGCTTTTCTGTGATGACAATTTCGATCAAACATCTTTTCAAATGGGGCCTTTTATTTTAAACTTTGTTAGGATTCATTTTCTGAGATAAGGAAATCAGGGAAAACATTTGGTGAAGTGAGTGAGTTGATGATGCTTAGTATATGACATGAAATATTTATACTTAATTCCATAACAAATAACATGAAAAATATCCAGGATGTGCTGTGAGTGAAAATTTGGCTGCCCAAATCGATATAGATCTCAAACATCTCAAGTAGCCAGATCACAGAGCCGTCTACATAGATTATAAATAGAAACAGAGACACTGCTCCTGCCCCAACCACAAGGACTAGACAGCTGACGGGTGAGGCATCCATCCCGCCCTGACCCGCAGAGCTCCACACGGGGCTTGACTGGAGCCAGTGGCCTCTCTTCTTGTTCCTTCTGCATACCCTTTGCTCTTGGTTTGGAGATTCCTGGGGTGGGCTTGGTGAAATAGGAATCCCGCCCAAGCGAGTTGGTGAAATAACTCCACTTGACTCTCCACCCTGGACTTCAAAAAGACATCGCTGTTGTATTTTGATTGAAAATGAACAAAAGCCTTGGGCGTGGACCTTCAGCCAGATACAAATAAGAGAATCAGCACGTAATAGACTTCGTGGCCCAGAGCCTCTCAGAATGCCCCTTCGAGTGGACAGGAAAGATGCTCCCCGCTCTCTCTCAGGAAATTGTTGTCCTGAAATAAAGCAAATCCCCGAGTCAATTTGCAAGAGGAAGGAAGTTTGCTGCAGTAGTCTAATTATATACAGACAAAAAGATCTAAAGATAAAAGTGTAATGCCACTCCTGGACTCTAAGTTGCTTCTTAAACAGGGCAGGATTCTGGTAACGACTCCGTGTGAATACATTTCAACAGTTGGGGTTTCTCCTCCTTTGTCCTTGTCTAGAGTTGAGCTGGGTCCCTGGATGGCTAAGACATTGTGAGCCGAGGGGTAATTCCCACTAAAGGAATAAGTTGGTCTTTCCAGGCACGAGACAGAGCAACCTTTCTGGGTTGGCTCCCAGAGCTGATGCCAGGGAGGGCACGTCAGCCTGTGGACCCCACGCCCAGCCCGCCCGTCCCCACCACCCTGTAGGGATCGGAAGAGAAGCACTGTCCTCTCCCACCCTGTACCCCTCTGATTCAAGGCCCTTCTTAACTTCTGTCCTCAAAGTGACTCTGTGATGGGATAATTGCTTGGGAGTCTCCATTTACGTCTGGGTCAAGACAGGAATGTTGGAAACGGGTAGTTATCTGTAAAGCATTGTGCTCTTACAGAGACCTTCTGTGAAGGAGCTGGGCCCTGCCTGACCCTTTTATTGAACTGGCGGGTTGGGGTGACCCCACTTCCCGTCCCAGACTTCTGACATTGGAGCAGCCACTCACACACACGGTGAAGGAGGCACTGCAGGGCTACGGCTCTCCTGCGTCACCATCAAGCACCTCTATTTTCTTCTGAACCAGTGGCTGCAGCATAACTCTTCCACCAAATTAAATGCAGTGGACAAGGACCTTGAAAAAATCCGTCAGCACAAAGTGCAAAATTGCCCTGTCCTTGAATGAGAATAAAGGTACAGGAAGGTTGGAAAATTATAAATGTCCAGAGCCTGTTGTCCACAGAAGGCGTCATGTGACAAACAATAAAAACCATATGCCTTAATCACAGGTGGGAAATGTTTTTAATCATTTTCAGCTTTCTGAGGAGTGGCCAGTGACCATTTAAGATGTCAATGATTTTTATATAGTCCCTTTGTAATGAACATACCTTCGTGCAGTTTCCAACAGACTATGCACAAAATAACCCCATTTTTCAAATTTAAAATGGGGCATTTGATCTAAGGTACAGTATCAGAATTAGTTCTGCCCCAGAAAATTCACAAGTGTTGGTTTCCACAGCTCAGCTGCAGGGTAACACATTGCACCAGTCAGCAGTCTGTGGGCTCTGCACCTCACACGGACAGCGACTGACCAGAAATTCTGGAACCAGCCTACGTGCAAGCCAGAAAGAACTTTGCTGAATTAGTTGGATTTTAAATGATGCTCTGGGAAGTCATTCTCCTATTCTCCTCTCACTATATCATTCCACACGTGTTTGTTGAGCTCCTTCCATGGGAGCCACTGGGGCAGGCCCTGGGGGGTCGGACAGTGGTGAGTGTGGGCATAGTGGGTGTTCCATGGGGGCTGGTAGGGTGCGGTGAGACCCAGGCCCAGGCAGAGAAAGGCCTCCCTGAAGACATGACATCTCAGCCAGGAACTGAGTAAGATTAGACTGGCAGACAGCAATGGGAAGAGCATTACAGAGGGGACAGCATGTGCAAAGGCCCTGAGGCTGGAGGGACATTGACCTGTTTGAGGAATTCTAAGAATGTGAGGGTGGCTATCACCCAAAGAGGAAGGTGGGTGACAAGGTCCCATGGATGTCCCTCAATGGAACCAAATTCACATTGACAACAATGCAGCCAGTAAGACTGTCACTCTGTCATCGAAAGTACAGAAATGCTCAGTAATATCATCTCTGTCTCTAATGTATGGGAAAGCCATCCGCCATCAGGGTGCGCTGGACTCAGAGCACAGACAGCCCACGGTCCCTGTAAGTGAGCTCAGGAACATGAGAGTTTACTCGTAAGAGGAAGCACTACCTTGAAGCCTCTGCCATGCAGAACCACTCAGAATCAAGTATACGAATTACTGCAGAAGTGTCCACCATCAGAGGCCTCGACACTCATAGTTTTCGTTCCTCACGGGTAGGTGAAATCTGGGGAGTTGAGTCCTGGCAGGCGATCTCTATATCCAAGCCAGATGTCTCCAGGGCCACAGCAAGGTCTGGGGAACCCCTCTGGCCCAGCGTCTATGCTTGTCACCGACGATGGGTCCCCACTTGTTAAAGGATTTGCCAGCTCACCGCGTGTGTGCTATTTTCTACAGCCCCCGAGACATCCCTAGACTTCAGGGAGATCCTTACTTCCCAGTGGTCTATGTTTCAATGACATGCTTCTCCCAGGGTTGCAGAGGTTGAACTTGAGGAAAGATTTCATATTTGGTAGTGCAGTCATTCCTTCCTTTTGAGAGAAGAAAAAAAGCACTGTAGAATCTAAACTTTCAGGCTGCCATGTGAATCGCACCTAACATGCATTCCAAACAAATGAGATGTGGACCATCTTAAATCACTTCATCTGGAATTTAAAAACGTATATTCCAAGCTCTCTTAGAGCAATTGCTCCCAACCCTGCTTTTCTCCCACAAAGGAAAAGCATTGGTGAGATATCTAAGTGCACACTGAGAAATGGCACCTGTGCCACCGAGCTGTCCATAAAAGGCCCAGCACTGTTCCAGATCTTTTGAGTTTGAGGAGCATTTACTGTTGTTCATTTCCTGACCCCGAATGCCACCATCGATTGCTCTGTTGGTCCCTAGCATGCCAGTGGCCCCGGTTCCGATCACTTCCTCATCAACACAGGCAGAATCAAAGAGCCAGCCAGTGCGGCGGTTCACAGTTCCACAAAGGACACAGCTAGGATCTGTGGGACCCGCCTGTGTGTTTAATTATGTCACCTGTTTACACTTGCTTGTTTGCAAGACCAGAAGAACAGGATTTAAGGCTGATCTGTGTAGATAACGTTTTGCTGTCTCCGCTGGAATTTTCAGGGTAAAAGATCTCCATGACCCATATTTCCAGGCTGTTCGTAGCCTGGGTCTTAAACTGGTTGTAGAAGAATTGACCTTTTAATTTAACCATTTGCAGGTCATCAACATAAATCATGAGTCTCTTTAGAGAGATTATGTTAATGTTCAAAACTGCAGATTTTGCTGTACAACTAGGGTTTGGCGACATTAGACCTTGGCTGTAAATCACACGATAGCTAGCCTGGCATTGACTCAGAAATACAAAAGCACACTCAGTGTCTTGGTCCCCCGGCTGACACCCAGCATCACTTGCTTAGCAGTGACCTCACATCTTTAGTCAGTCTCTAGGTTTTCCCCTAGAGTCTTGCAAAACCTCCTTGCTCATGGTAGATGCCTCCAGGGTGTGGCAGGAGGTGCTGCCAGTTTAATCCCAGACCCCTAGTCTAGAACTCGCAGCCTGCAGCCTGCTAAGCTGTTTTTCCCGTCACCATCAGACTTAGGGACTTGGCTCAGCGTCATTGTGAGGCAGGCAGTGAGGCCCCACATGTGTGTGTGTTTGAAGGCTGTGGGCCTGCTGCAGTGGCCAGGTTTCCTCGCTGAGCAGCAAGTCTGTGCATAGGCAACAGGTGAGGGCCCCAGGAGTTGACTGGACCACTTCCAAAACATGGGTGGAGACTCACAGAACAAAGCGTGTCTGTTCTCAGGGCTGCTCACTAACTCAGTCTTAAGGGCTGGTCCTCCAGCTCCCAGCCCTCCCCCCTGTTTCCCCAAGCCTCTCCTTCTGCCCGCATGTTCCTCTCTGTCCCCCTCCCTCCTTCTTTTCTCTCTGCCTTTCTCTGTGCTTCTGACACACACCATATTTTAAATATTGATGAATCAATCACTCAGCACACAGCTTTTTGTGCTCTGAGAAACAAAGGTTTCTGCGTATTGGAAACAAATTCCTTTTCCAAGCATGTGACCGCTGGCCCCTCGGGTGTCTGCACGGGGCTGATCCAGACTTGGGTCAGAGTGAGGGTGAGGCAAAGTTTCCACCAAATGACAGGTGTGTTCGTCTGCTCTCTCCCCAGATGAAATCATGCACCAGGACATCACCCCACTCTGCGCTGCCGACATCCAGGACCAGCTAAAGAAGCGCTTTGCTTACCTGTCTGGTGAGTGCTGGAGGCTGGAAGCGTGGTGGGGAGGGTGTCTGCATGGCAGGCGGTTGGCCTCCTCTCGGTTCTCCATGGCCTAAGTGGGCCTATTCCACGTGGTGGGAACTGGGGACAATCCACTCGATGTAGCTTGCTCTCGGTTTAACTGAGAGCCCAGGAGCTGCTGTAGCGATGCCTATGAAGAAGGCCTCTCAGTGCTAGTTGGTGAACAGCCACAGGAAGAGCCGGCCAGAGGTCATTTGGGGTCCTGAGAAGGACGCAGCCTCAAGCACTACTGACTACAGTCTCCTGGAATCAGAACTTTCCTGCGACAGGTGAAGTAGGAACGAGATGGTGCGGCACAGTGTGCCTCTTTCTTCCGGCACCCAGGGCCTGGGAAGCCTCCCTCACTAAGCACCTCTGGTTCCTGCGGCTCCATCCTCCGGGAGAGTGGTGTGGCTGACGTGGGCAAGGGGTTGGCACCGCCCCTCGGGTCCGTCTCAGCCAGCTCTGCACCCCAGCCCCTGTCCTGGCTGCTGCCCTCCTCTCGGGCTAAGGTTCCTCCTCCACCCTGTGGGCTGTCCTGCCGTCCTGCCCAGCTGGCCATCGTGAGCGCCTCCAGCCACTGGACGGCACTATCGCATCGAGGCTGCAAAGGGCATGACCATTGCACCTGGAGCGAGCAGCTCATCCTCAGAGCTGCGTGGGTCACTTCTCTATCTGGGCAAGTCTAGCAGCCAAGGCTAATTCAGCACAAGACATGCCCACGTTCCTTGTGCTGTCAGTGGGGGCCTTCCAATAACGAGGGAGCCCAACCTCTGCTATCCTCTTGGCCCCCTTTTTGCAGCTGGCCCTTTCCCCTTGGCCAGCAGGTTGGTGCTCCCTCCTGAACCCTGAGAACCAGCCCTGCCTCCGAGGGCCGCCCTGGCCTCCCTGGCACAAGAGCTGCTCCACAGGCCGGCCCCATATGGTCTGGGCCGACCTGACCCCAACACGCGGACCCAAGGTGCAACTCTGGGGTTTATGTACCTCAGCGAGAACTGAAAATCGGGAGCAGGAAAATGGAGCCTCTGGGATTTGTTGACAATGAAATGGCTCATTGATTTTCATGGAGTGATCACAGTGAGTGAGGGGTGCTGACTGCAAGGAAGAAAGAGAGAAGTTACGGTATCCTCAGGAAAAATTAAAATCTCCCAACAGAACGGGTCACGGCCAATGGCAGAGAAACACTTAGGAAAGGAGCTGTAGTCTCTTTGCTGGTTCCTTCGCATCGCCCCAGCTTCTTCATGCCTCTTCAAGAAACCGAAAGGCTCATGGCTTTAGTGCACTGGTGGCCCAGACTCATGACCTTGACCTTCCTCCAGGGTATAATACGACTGCCCTTTGGCATCGGCATCACATGGTTACCTCTTTGGTACCTGGGGAGGTAGCAGGACCCCAGGATGTTCCCCCTAACCCAGACACACCTTCTCTCTTTTATTCGAAAGCCATCCAGACGCTCCGGAAGGGGGTTTGCAGATGTAGTTAAGGTCCCAAATCAACTGGCTTTAAGGTCATCCTTGGTGGGCCTGACTTAATCAGCTGAGCCCTCAGAGGGATTCCAAGTACCAGGGACAGAGATGCCTTGCTGCCAGCCACGAAGATGTCGGGGGGCAACCTGGCAAGGAATGTGGGACTCTTGGGGCTAAGAATGACCCTGGCCAACACCGGCAAGAATACGGGGACCTCAGTCCTACAACTGAGGGAGCTGAATTCTGCCAGCACCTGAATGAGCCTGGAAGAGGCGCCTGGCCTCGGGTGAGACGACAGGTCCAGCAGACACCTGGATTTCGGCCTTCAAGAACCTGCCGGGCCAAGCCACGACTCCTGAGCTACGCAAGTGCAGGCTGGCGGACAGGGGTTGTTGGTTTACATTGCCAAGTCTGTAGGAACTTGTTAGAAAATGAACACAAGGTTTTAAACTTAAATGTCTAAAACAAACCTGGACCGTCCTGGGTTTTCATCACAGCTCATGGAAACTCTCAGGCAACATGTGGAGGGAGTCGTCCTCCTCCTCCCCCTCCCACCTCCCATCCATCAGGAAATCCGGGATGAGGTCTCTGGCTGTGTCCACCTGGGGGGCTGACTGGAACGTCACCTCAGTCCCCTTCATGGAGCCTGCCTCTCCCTCCCTGGCAGTGCCTGGGCTTTCTCACCTCGTGGTGGGTGCTGGGCTGTCAGATGCTTATGTGATGACCGATTTCCAGGAGGGAGCTCTGAGCAGGGAGGGTGGACTCTTCAGTGTCTTACAGCCCAGCTTGGGAATTACACAGCATGACGCCCGCCACATCCGATGGGCCAGAATTGGAAGAGAAGTGGACCCCGTCCCAGAAGGGAGCAGTGGCAGAGAGCGGCGTCGGCGTCTCTAGCCACCCAGGATATGGGCAAGCAGGCAGACCAGAGCCCAGGCCTATGCGACTCCTGTCTCTTCTCACCTCCTGCCCAATCTGCTACTCCTCCCACTTCCTTGTAGGACAATTCAAATCAAATATATGCCAGACTAAACTCAGAGCCTTCCTGTCTAAGCCGGCCCCTCCCGACTGTGCCCATTGCATTGGAGCTGCCCTCGTCTTCCCAGCCACTATTTCTGATTCCTCCTGTGCCATCTTAATTTCTTCTCGTGAAACTGTCTCAGGTGCATCTCCCCTTGGAAAAGTCCCCACTGATTCCACCTGTACCCTCCCCTCATGCCGAAGGGGCAGCTTCCGTCGGAATGGAATCGTCCCACAAGCAGAACACTGGAGAAGCTACGAACCACACACAAGGTGTTAGGAGAGGCGTTAGGGCACAGCCCGAATGCAGTGTTGTGCAGTATTTAAAATGATGGTCCCGTCATTTATAAAGCACAGAAAACTATAGTTCACAATGTTAAGAAGAAAGCAAGACGCCAGCTTTATATTCGACATGGTCTCTATTACATCGAAAAATGCACTGAAAAAGGTTTGGAAAGAAATATGCCAAATGACACGGTGGGGAAATAATAGGTCATTATTTTAATTCATCTCATTTTGTGTGTGTGTGCATTCCAATTATTACCTTCAATAAGCGTGCATTTATTCCATAATAAAAAATATAATGTTGACGAACAGACCTCAATTTTAACTGAAATATTCAGTGCTCATGACCTGTCACTGTCGCATCCTGCTGACAGCGTGGGTGCCAATGCCCACCCGTGTTAAGTGCTGCCTTTGCTCTGTCCCCAGGTGGGCGGGGACAGGACGGCAGCCCCGTCATCACCTTCCCAGACTACCCGGCCTTCAGCGACGTCCCGGACAAGGAGTTCCAGAATGTCATGACCTATCTCACCAGCATCCCCAGGTGCGTGTCTGCTTCTTTAGAGAGGTTTACACATCTCCCTGAGTCTCCCAGTAGCTTTGCTAAGGATCTGGGCATTCGTCAGATAAGGAGGTTGTGGCTGAGGGGAGTTCGTGAGTCTGCTCGAGGTCACACAGCTGAGCAGTGAAGTACATGGGATCAGAATCCAGTTGTTCCAGCTCCAGAGCTGGCACCCTTCCCCTCACCTGCAGGAGATGTCCACTCCAGCCCACACCGCCCAGGGTCCGACGGAGCCCAGGGCACGTTTCCCACCTCGCAGACAGTGTCCAGCCCTGCACTAGCCGAGCAAGGCAATGCCAGGAAGGGGTCTTTCTTTCCACAAGAGGGAGGTCCCACTGCAGAGGTGGTCCTGAGACCCTCGGGGGCTGGGCCTCACCCTCAGAAGTGGTGAAGGTGTCACCTAGCGCTCTGGCGCAGGAGCTGCTGCTTCTGTTTAGGGTGCAGTGAACAACATGCTGCATAAGGACAGGAACAACCTCGTGGGTGACATTTTCTTCCACCTGCTACATGAAGTACGAGGAGGCAGAAGTGTAGGGGGACTTTAACCAGCAAAAAAGCAGCTCAGCATCCCAGGACCTTGGGAATACTTTCCTTCATTCCTTTCTGGCTTTAAGGATAAGTTTCAGAATTTGGATACCTTAGAGCTCTGTGAATTAGTCTAATCTAGAAAACAGACTGAAACAGCAGATTCAATCAACTGATACATGTCATACAAAAACTAACAACAATCAGTAACCACCGATCAGTGCTTAGAGGTCGGGGGTGGGGGGGTGGGCATAGATTCTTCTAGCAACCTGGCATGTGGAAGGAGGGTGGTCTAGTGGACGTGGGTGGTGAGTGTCACTTGGCAGAAAGGTAGGCAATGTGCAGCCAGCGGTGAGGGGTTCCCCAGTCACCGTCTCATCATCTTTTCTTGTTACCCACCTCAGTGTGCCGGGCTCCAGGCAACCAGGCAGCCGAGCTGAGGGAGGAGGGACTGAGCAGTCTTTCTTTAAGGGCCCCCTCTGTCTGGCCATGCCCTCTCGGGGGTCTGAGGGACGTGCTTCATGGTGGGACTGCAATGCTGCAAAGCATCTCTATTTATTTTCTCCTTTGGCCCTTCAAAACTGTAGTTGCACTTCTGGGTATTTATCCAAAAAAAACGAAAACAATAATTTGTAAAGATCTATGCACTCCAATATTCATGGCAGAACAATTTACAATAGCCAAGTTATAGAAGCAACCTAAATGCCCATCAACAGATGACTGGATAAAGAAATTATGGTTCATTATACAATGGAATATTACTCAACCATTAAAAAAAATGAAATCCTACCATTTGCAATGATATGGATGGACCTAGAGGTTACTATGCTGAGTGAAATGAGGCAGACAGAGAAAGATAAATACCATATGATTTCACTTATATGAAGACTCTAAGGAACAAAAAGAACAAACTAATCAAAAACAGACTCATAAATACAGTGGACAATTTGGTGATGGACAGAGGGGAGGGGTGTTGGGGGTCTGAGTGAATGGGGTGAAGGGTTAAAAAAGTACAAATTAGTAGTTGAAGTTGGTCACAGGGATGGGGAGCACGGCATAGGGAATGAGTTAGCATTAATATGATAGCTTGGAGGGTCAGGGGAGGGAGGGAGCAATTAAGGGGATCGTTTTATGAACTATATAGATGTCTAACCAATGTACTGTTTACTTGAAACTAATTTAAATAAATAAAATTTAAAAAAAAAAATAACCGTAGTGACAAGAGGGCGGTTATCACGCCCATTCTGTAGAGGAGGCCACTAGACCTTGGGGGACGATGTGACTAAGATCACACACCTAGAAAGTGCCCAGAAGATTCAGACTCCCCGTGTGATGCGACAGAGAGCGGTGTTCTTGGGGTGTGGGCCCAGGACAGTGCTCCAGCATGTGGTACACCCAGCTGCGGGGCACCGAAAGGCTGCAGGTCCCCCTGGCAGTAGGGACATGCTGGAACAAACCAGGAAGGGGCAGTGATTTCATCAGGAAATGATGACCTTAGCAGTGATTTTAGGGAAGAACAAGTTCAAGTGATTTAAAAAGAACACGGGATGGCTGCGGCTGGCAGCTCACTGTGGGCGCTGTGTGAAGTCTGGCTAGTGCGCTTCTGTACCAACAAACTGAGCCTCCTTTATGAGGACTGTCTCCCAGAGGTGGGGGGCAGTTCCACGTCCAGGAGAGGTGGTGCCCCCCCACCATGGCCCCATGATCCCAAGACTCTCTGTAGCTGGGCATTGGAGGGAGCTCAGCAAGATCAACATGAACAGAATGCTAAGTGTAAGAGGTCACTCCTCAGGGTCAAAGCTGTTCTTGGTCCTTAGACCACTGAGCGACAAGCTGGCCTATCTCCTTCTCTTTACGGATCCTCCTTCTATTCATTTCCCTTTTAGAAAACATTGTAGAGTTATTCCATTGCCACTTCCCTTTTGCTGAACTGTAACTGAACAGAATCTGAGGAATTCAGAGGCTATGAATGCTGAGAGAGCTCTGCACTCATATGTGCTTCATGATCTCTCTCATAAAGAGGCTCTAGAACCTTCCAGGGCCTCCTCACTGCCTATCTCATTTTTTCTCTGTCTTTTATTTAGGGATCTAAAAAATCCTATAGATTAAAATTTACTACGAGCCATCTCTGCAGTTATAGTCATGATTCCTGAACCCTTTCCAGCCTGTGGATGGAAACTCAGGTTTTCTGATCATTCTTTGATTTAAAAAGGTCAAAGAATTATCTTATAGCTGGAAATGTCAACACTCAGCATTCTGAGCCTGATATGGAGGTGCGCCTTCTTCTCCCCAGGCCACAAGCAGGCAGGTGCTGGAAAGGGGGCAGCTGGATTTCTGATGCCCTCTTGGGACCTTCCAGGCTGGTACCATCCTCTCTGCTGGGTGTCATCATCCTTGTTGGTCTTGCTGGGCCTCAGCCCTTCTGGCCTCAGGGCCTTTGCACCTGCCGTTCCTCCGCTGGGTCTCCGGAGACTCTCCTCGTACTCTAGGCCATCTCTTCAGGGGGCCCCTCCATCATGCCCACCACCCCTCCACCCTCAGACCCCTACTCCATCAGGCATGGGGCTTATCTGAAATGGTAGTAATTAATTACAGCGTGGTTTTTGTCTGTGTCAGCCAAAAATGCAGGTCTCAGAAAGTGAGTACGCGGCCCCTCAGTAAATATTTGCTGGACAAATAAACTTTGTTTTCAGGCGAATAAAGTAAATTCACATAGGCCAAGCCGCCTAATAATACATAGGTTGTTCCCTGTGATCTCTCGCTCCAGCACACTTATCTCTCCTTCAATCAGAATGAGCACACTTTGTTTCTCTCTTCTTTTATTTTTAAGGAGTTCTTATCTCCAATAGAAAGGAGCCTTTTCAGAACCATGATCTCCAAGAATGCATGCACAATTCATACGCATGATCTGAGGGCAAGAAACACACATTTTCCTTTTAAAGCTGAGGAATTGTAGCACATAACCTTTATTCTGTACAGTACATGGTGCTATAAAAGTGGCCAAGAGGCCAGTCTGAATATGTGAAGCCTAGACCCATGGGCTCCATTTCCATTTCCGTGTGTTTTCGGCTCGTTTGTGTGTGTTTTATTCACATTTCTCTTCTCTCCCATCGAGGATGATAAAAAGCCTGAATGCTGGAGTGTTGGATCTGGAGCTGTCAGGCCCAATTCACCCTTTTCATCTATAAACAAACTAAATAATAAAACCCAACACACCCCTCATTTTGAAAGACAACTGCAGGGCCCCAACAAACAACAACATGAAGGACCAACAGAGAAAAGGAATTAGGTGTTACGTGTAGCTGGCCGGGCAGGCCATACAGAAGCCATGAAGGTCAGGCTGGCGCTCACACTTGTGTGTAAAACTCTGAGTCCACTGGCCTTCAAGGTGTTGTGTCAATCATGGTACCTTGAGTAGGTGCCTTTTAGGGTATATCATCTCTGAAAGAGGGAATAATTTTTGGTGACATTCTAAAGAAGACAAAAGTGCAGTCTTTTATCAGTTCACACAGCAGTTACATTCCTAGAGAGTTCAGTGTTCATTAAAAATGTGGAGGAGAAACACCTTGCGTCTGCAGGTAAAGCAAGGGTCCTCCGCATCTGTGTCTTCAGGGTGAGCAACCAGCTTGGTCACAAGGGGAGGATATTGACAACTGAGAGACACATCCAGAAGCACTGCAGTGGTCCTGGGGTGCTGCCCTTTGAGCAGCACCCGTGTGGGGGGCAACCTCTTCATTCTCCTGCAGGAACCTGGGGAGAGGTTCCCCTGCTCCCCACATACACATCCACCCTCATTTGTAGGAGGAAGGGCTGCCACCTGGTGGACACATCCAGCATTGCAGTCAGTTCCTCAAATCTCAGTCCTAAACCTATTGGAGTCAGGAGCTGGGTGGGCGTTTTTTTCTAGAAAGAAGTAAAAATTCCTCATGCAGGCAGATCATTGGCACAGGATTTATTCCAAACTGCTGCTGAGCCAGCACAGCCTCTAAGTAGAAAGAGTGGAATTTAGAGCCAGATGCATGTTTTTAATATGAGTGCAAATTAAATGGACAAATCTTTCATGAAGACTGCTTCCGGGAGACACTAACTCTTACCGTTGTTAACCAAGCATTAATTTTATCCTTTCAAAAAATAAATTATGTGCTGATTTTAGCTATCCTTCTGTTATTAATGCAAATGACAGGAGCCCCAGTTTGGGGCATTACATCTAATTAATAGTTACTAATCATTGTGAAATATTACACCGATAATGGCAGCTTTGACCAGATGTATCAGACATATGTAAATATGAAGCAAATTATTGTCCTTTGAAGAATGACTCAGTAGAGGGAACATGGAAGGACTTTATAAATTTTTGGCCGGGGTCATCTGGCATCCAGCCAACGTGGCCGCACCTTGGGGATATCCCTCTGAGCTCTCTCCTTGGCTAGAGGGCTGGGTTTTACAGCTAGGATGCCTACAACCTTTGCAATTCCTAATAGGGCTTGTTTGCCATCATCTCCCAGGCCTGGGTGGGGCCAGTCCCAGGAACTTGAGAGAGCAAGTGACTGAACCGCGTGCAAGGCCCGGAGAGAGGCCCTGCAGTTCTTACACAACTGGAAGAAAGGTGGAGGAAGGGGCCCTGGGCAGTTTACCCTGTCCCTGTCTATTATGTGCTGGGCAACGTGGACCCAACTGTGAACAAAATAGATAAAATCCTGCTGCTTACATTCGCAGTAAATAAGATGCACACGGGGACTGGATTATGAAACAAGAAGAATGAGAGAGAAAGGAGGTGAGGGACGCCAGGAGGGGCAGTGAGAGGGGCGCCCCCATGAGTTACAGAAGTCAAGGGAAACTCAGGCATGGGGCACAGTTCTCACAAAGGCCCCTAGGAGAAGGCCTGACCATGATTTTGTGGGTAGTAGTCACCCAGGACAGGAAAGAGCAGGTAGGACGGTTGTGTTAGGTTTCAGATGTAATTCTCATGTGCAGGGAGACTTCTCAGGGCGAGGGCTCACACCTCTGGGTACTGTGAGGTGAATCTGGAACTCCAGGGTGAGGTCCCAGCTACGATGTGGACTTGGGAGTTGTGGGCATTTAAGTGGCGATGGCCCCAGGGGTGGGATGTTGGGCAGAGTGGGGGGGCTCCGGTGTTCCTGATGTAGAAGGTCAGTGGAAAGAGGAAATGCAGCAAGGGGAAGGGGAAAGTCAACCCCAGCCAGGGTCTCAGGAGCAGGGAGGGCCTCATCATAGGCCAAAAGGTCAATAGGCCACTGGCCAATACACACCTACAACTTCTTACAGCCCCCTTCCCTCTCAAGTGTCCCAGCTGTGACAGTACATTATATGGTCATATTACTGATGAGTGAAATAAGTTGAGAATGAGGAATTCAATGGGATTCTTTCAACATACAGGCCTTTGAGAACACAGACAGGAACAGTTTTGGTGGAGGATCGGGAATAAAACGTTTACAGGAGGAAATTCCATAAAAGTGGGAGGAGAGGGATCTGAGACAGTCGATATAGAACCTCTTTCCAGGATTTTGCTCCCAGGGCAGCAGAGAAATGGGCCAGTTAGCTGGTGAGGGGAAGACAGACGAGATTTTCTTCTAAGATGAGAGCAATAACAGCATGTTTATGCTGATAGAAATTACCCAACGACAACAACAAAAAAGAGTGGTAACTATTCTATTTCTTTTACACTTAGCATGTGTTCTTTGTGTACCACCTCTGAGTCTAGCGCTAAGCACCTTGCAGTGGGGATTACAGAGCCCATCCAGCAGGTGTGAACGCCGAGGCTCCAGGCCATACCTCTCCATCCCTACACCTGGATCTCTCCTCCACCTTCAGGCACCCCCCAGTCCGCCTCCTTATCTCCTCTCACCCTAAACGGTGGCAAAAGTAACATTTCAGACTCAGTCTGATTCTGTCTCTCCCCATGAATGGAGTCGTTCGAGGCTTCCTCACGCAGGCACTGTGTACGCAAACACAGACACACACCCACATGCATATGTAGTACACACATATGTAGTACACACATATGCACACACGCACAGAGCTACACATGCACGTGCACGCACACGCATAGGACTGCCAACACGGAGACAGTAGATTTCTGGCTCTTTTCGCAAAACAGTTATAGCAGCCCTGGGCTTGCCTTTCCACTCAGTAACCCTGCAACACCCCCTGTGGTGGCCTTGGGGGCTTCGCTCACCTACGTACCCAAGGTTTGGAAGATAATATCAAGAGGATCACCTTCCTCCACTGCTGCAGTCTCTCCTCAGCCCCATTAAAACGCAATGCAGGAGCTCTTAGTGTTAATTGAAGCTGACAATGACGTTGACTTTCCATGGACCTGGTTCAAATCACCCAGCTGCTTGGGAGACAATATTCCATCCCCCAGCTGGTTTCCGGTGATGGGCCACATTCCCTCTGATAAGGGGTGTGCACACACAGGTACCGCCACACGCAAATGTGCATGCACAGCATACACACACGTGCATGTCGCGCACATACACACAGATGTGCATACACAGCACACACAAGAATACATGCACATATGTGTGCATAAACACGCATGCACACATACAACCATATATATACATACATATCACACGCGTGCACGATTTGCAAGGACGGTACGAAAGAGGAAGGCAGATGCATGTGGGAAAGGCGCGTGGGTGTGAAAGCATACTAAACGATTCAAAATGTATGCATGAAAAAGAGCTCTCCCCTCACCTCTTGCTTCCTTCCCCCACAGAGTTAACTCACAACTCTAAGAGTTTGGGTAAAATCAAAACTTTGTTCTGCCCCATGCACAGGCTTCGCCCAAAATGGGGCGGCGCGGACACATCACGTTACAGCCCTCGTCTTCTTAGTGAACGGGGTGCCATGGCTACCTCTCTAGGCAGCAGCTTTTGCCTCGTTCTTTCAGTGGCTGCATCACACCCTCTGGTATAGATGGACCGACCACACTGAGTCTGTGCCTCTGAGTCCTTCACTCTACCATCTATCTCCTTTTTGGGTCCTGCTGTGATGAGTAGCCTTGATCCTGGCCTAGCTGGTTTGGGCTCTTTGTTTATGGCGTCGGACACCTTGAAAGTGATCCCATTTGTAATAGTTCTCAGCCGCTCTGGCTGGGTGATCCTTCCCCCTCCAGCCTGCATAATTAGAAACTAAAGGGCTGGTCTCACCATTTGCTGTCCCGTGGCTTTGCTCAGCCCATAATCTGAAACTCTGGGCTCAGTGACCACTGCCCACTGTGGTGAGACACAGGTCATGTTCTCCTGCGGGGAGCCAGAGGCTGCCCATTTTCTCAAGCCTTCTTCCTCTCCTAATGGTCTTTCTCTGTCACTGTACGAGAGCCACTGGCCATGCGTGGCTATTTAAATTTAAAAATTAAAACTAAATGAATGCAAAAGTTCAGTCCCTGAGCCAAGCTAGCCATATTTCAAGTCACATGTGGCCAGTGGCTGCCATATGGGGCGGCTCAGATGTGGGGTGTTTCCATCTGTGGGGGTGTGCCGGCAGTGGTCGGGTCGGATTCCGCTGACAGTGGCCAAGCCTTTCATTTTTCAGAGAAAAGGCCAAGAAGTTATTACCCTCGTCCTCTGCCCAGAAGGAGAAATCACAGCCCTCACCTTACTTGGAAATAATGACATTTTGCTGTGAGGAAAAAATATTCATAACATGCGACTGATCATCTTAACCATTTCTAAGTGTATAGTGAGGGAAGCTCATGCAAGTGTGGGCTTGGGGTTTGGGAAGCCTCCCCTTGCCACCCAGGCAGCACCTACCACCTCGTCCGTCCCATGGGGGAGGCACAGAGTGGGAGACACAAGTCACCTAGAAGCCTGTGCAGCTAGAGTTTCAGCTCCAGGTGGGGAGGAGATGCCTGAGGCAGATCCTGGTAGAGGAAGGAGCCAGGTAAGCTTGGGCTGCCAGGTGAGCAGTGGAGATTCAGGACAGAGGAGGGGTGCCACGACCAGGACCTGTGCTCAGAGCAGGAGCTGGAAAGGCAGACGGCTGGGGCTGCAGCAGGAACCCAAGGTAATAAGCAGATTCTAAACGGTCCTCAGCCTGGTTCTGACTCCCAAAGTGGTGCCTCTATGTCCCCGGGGAGCAGTTCACGCCACGATTACAAAGAACTGGCACTTTTAATTTTTAAAATGTATTTAAAGAATTTATGTGATTGCTAGTTTTTTGGAGCATTTTTTAAAACTGCAGTAAGACATTCATAATATACAACTGAACCTCCTTAACCATGTCTGGGTGTATATAGTTCAGTAGTGGTAAGTGTATTCACATTATTGTGCAACAGATCTCCAGAACCTTTTCATCTTCCCAAACCGAAATTCTTTCCCCATTAAACACTAACTCCTTATCCCCCTCCCCTAGCCCCTGGCGCCTACCACTCTGCTTTCTGTTTCTGTGAATTCGATGACCCTACAGACCTCACAGAAGTGGAATCACACAGTATGTGTCTTTGTGGCTGGCTTATTTCACTGAACCTATTGTCTTCAGGTTTCATCCATGTCTTAACGTGGGTCAGAACTTCTTTCCTTCTTAGGGCGAATAATCGTCCATGGTATCGATGTGCCACATTTTGTTTATGCATTCAGCTGTTGATGGAGGAAGCTATGTTTTTGAGCTAGAATCCAGTCTTTGAAAAATAGATAACTCCAGTTTCCTCCTGCACTGAGTAGGCTCGAGTTAGACCAGGAACAGGGCTGCATGTAGACCTCTGCACTGTCTACAGTATTATCGCTCCTACCCTACATTCATTGGTTCAAGCGCATTCCAAGGACATTCACAATGATTCCTCCAAATATCGTAGTTTTGGTTTTCTTTGTTCATTTTTGTCCATAAAAATTATATTTATTGATATGGGGAAAAAACAAAAAAATGCATGTTTTCAGGCTCTTTAGAGAAATAACTTTGTGGTTTTTAAGTGGACGGCTCTTTTTGGGTTGTGAAGAGGCGAGGTGATGCTACCGCTTTGTGCAAAGGTCTCTTCGGCTGGGATCCCTCTTCTGCGCTCGTCCCTGTGTGCGTCTGGCTCTCGCCAGCCCTAATGGGGAGAGCACGTGACTTTGAAAACGGGCACGTTACCCCGAGTGGGAGTTTTGTTTTGTTTTGTTTTGTGTTTTGTTTTTAAGCGTTTGATGTTTTTCTTGCTGTTTTGCTTTCTGGGATGAAGAGTTAACCCGTGTTAAGATAAACACATTGCACAAATGCTATTATGAAAGGTTAAGCTTTTGAATCGTAAGAAGAGAGAAGAAACGTCCAGCAAAGAAAGGTTCGAGATTGAATGCTCAGGGAACGTATTCGAGGTCACGGGGTTTGAACGTGTGCAGGAAAATCACATGGGCAGAGAGAAAAGTGGCCATTTTCCTTACAAAATGAAAACAAGGAAATTAAATTAAAAAAAAAAAAGTATTTCTAATACTTGCTAACTTTTGTACACCAGTGTCAAAATATGGGATGAAAAAGAGAAGCAAAGAAATGCAGTCAGGCGGGGGCCTGGGTTGGGAGGAGTGGGCCCACCTAAAGCCAGGATCCATGTATTCTGCAGGTTCTGCTGTGTGTCCCCCGCCCTCCAGCTGCAGTGTCCCCACCCCAAGCTGCCCTTCAGGACCCACCTGCTTGGCCAGGCCCCTGACATCCTGCCCAGCCCTCCAGGGAGGCTGGACCTTCTCCCCCACGGAACCCTAGGACCCTGCCATGGATGGACAAGCTCCAGCTGACACTTGTCCCACCACCTGCCAGGGATGGTCTGTGACTGCCCCCTGCAAGCAGGCCCTAGCCTGATGCCTAGCCATGACTGGCCTTGTCTCCTCTGGTGCCGGCTGAGCAGGCCTTGTTAGAGATAGCTGTAAGAACACTCGCCAGGGCATCCAGTGTTTCCACGGTCCTTTCTCACTGAGAAAGGGCTGCTTCACCATCCTCCAGCTTCAAGCTGTGAGACCCAGGCATGGGGTGGAGCAAGACCCAGCTGGAGCTGCGGGTATGCCCAGAAGCACACCCAGTCTGGCTCTGTTCCTCTTTAACTCTGATACTTTCTCCCTCTGCACAGAATCAGACTGTGTCGAAGCCTGCCTGGCTCACTATGACCTGTTGATGTTTACGTTCCAAAAAACATCATTCCAGGACAATAGACCTGACTTAGCTGTGTCGGACCCTCAGGTCCTTGTCCACCCCAAGGGCTGGGGTCCCGTCCTAGCAAGCAGCTGCCATACCCACAGCAAACATGAGGGTACGGGGAGATTTAGGGAGCACATTTCGCTTTCTCTGGTTGGTCCTGAGTTGGAAGCAGGGACAAACACTGGGGAAACTGCTGTTATTGATTGAAACATCCAGACCCTCGGGGACCAATTGCTACAGAGTGGTTGTTTGGCTTCTAGGATTATTGCTGCAGATAGTGGTCACCTTCCTGTAATTGTGACTTCTAGATGGCAGGTGGCTGCCTGGGCTGGGCGCTGAGACAGTGAGCTGGTTTTCTGGGCTCTTTGCTGCAAGTTGTGGGTCAGAGTCCTATTTTTATAAACTGGCCTGGCTGTTGTCCGTCTGTATACTCAGTCTCTCAGTGGCAATAGTAACAAGTTTAACTTCTTTAAAGGATAGTTATAACCACTATGAAGGAGATCGTTTTGCTGCCGAGGGAAGGATGATTGGAAAACCAGTGGAGCTGACGGGAGGGCTTTGGAAACTGCTTGAGGAAGGGGAATGAGATTAAGGGAATAAACCCAGGCATGGGACTGCCTGACATCAGCAGGGGAGGCACAGATTCTGGGGTTCTTGGCACCAGACCTGGGAACACAGGCACACCACCCTTGAGGGGCTGGAGAAATCTGGGAAGGGGAGCAGTGCCCTGGTGGTGTGCTCCCTTTCAGATTTAGGCAGAGACAAAGCCAGAGGCACCCTGTAGCTATGGACATGCTGGAGAGGAGGGCTGACGCTTTGCTCAGTCTCATGTTGTTCATTCACTCGGGTGAGTCTGGGCCAAGTGCGGCAGGAGACAGAGAGTATGCAGCCCCGATGCCGTTTGCGGTCAGGGTCCACGGATGCAGCTCTCAGAGCAGACCCTTGGGGTGATGATGGCTCCTAGGGAGGTCAGAGTTTCTGCAGCAACACATCAGATTTCTTTGCTACCAGAGATCTGATAGGACCAAAAGCTCTCCCTACTGCACAGGAAGGGCAGAGGTAGCTTGGTGTAATGGGAGTCCTTCCTGGTATACCCCAAACCGGCTACAGAACCCGGGTAAGCCCCCTCTGAGTCTCTTCAGTGAGGTTTGGCTAATCATATCTAAGATCTTTCACACAGTAGGATCACTAAATCCTAATTCTAAAAGAAAGGCAGAGTTGTTCTCATGGTTTCTCTGTAACTGGAGGTTTAATACGGTCTCCTTTCCTGAGAAGCTTCTGGTCACCCAGGAGGAATGCGGTGGCTTCGAAGGCCAGTGAGCCTGCGCACAGCTAACCTAAGACAACTGGGTCGGCTGTTGTGTGGCAAGGGGAGCCTGTGGTGGGGGGCTCTCACAGAAGGCCCCGAGACTTGGGAAGCATGCAGAGCACGGCCACAGATTCCAGTGAATCTCTTGCAATGCCTTCAGCTTGTTAGGCCCTCTTGAGTGACAGTCCCTCCAAGGCTTAAAAGCCCAGATCAAGCTGGAGTCAGCCACATGTCCACAAGAAGATAAACACCCCAGCAGTAAGGAATTTGCCCCAAAGCGGGGCTGTCTTAAGAGCTCCTGTCATCCTGGTTTTTAGAAGATCAGGAAAGCACACTTGAGCACTATATTAGATCCTCAGGCTCTGAGCCCTTCAGACTGTTTGGGCTGCGCTGGGCCAGGCATCACTCCCGCACATGGATTCAGACAGACGGCTGGGACACTGGGGCCAGAGAGGGTGATGGGCTCCCAGGAAGTCTTTGTAACCACATTACAGCTGGTTAAAGTTGGTCTGCCCCCCACAGTGCCACGCGAGGCACCCACTGCCTACCTGGGTCGTATGCGGCACTCACTTCCAACCACAAGAGGGCGCCATTAGTCAGACCACATTGTTAAACTGACTGCACGTTCCTCCTCAGCCTTAATCTGTTTCCACACTTGACTGGTGCTTTTGTTTATTCCTACAACCGGAACACAGGACATTTTAAATTGTGCACATGGCCAGCCTCGGAACACAGGCTGCTAACAAATAACTGCCCTCCTTGCTTCGTCTCCTGAAAGCCTTGCCTCCTTGAGAAGGGGAAGAAAACTGGCCGGGCAGGGCGGGTAGAGGCCAGGCCTCGGGGGCGGGGAGGAGGGGACAGAGGCCAGGCTAGGCAGGGGGCTTTGAGATGCCCAGCCCTGACCCAGCCCCTCCTGGCCGTTCCGGAGAAGGCATGTCCTCTTCTACTCCCCAGTTATCTCAGCCTGGAGTGGGGCAGTGACTTTCTGGTCCTTCCCAATGATCTCTTCTCCAAAAAACACCACCTGGCCCATCACCACCGTCAGCACCTGAGTGCTCACTCCCTCTCTCTCTCTCCCTCCAGCATGACACTGATGCCCCCCCCAAACTTCTGCATTGTCCTCCCTGCCGCACCCTCAGGGCCTGCTCCACACCACCTGAATGTCTCTTCAGACTTGACCCTAGGTGCACTTGTCACTGCCCACTGCCCCCCTCCTTCCCATCCTCCCTTCCTGACCCTGTTCAGGACCCGAGGTCTATCAGCTGCCCCAGGTGCCCCAGCCCCATTCCGGCTCTTCCTCTGGGCAGAAGCCTGGGCACTCAGACACAGCATCTCTCCCTGGCACAGGAAGACCACAGGGCTCGTCTACGGGACTAGCCACTTAGCTTGGGGGTCCTTGGACCAGCAGCATCAGCAGCATAGGGAGCTTGTTAGAAATGCAATACGGTTGGCCCCCACTTTGGCCTCCTGAGCCTGAATCGGCATTTTAACGAATTCTTCAGGAGTCTTGTGTGCATGTTGCATTTGGAGAAGCAGGCACCTCCTCTGTCCCTCATCTCTCCCGACCAGGGCTATTCTCTCCTGAATGCCTTTCTTCCTCTGTCATCCTGATTTCTCTTTGTGTCTCTGCCCCGCCTGCTGTCCCTGCTCTGAATAGGGGGTGGGGGAGGAACCGAGTCCCACACTCTCCCACCAGTCCATTGAACAAGATGCAGCTCAGCCAAGAACTAGACGAATGTGATGCGGGGTGACGGCAGACCTCACTCACTGGCAGGGACGCCCAGCCCTTGTTTCTCTTCTGTTCTCATGCTGCTCACTGCTCCCACCCAGTGATGGGGAGGTTGGACCCATCGCTGACTGGCCTCCATGCCTTGGGCCTCTGAGAGCCACCCAGGTAAAGTTAGCAGGCCCCTGGCTGCCTAAGGCCAACAAGCCCTGAGGCGTTAGAGAGCGCAACAGTGAATGGGTAAATCCCAGAAACAGAGTTTATTCGAGCTCTGTGCCTCTTGATTATTTAGGCCAAAAGTGAGCTCATCGGCCTCAGCTGATGGGCAGCTGGCCAGGGCAGCCCTCTGATCCAAGTATTTCGAGATTGGAGGCTGACATCTGTGTGTTGCAGGCCATGTGTGCCCAGGGTACTGGGACACCTTGTGTGGCTGCCAGCTTCTGAACTATTTGCTCTCTGTTTACTCCACCGTCACCACCTTCAGCACAATCAGCCCAAGGCCTGGCATACAAGGGACCTTAGTGGGGGCAGCTTCTGGCGAGATCCATGCATGAGCCGCCCTGTCTCCTGGGCATATGAGGTCACAGATACGGGCGTGGGGAGGCGGTGTAGCAGAATAGGGCTTCCCGAGCTCCAGGTCCTCTACTCATGTGGGCAGATCCAGACCCCCCTTAGCGTGGTGGCAGGTGGAGCACCGGGGCCCATGGGCTGCTGGGCTGTGGCTCCTGGGTGATGGGGCAGATCACACGGCCTCGCCCTGGGGCTGCAGTCGTGGAAGAGGCTCGCAGGGTCTCTGTATCCTTATGTAAGATGCCTTCTGTTTGTTAAGTCTCGCGCCTCTGAGTCAGTGGTAGGAGATGTGGTAGGAGACGAGATGAACGGGGCTTGGAGGAGAGTTCTCCTGGGCCCCAAGCTGGATTCTGGTGTGTGGGCATCTTTGCTGTCTGCTTCAGGGGCCAGGTCCCCTCAGCACATCCTCCAATACCCAGTAGTGGTGCAGAGACCCCTGAAGAGGGAGCCGCTGCCTGGTCCAGCATTAGGATGCAGGCCAGGGGTGGGAGGTGTGGGAGGGGTGGGAGGAGGCCACATTATTCCACAGAGTGGACATGGCCTGAGAGGTAGCATGCAGGTGGCTAAAAGCCCTCACTCGGGGCCAGACCACAGGGTTCACCCTGTCTGTGCTCACCAGCTCTGTAATTTTGGGCAAATGACTTAACCTTTCTGTGCCTCATCTCTCAGCTACCTCATATGGTTGTTATGAGGATTCAAAGAAGAATAACTGTCAAACTTTTAGGGTGGTGCTGGCCAGTAGCCACTCCAAAGAACAAAGAAATTGCTCTTTCCAGGAGGAGGGCCTGGGCTCCAGGACTAGGGTCTCTGTTCCTTCTCAACCTCCCATCAGACCTGTCTGGCTTGAGTCGGGCAAGTAGGTCACAGCCATCTATGAGGAGCGCTTGCTGCTGGGAGGGGGGCGCCGTCATAACGTGACAAGTGGGTAACAACACTTGTTCTGGAGCATTTAGACAGCTGTGAATCTAGGTTTCTGGCACTGAAACTTGAGTGATATACAAAACAAAACAACCATTACCTTCATAAGAACTAAGCTGACCCAGAAGACAGTTCTGTCTGGGGCACCCTGTACAGCTGGGAAACACAACCATTGACATTTCATTGTGCATGTGCACATGGGCTATGATGTCGACAGCAGAACGGCTATCTTCAAAGAAAGCTAAAGTTTATTTGTATAAATACCCTAAGTCCTTTGCTGTTGTTGAACCAGATTTCTATAAACAAGTGTGGATAAGAACACAGAATCAACAGCACTTACCCACAGAGGTGTGTACACAACCACACAGGTGTGCATTTTGTATATCACCGTCACCATCATCAAATCTGAGAGTCGGAAAAGATTTTGGATGTGACAGCTCTGGCTTTATTACATAACATTTGTAGTAGTCAGTGTGCTTTCACAGAGTGCATAATTTATATTTGTTTCGTATCGTTCTGATTTTCACTTAAACCCAGAAGTGGCTCCCTTAGATAGGTTCAGTGACTTGGAAATTAAGGATTCTAGTCAGTGCCTCGGGCTGCCCTTCTCACTTCTGCATGGATTGGCTGGCAGTAGCAGCTGCTGGCATCACACAATTGGCTCGGATGTGAGATTAGCCAACGGAAGCGAACCTCCTTGTTTCTACGCTGTGACTCAGGCTCCTGCGTTAGGCTAAGTCAGGACCACAGAGGTTATCATTACACGGCGACTCAGTGTTATCTTTATCACAGATGTTGCTGTTGCAAAGAGCCATATCTCCTCTCCCATTTTTAACAGATGCTTGTGAGCCTTCTGACACCTCAGGGATTTTCTCCCAAATTTCTAGAGATGCCTTCAAGAGCGATTTTCTAACGTGGATGAACACGGGGACCTCCGATGCTAGGACTAACGGGACGTGTGGTCGTAAAACTTATTTTGGAGGATTTAGCCAGCTGGTCAACCCAGAAAGGAAAGTAACTCAGCTCTCACTGTGGAACAAAAATTGACTGAGCTCCAGGAAAGATGGGTTCTGTCTGGATCTATGCCTTGTTATATGGTCGGTGTTAGGCTGGGAAATAAGCAACATACAGAAAATATCTGTCCATCTTTAGATAAGAGCAAGTTCTGGAAATTGCCTGGACAAGGCTCATGGAAATGCTGCAGTCTGCTCAGACGCCTACTTGGCAAGCATTTTACCTTGCAGTGCGGAAGTGGAATAAGGATTATAGGAGGAACCATTTTTTTATAAGGTTTTCTTAGAGATTACTGAAAGCCTCTCTTCTTGCTGCACACACTAATTGCGGATATCTCTCATCTCAGCTTACAAGATGCTGGCATTGGATTCATCCTGGTCATAGACCGGAGGCAGGACAAATGGACCTCGGTGAAGGCATCAGTCCTGCGAATAGCAGTAAGTGTCGGTGCCCGGGCCCCGTGATGCTCCCACCTGCTCTTCTCCTGGGCTGGGTGACAGCAGCATTTTCCTTCTAGCCTGGGTGGCAGTTTGCATTCTGGCTGGCCGTGATGCCCAGTGTGGCACAGAGCTGTTGTGTGCAGCCAGCTCGGAGCACCAGCCAGGGTGGCCTGAGGCCAGGCCAACAAGGGACACTCAGGAACTGCACCTCCTTGGGCTCTTCCAGTTGCTAAGGAATGTGTGTGCACGCACGTGTGTATGTGTGTGTGTGTATGTGTGCGTGTGTGTTCTCAAATGGGTTAACTCTTAGGGGGCCTGTTATAATTTGAAAACAATTCTACCAGCTGGTTTATTTTTGGCCATCAAATATGTGAGATGCTCAAGATTTTACTGTGTATTTATTCTTAAATGGCACACAAGGTCCTGAACAAGCAGAGTGTTCTTGAGTGTGTTATAGAGACTCTTCAGACTAGAAGTTTGGAATTATATTGAATAGCTTTTTCTAAGTAACCTTCCCCTTTCCAAGTGGGCTATTTATCATTTAGTTTTATGACTGAGTCAGATGCCTTAGCCTTCCTTGGTAATCCATTCCTGCATTTAGTAACCCTCGTTGCCAAATTTAATTTGTCTTTACATCCACAGAGTTGGATTACAGCCTAAGTGCTGTCTTCCAGGGCAGAAGAGCATCTAGTCTATGGCTATACCTTTCGCTGCTGTTAGCCTGCAGTAATAATTTAGGAGGGCAGAGTTAAGTCAGCAGAAAGCTCTTGAATCTTATCTTCATCGGTAGCTTCCACTCCCACTCACAAGCTCCACCATGGAGCACTTGTCACCATGCTGAATTTCACCCACGCTCGCTTCCCAGCAGGCAGCCAAAGGCATGGAAAGTTTGATTGTTGGCAAGCAGGGTGACCCAAAGCAATCCGGCCAGGGTCCTCGGCTATGATGGCTCTGCTGCTCCCAAGAATTTCTTAAAAACCTAATTGCCGATGCAGTGAAATTCTCCTAACCTCACGTTCTGGGTCTTGCGTTCAACCATCCTTAGTTCCTGGCCTCTGAGAGACTGCTGTAAAATGGAAGAATTGACTTCTTCCCCACAGACTTCCTCATAAATTCATCTTAACAATAATTAAAGGCTTAGTATCTGCTCTGGCTCTTACAACTTACATTGTTTTTGTGCAAACCTGTCCCTGGGCTGCTGGGCCCCACCCTTGTCTTTCTGTTAAGCTTTTCTCCCTGCACTGCCCCGGTATGTCTCCTGTTCCCTGTCCCAACCTGGCACACACTTCCTATGACATCATTTATCTGAAATAAATCGAAACACTTCAGAGTGTTTTAAAAGAGATAGATATGTTCTATTATCAGCTTTCCTTTGTTCTAAAATCCCCAGAAACTTACTAAGGACTTTTGATATGCCATCAATAGTTAATAACCGGTGTGTCCATTTCATTATTTTAAATTTTAAAATAAATTTGCACACGATGTCAGATGGCAGGCTAAATTAAGAATTAAATTACAAGAAACACTGGGTCAGATGCACAATGGATTTACTACAAATATCCTGTGTTGGATACCACGACGTTCCCAGTCAAGTACATTGTTGTTTTAAAAGGTAATACTGTTATAATAACAACATTTTCAAGTCTAAATTATCAACCCAGTTCTTTTGCATTTATCTACCACTGATGTAAATCACGACGGAGACATCACAGTATGGCAAGGGTGTAGGAGTCAGCCTCTTTGCCAGGACGGCCATCGATGTGCCCATGGAATCCTGGCCTCTCGTTCGTGCTGGAAGGTGCTTCTCTGTGTCTTCGCACACATGCCCCTCTCTGGAAAACCCTCAGCCCTCTTCCCGTCTCTCAGCGGAGCAACACGCCGCTCAGAGTCTCCTGCTTTGCCTTTACCTTATCAGAGTACACAGTCATTCTTTGTTTGCACTCCATGGGTTCCTGGAAGTCAAGGCCAAGGCCTATCCGCATTCGTGCTGCCAGGCACCCAGCCTAGGCCCCATGTGAGGCAGGTTGGTCATAAATCTCTCTCGAACTAATCAGTGGCTCCTGGTTAGAAACAAGAGGCTCCCCAAATGCAAGATTGCTTTTTTAAGAAACAAAAAATTATTTTTAAAGCAGAAATCATTCTTTAGAGCCTCCTACAATTCAGCAGTAGTGTCCAGGGCCAGCCTGCCCGTGCCGTTGGTGGGTGTTATGTTCTTGAGTTGCCAAGTACAACTGGAGTTTTAGTCATCGTCAAGTTTAAGATCAGATGAATTTCTGAAGTGGGCTGGCTCATCTTTAAAACTTTGTTTTGTGCAAATTGTAACTGAAAAGTCGGTGTTTGAGTTTTTATGTTTGCACTGATTTTTACACAATAAAAGTAGAGGATTTTTTTCTATCTTTTTTCATGTAAATCTTGGAGTTCCCCAAAACTGGTTTAGAAATCCCAGAAGTTAGCATTTTCCCAGCAGAATTGTCAAAAATGCTCTTTAAACTTCAATTCTTTTTGTTATAAGAATTTACTGATCATATTAATGCCAAAAATTCTATTCATGTATTCAGCATATTTATTGAGACTCTGCATGTGCCTGGAGCCGTGCAAGGCTCCACGTGGGGATATAAGAGGGGGATTAACAAGAAGTATACAACCAAGTGGGTACAGACAGTTGACAGAACATTGTGATAAGGGTTATCCCCAGAGGTGCCAGACGAACATATGGGGGTGCCTGAGATAGTGCCGAGGTCATAGGGCCGGCCAGGTGCTGTCGCCTTCCTTGCGCATGTGTCCATCTCTAAGCCAGGTTCGGATCTGATCTCCACCGTGGCTCTGCAGAGGGGCCGAGAGGTGGGAGACAGAGCTGGCACAGATGTCCTGTGCAGGGGAGTTGGGCAAGGCAGAGCTGGCACACTGATGCCATTATCCTGGACTATGAACCCAGACCATCACCTTCAGCTAGCCAGTGCTCTCGTCTAAGAGGGCTTTGGGAAAATGACCACCTAGTGTCAGCCAGGCCAGCACCCTCAGGAGGAATCTGCACAGGCACAGGTGCTCCAGCATGCGTGATTCCACCAGGGCACCCGGGCCACTTTGCTGCAGGTGCTACAAAAGCAAGCGGGTGGCAGAGGCTCTGTTTATCTCCAAATGTGTCTGGACACCCAAGTGAGACTCAGCACTTACATAACACCATGTAATTCAGGGCTATTTTTAGCCACCATGCGTGCTGTCTTGTGAGCTGAGCTTCCCTTAATTCGGGGTGTTCTTTTTTCTTTTTTGGATGCCTTCAGCTTGGCTGGAAATAGAAAAATAAGACATTGAGGGAGCCAAAGTCCAATGTTCCTAAAATCAGACTTGCTGTGCCACCATCATGAACAGAGCCTCCATCAGCTCCTACGAGGCCTTGGGGGAGATGTGTGTGCTTACCTGTCACAGATCATGGTCTCAGCTGGTGGACACAGAGAAACAAGACCCAAAGCTGAGACTTCAAATGTCACTCTTTGTCCAAGAGTTGGTTCGAGTTTGGACTGCTCTTGGATGGATGCATCTTCTGTAAATATTTAAGTTTACTCTTCTAGGATTCCACTTTGAATTTTACTCCACTTCTGCTATGCATGTGTGAGTGTGTACGTGTTAGCATTTAGGGATTTTGTAATCGAGCGTACAGATTTATGTTTAGAGCTAGCCTAATTCAAGCTAAATCTATATCCTAGAGCATGCTGCCGAAGAAAAGGGAGGTCAACGTCGTTTTGCATGGAGCAGAACTCTGGTTTTTGCATGTAAAGTCAATGTTGTCTGTGTGTGCAGAAGAGTTACAAAATGAAGTATCTGAAGGATCCAGGATTTTTAGATCATCCAGTAAATACGCCATATGTGGCAAAATAATATTATATTAAACAATGTTAGTGAATTCTTACCATATGCCAATTACTAGAGATCTAAGCTCAGGGTGGTGAGAACCCAGTGGAGGTGAAGAAAGGAGCAGTGTGAGCACCAGGAGGGCTTCTCGGCAGAGGTGACATCAACAAAAGTCAGAAGGGAAGGAGTTGTCCCAACAGAGGGGGTAATGAGCATGTCCCTCGGAACACATGAGTGAAGGTGAGAGGCCAGTGAGCATGAATCCTGCCAAGGGGCTTTGGGGGTGCGGAGGGTGGAGAGCAGGTTATCAAGGGAGCAGAGGGGTTATGGCACCGCCCTCACAGAAGACCCCGGAGCTGGAGCCAGAGTGGATAATGCACGGCCATGGCTCCCTGGGATGCCCAGCTCTGACCCTTGGATAGCTGGCCTTTCTCAGAACAGGTCTGCTTTACGCAAGGACTTATGCACCTGAGCCCTCTTTGGTGGAAGGGCATGGAGGCCAGTAACTTGAGCACCTCCTAAGTCCTGGCTCTGCTGGGGAAACTTTCACACATGCAGTTTCACTCAGACTTGCCCTGTGCCTGTCGTCCCTGCACTACAGGTAGGGAAACTGAGACAAGGTCACTTACCGATGGGATAGGATGGCTGGGGGTCCACTGCCAAGGCTGAGCTCTTTCCCCACACCAGGGATCCAGGCACACCAGTCGATGGGCAGTGCTGGTCCACACAGAGTGTTCTAGAAGGAAGAGCAGGCAATGCAAGTTTTGTAATGTTGAGCGTATTCAAGTTTAATGATTGTCCTTTATTCAAAGATTATTCCCTTTCTACTTATTTTTATTAAAATGTCTTCTCCTTAATGATTCTGTGATAGTCCTAAAAATACTCAGCAAGGGACTGGTCTTAGATGCTCCGTCCTTAGCACTCTCGTCCAGCCCTCCACGGGAACAGCCCTGGAAGCAGGAGACCTCCGCTCACCGTCAGCGTCTCTGATTGCGACTCTGGGGTTTTTCATCTCTTAACACTAAGACACAACCTTGCAAATTTGTATTTGTTACACGAACTTGTGTTTGTTTTCCGGCTACTACGAAGTGAATGTCATTGGTCGGGCTTCAGCTGCTCCATTTGAAATTAAGCTTATATCAGGCTGGATAAATGTGGCTTTGAGCAGAACTTAAGGAGGTTACTTGAACTTGAGGAGGGTTTCAAACAGCATTCCCCAAAGCACCAGGGTTCCACAGTTTCTAATGCGTTCCATTGATTTTAGCTGTGCTGTGTTGCTTCTTCATTTTGTAAGCCTGTTAAAATATGAATTCAGAAGCTGGTTAACTCTTTTTCTATCTCCAAATTTTATTTGCATGGTTATCACAGTGTTCCTCAGTCAGTCAATGTCAACCACAGAGAATAAACAATATTGCTTTCTCATTACATAGAAACCTTTAACAATCATTTTATGATTACTTGATTATGAGTTACAAAAAGATGTTATTTTACACCCTTCGTTCCAAATCCTCCATCTAGTTAACTCTATTTTGAAAGTAAAGTTTTTATTTTGGAATTGTCTTCGGCTTTTAATATGTATGGTTGGCTCCAACCCAGAGAAAAATTAATTTACTGTTGTTTATATTCACAATACAAGTTTGTATATATCATTAAGCCCTTCTCACTTGGCTGGGATCTTACAATTACTCTCTTGAATGTAAAGGTTCAGTTACTTAAAGAAAAGGAAACACTAAAGCAGAGCAAAGAAGGAGAATGAGCTGTTTTTCACATTAACAGCCACCTCCAGCCACAGGCTTAGCGAGGCCAGTGCCTCTCCTGTCAGGATGGAGCAGGTGAGACCCACTGCCAGTGAGTTTTCTTGCCACCTGTGCTGAGTTAATCTAAGTGAAATTGCCGAAGAAGGACAAGGGCACAGTTTTATCTTATAAGTTCAAACTCTTGTCCTTGCAGGGCGCATCTGCCATGAAGTGTGAATTAGGGTGATAAAAACAATATTGAAATTTAGAAAAGTATGACTCACTGTCGCCTCCAGAAGGAGACTTTTGTGTGTGTGAGGTTTTCCTTAAATAGTGGTGGCCAGTTTCACAAATGGCGGTGACAGGTTTGCACAGTCCTCTTGTTGCTAAGTGGCTCAAAATCTACCCTAGGGCTCTGACTCTCAGCTGGTCCTCTGAGTTATTTTCTTTCCACTCGAAGGAGTTGCACTTGGTGAGCTGTTGGCCTGGGTCAACGGGACAAAGGAAAGGTCATTGCTTGCTGGGGTGCTTTTTCACATTTCCTCCCTGGGCTGGTGTTGAGCAATCAGGTCTCCCCCACTGTGCTATGTGCTCCCCACAGGATGTGTCCAAGCACAGAACGTGATGGTGGGACACAGGCGCAGGGCTGAATGACACCCTATATAGGTGCCTCAAAATAACCCCACCCAGTCCCAGATGTAGGTCCAGTGGGTGAAGGTGGGTGAATGTGGAGACCATGGCTAAGCAGATGGCACACAGTGATAGCTCTCAGCTCCCCTTCCTGACCACACAGCCGCAGACACTTAGCAAGCACCCGCTAAAGTGCCACCAATCAAGGACACATGGTCCCTTCCCTCTACGGCTGTGACATTGGCTCCCAGACAAGTTGGAGGACTGGTTGGGAGGGAATGCCTAGAGGGCTGCGTGCAGGAGGTATGTGCCTGTCTCACTGAAGTCTCAGCACCACCCTCAAGGTTCCTAGGGGACAATGGAGGTACTCGGTGGGCGTCGAGGATCTTCAGGTGGAAGCTCGGTGAGCGGCCAGGCCACCGACACAGTGTGGGTGGCAGTTTTGCACTGTGATGATGTAGCTCAGAAATAGCCACAGATGTGGTGGGTTCTGGTATGCAGATGGCCCACCGGATAATGAGGGGTTCCCGAGTTCCATGCCCTTGGGGGCTCACTTCTGCCAGTCTTCCTGAGACCAGCATGGATATTAGAGTATGACCCAGGAATGACCTTTCCGCCAAGATATTGGGGTGAGTTGGTTTCCCTCTTCCATGCCTTACTGCCGTATCCATTTCAGGCCGTGGAACTGTGCCATTCTTTTCTACATATTCTATTTTACATGCATTTAGCCTAGCTATCTGGAAATCAGACTCATTTGCTTCAAAATTTCTTGTTTTCATATTGGGGTCTCCCTGGATTTAAGCATCTGGAAGTAATCTGGCATCTAGAATAGCCTCTTACCATATGTCTGTCATCGCCACATTTTTTTAACGCTTTGTGCAAGAACTATACTAAACGCTGCATGTGTATTAGGTCATTTAACCCGCAAGAGTATGTGGTTAGGAAGGCACTTTGTTATCCTTCTTTCACAGATGGGGAAACTAAGGCACAGGGAGGTTAAGTAACTTGCCCAAGGTCACATACCTTGTAAGCAAAGCTAGTATCCGAACATATTCATATAATTGTATCTTTGGGTGTGTGGGTGCATGCTAAAGTGTAAGCTTATTTTTATCTTTCTTTTAGGTAATACATATATGTGTCTAGATGGATTTGTTTCTGTTTGACAAGTGCCTTAGTTCCTTGGGGCTGTTATAACAATGTTCCTAGTTTGGACGTTTAAGCAACAGAAATGTGTTGCCTCACAGTCTGGAGGCCAGAATTCCAAGATCAAGGCTTTGGCAGGACTGGTTCCCTTTGAGATTCTGAGGGAGAATCTGAACCATGCTCTCTCCCAGCTTCTGGTGGTTTGCTGGTAATCTTTGGTGATCCTTGGCTCGTAGATGCGTCACCTGACCTCTGCCTTCATCTTCACGTGGCATTTGTGTTGGGTTCGAGTCCCATCCTAATGACCTATTTTAGGTTAATTGCCTCTGTAAAGACCCTCTCGCCAGGGATTTGGACTTCAACATATGAACTTTAAGGGACACATTTCAGTATTTAACATGTATAGTAAGCTTTTGACTTTTAAGTGTATAAGCAGCATAACATAGTTATGTACCAACCAATGTGACTTTTTCCTTTTCTTTTAAGAAATGGTGATGCCTCTAACAGACTCCAGTGTCTGTAACCATTTTTAACTGAGTATGACATTGACATGTTGAAAACGCCTAGACCAGTAAGCTGGGTGTTCCCCATCTGGACTGTGTAGTCAGCTGCAGGTGTGCGGGGACCCCAAGCATGGCAGCAGCAGCTGTCCACAGACAATGCCACAGCCCTTCTGTTCTCTTGCAGGCATCCTTCCCAGCAAACCTCCAGCTTGTCCTTGTTCTGCGCCCAACAGGATTTTTCCAAAGGACTCTCTCTGACCTTGCTTTCAAATTCAATAGAGATGACTTTAAGATGAAGGTACCGGTAAGTATACCTGCTTTAGCTCCATAGACAGAACTGAACTTAATTGCATTCTTGGCCCATTTATGATCATCAAAATTCTCAAGATGCTAACCTCAGGGCTGTGGGCACAAAGAAAGCCCCAAACAACTCAGTTGGAAACTGTACTTCCTCACGTTATCAGGAGCAGTATGACCCATCTTTCCCACCTGCTGCTCCCCACCCCTGAGCTGACTATGCAAAGCATGGCCTTGGATGGACCACCGTAAAAGTACAGGTGTTTCTTCAGAGCCACAGATCTAGAACAAGAAAGCCCAATGGGCTGGGTGCCATCGCTTGCCTCCTAGTGAGGAATGGCAGGGCTCTGCCAGTGCCTGGGGGAGGGGCCGGGGAAGTAGGTGCAAGCATCACCAGGCCTGCAGAGAAAACCCTGAGCTGTCAGCGGGGGTGGGTGGTCTTCATTCCTGCATGGCAATCCCTACTTCATCTCCTCACTCCAGCCCAGCACAGGGCAGCTTCTGGAAAGGGGCACTCCCTGGCATCGGTCCTGCAAAATGGCAGTATTGGGCCGAATTTGTGAGCTGCCAAAAATGGTTTCACAAAAATCGTCGCCGGCATCTCAATTCACTGATCCACTTTAGATCATTCTTTAGAATTACAGAAAGCCCCGTCTGAATGCTGTTGTTTAAAATGTATCCATGTCGACGTTTTGGCGCTATGTGCTGAACTTGGTGCTGGGTAGAAAATGTTAAGAAAAATGGTGGGTCTTTGCACTTTTTCTGTTGTGGTTAAATATATATGAAGCATAGACAAGACATTAATGGAAATACAGAAATCATTAAGGAAGTTGACTTAACCCCTTAGATTGCTCAATCAATCAGTCTTTGGTCAGGCTGACCATGATCAGGGTTATTTGGCAACATATGAATAGTTTTATTAGAGAAGTAGAGAGAGAATGGAGTCATCTCTGGTGAGAAGCATTTTCTACTTTAAATTGACCTTTTACCCTATTTTTTAAACGAAGATTATGGTTTGATCAGGGGATATTAATGTCTGCTCTGTGGACAGTTTGGGCAGGATTATTCTCTGTGGTGGGGCTGTCCTGTACATGGTGGGATTTTAGCAGCACCCCCTACCTTCCACCCACCACATGCCAGCACCCCTCCCCCCACATCCCGACAATCAAAAATGTCTTCAGATAATGTCAAATGTCTTCTGGGGGGCAGAATAGCTTTAAACTAATACAATATTTAATAATACATGAGATGGTTTCGAATAACATTTGGGCTAAACCTCTCATGACTTATTTTGTAGTATCTGTGTGACGGCTTACAAAGCAAAGGCTATATTTTTATCCAGAACTCAGGGACAGAATAACCTCAGAAAGAGCAAAAAAAAAAAAAAATATTTAACAAAAGAAAAACTTGCCCTGTGTGGAAGTGCTTGCTTGGTCACTGCAACCACATGCTCACCCTCAAAGGCCGCTGTGCACGTAAAGGGTGCTGTCTGACCCTGACCAGCACTTGCCAAGACCTCACAGCTTTTCAGCAGGAATAGGCACAAATTGCCTTCTTTCAAGTCAGAGCACTGTTTGATAACCTTGCCGAGCGCCCCTGGCCAGAGGAGCATCTAAACGCCTGTCAGATGCCCAATGTCCATTGCATGCCCAGCTCTGTCGAGGGTTCTGCATGTCTTTGATCACTGTCATCTGATGAGATCAGTCATCACATACCCATTTCAGAAATGAGGAAGCCGAGGCACAGAGAGAATAAATGACTTACCTAGTCAACCAGCCAGTAAGTGGTAGAGCTGGGATGTAAACCCAGATCCAAAGCCAGTGACTTCTGTCCACGCTGTCACCCTAGCAACCAGCAGGAGAACATTTCCTCCCTCCATTTGCTGGGCATTCTGTTTATAGGGTTGGTTTTCCTTCTCCTCTAGGTCATAATGCTGAGCTCAGTACCAGAATTACACGGTTACATCGACAAGTCCCAGCTGACCGAGGACCTGGGTGGGACCCTGGATTACTGCCACACCAGGTGGTTGTGTCACCGCACGGTGAGTCTTTCCAGCACTCTCTGGTAGGTGCCGGGTGATGCGCTCTGGTGGGTGCCGGTTTTGGGCTGTGTTTCTTGAGAATACCTAGCTAATCCACCAGAATTGCTTTTGTGTTTCGAAGCTGCCTTTTCCAAAGACATGCTCACATTAACCCAAGTTTTCTCCCCAAGAATGAGGAGATGGTCTCAGTGGACCTTAGTCATTCCAAAGAAATAACATGAGTAATATGTTCGGGAGTGGCTTTTTCTGGGCTCAGAGACAGAAAAGAGGGAAAGAAAAACCCCATATTGTAGTTTGCGGCACTCACACCTCTCTTAACGGGGAGAGAGATCTCGAGCATAGAATGACTCTAGGTGATGAAAGCGTATGTAAAGAGTGCCTGGTATGTTTCTGAAGAAGGCGTGAGGCTAAGAAACCAGTGGGAAGGTATTTACTGTACGTAGATGGGCTTGCTGTGGCCCTGTCCCCTCTGAAGGTGCCTGTCCGGTCCTCGGTGGTGCTTTTCAGGCAGCAGGAGGGTACGGTACGTGCAAAGCTTTGTGATGCTGTTCTCCCTCTTCCCAAGGCGATCGAAAGTTTCGCCCTCATGGTTAAGCAGACAGCTCAGATGCTGCAGTCCTTCGGGACCGAGCTGGCCGAAACGGAACTGCCCAATGACGTCCAGTCGACGAGTTCGGTGCTCTGTGCACACACAGAGAAGAAGGACAAGGCGAAGGTACGCGCAGCTTCTGTGGGGCGGTGGGGACGGGGTGGGAGGGCTTCCAGTCGGGGAGAAGGAGCTGCTGTCAGCATTAGGTAAGATAGAGCCGAAGAGGTTTCAAAGATGCTTATGAGCTGGGTGACCTCTTTGATCATATCTAAAATGTGCTCCTTCTTAAAAGCGGTGTGAAGGAATGTTGTAAACACAGACACCTCGCGGCTGGCTTGAGTAACTTGTGGGAGCTGACTAGAGCAAAGCATCACAGGCAGCTTCTCTCTGAATGAGCTCCCAGCTTTCTGAACTGCAGGGCCCTCTACCCAGGTGTTTCTGTTGCATATTAGTGAACCAAGACAGGATTTCTAGCCCACAGAGTCCCACAGACAGCAGGCAGAGAAGTGGTGGGCTGACTCGGAGAGGCTGAAATTCATAAAGTAGTCACTGTATTCCCATCTTACCATCGCTTCCTGGATAAGTATATTCTGAGAGAGGTGCGCTCCCTGAGTCTTTCACACCCCTGGCCCAACCTGCATGTTGTAGGCTTTGAATCAGTGATGGCCAATGACCTGTCGGTGGTCCTCGGGGGGCTACCCACACCCTCACTCTTTTTTGCTCTTGGCAGCAAGGACAGCTGGTGCCGAAGCAGGCACATAGAGGTCGGGTGTCCTGTTACTCTCTTACCTTATCCTGCTGCCCCTGAGTGACCAGTAACCCTAGCTCTGTCCTGGTCACTGTGAAAGGAGTGTTCCCAACATCTGCCTTCCTTCTTCAGTTCTAAGTGGAATGCAGGTGCAAGCGGTCAGCACAGAGGGTCTATGAAAATTTCACTGACTGGTGCTGTGCCCACCTCCCTCACCCTCCCACTCCCCACGCAGAGGGGATGCCACACAAAGCCCACCGCTCTCTCCGACCTGGACGGAGTCCCGGGCTACAGGTGGGCCTGGAGTGAGAGGTGCTGTGGTCTTCCCGCAGGAGGACATGAGGTTGGCATTGAACAAAGGACAGAGCATCCTGGAGAGCATCAGAGAGCCTCTAGTCAAGAGCCCGGAGCAGAGCCTGAACCAGGACCAGCTGGACAACCAGACCACTGTGCAGAGGTGAGGGCCTCGGGCCATGGAGGCATTTCAGGTGCACAACCTCTGCAGAAACAAGACGCAGTAGGCTGAGAACAGAGGGGCAGACAGATGGGAGCAGGAGGCCCCACCCCATGCTGGCTTGTCGCCTCTGAGCCTTCGTTTCCTCATTCTAAAGGGAAGCAAGGGGAACTCAGGGTCCTGCTACTGAAATGCTTTTCTTCTAAATCCCAAAGAAAGCAGCTTTTCTGGGGAGGAAGATTTCTTAGATAAACGCTCTTTTTCACATGGAGGGGGCATTTAAGGGAGAACAGTGGTGACAGGGGCTGTCGGGCTTGTGGAGCTTCCGCACTGAAGCGCTTTCCTGTCCCCTTCCACACCCAGTCTCCGAGCCCCGCTTGTGTACTGGTAGGGAAGCAGCCTGAGGCCTCTCTCAGCTCCAGCCCCATTTTTAGAAGCATGTCTTTCCTCTTTCACTGGAAAGGGGATAATTTTTACTTTTCTCCCTTGGTTTCCAGCTGTGTAACACAACACAGGGTAGAGTGCCCACATGGTTAGCTAATATCTTGTGGTGCTCTGCAGTGTCAACACACCACACACCTCTTCCGTTCTGTGCTCTCTGCCCTGAAGGCCAGGTCACCGGGAAGCCCCATTTCTCCATTCAGGGACAGGTCGGAAACAGGTGCAGAGCAGCTGGACAGCCTGCCCAGACTTTCTCAGCTCTGTGTTGCCCCTCACACACGGAGCAGGTGTTCTGAGCCAGGGATGTGTGGGAGGCCCCAGGGGCAGGGGTGGCGGCGGGTGCCTATGTAGATGCAATGTCATGAACAGAGGAGGTTGGAGCACATTGTCAACTCCCCGCAGACTCAATTTCCTCATCTGTACAATAGGGCTAATCTGAGCACACCTGACAGTGTGGGCGTGGGGTCAAATCAGTTCACACTTGTCCGGCACAGTGTCTGACGCATAGGGGTTCTCAGATTTGGGAACCATGATAGTGAATGGTGGCCAGCAGCTCTTCACCCACACATGCATTGTGGCAGCTTGCTAGTTCCTTTATCCCTGCCTCGAAGTTATAAATAATAAGCTCAAACCTTTACCATCTTGGCCTTTTAAAAATTACCAAACTCAACTCATTCAGCCACCCTCTCCAGGAGACTGTGTTAGTGTGTCCCAGCATGATGCTGCATGGGGGATCAGGGACCCCGAGGGGAACCAGACCACAGCTACACTTCTGATATGCCTCTCCCTCTTGCATGTTAGGCCCTAAAGAAACCCCTACCTGTGAATCCTGTACTTCCGTGCCCGGGATAAGAGGAGGCAAGGGTCTCGGGAAGGCCGCGTAGAGACCGAGCCCCCGCCCTGCTTCATGTTGCAGGGGGCGTCCTTCCCAAGGCCCCACATGCCACTCCCACACACAGCACAGGAGCCTCTCCCTTTTCCTAGGCTCTTGGCCCAGCTGAATGAAACCGAGGCTGCCTTCGATGAGTTTTGGGCAAAGCATCAGCAAAAACTTGAACAGTGTCTGCAGCTCCGGCTTTTTGAGCAGGATTTCCGAGAGGTGAGTGGCCCAGAGCGTTCAGAGAACCTATAGGTGGACGCCTGGTGCTCTGGCTGCAGGAAGCCAGTAGATGGCATGGATCACCCTGATGTCAAGAGCTGAGTTATTCAGTTGACTGTGGCTCAATGCAGAATAATCTCTACCAGCGACATGGAGCCACAAAATCGAATTGGACTAAACCTTGCATGTGATTGATGAGTAAATCATTATATATAAAAGGTCATATAAAATCTGTTCATTGGCATGTACTTCCTTCTCCTTCTGCATTATTTGTCAATTAGTCAAGGAGCTTGCATTCTCCCTTTAAGGTCATTCGAATGTTCTTTCCTCCAGCGTCTACCTACTGTGTGCCTGGCATGGGCTCTGAGTATACAAAAATAAAAGATACACTCCCATCTTAGATTCAGTATGACAGGGCTATAGTAGACAGGATGCACTGTCATTGTGTTAGATCATTACAGAAAAGGCCAACTCATCAGAAGCCTGTTAATCATTTATTTATGCAAAATACATATACTGAGACTTGCCTGTGGTCTTGTCCTGGTGCTGGGCAACATAGACCCCAGGGCAACATTTTTCCTGTCCACAAGACACCTCTGATCAAGAAGGGGGAATCATAAACACACAGGAAATAAGTGGCCATTTCAAGTTCAGTGATAAAGTGGTTATAAGGCAGTGTCTGAGTGCCAGGCAAAGAGGACCAGTGAATACTTCTGTGGGAGACCATCCCCCAGCTCTAGTCCTCCCCAAAGAGTAGTGGATATCACCTTTTGGAAAAGGCGGGGTCTGGTTCAGCAGCCTTCACTGAGTACTGTTAAGATGGGGCATGCGCTCCAGCTCCGGAGAGCAAGGTGAAACGGTCTCCCTGACTCAGACAGAGAAGGAATGCCAGCCAGCCATTGTGGCCAGCACTCCGCGGAAGCACCTGGAAAAGATGGTCGCTTATTACTTATATCTGTGGGGACTGAAGAAGGCTTTTCAGACAGTCAAATTTTTTATTTGGGGATAATAGATTCAAGTGTAGTTGTAAGAAATAATTCAGAGTGATCCCATGTATTCTTCACCCAGTTTCTCCCAGTGGCAAAATCTTCCCAAACTAAAGCACAGGGTCACAGCCAGGATATTGACCCTGACACGGTCAACATGCAGAACACTCTGTCCCCACAAGGATCTCCAGTGTTTCCCTTTTACAGACATACCCATCTCCATCCCACCCCCGCCTCCTGAGACCCTGGCAACCGCTAGTCTTTTCTCTATTTCCATAATGTTGTCATTTCAAGAATATTCTATTAATGGAATCATACAGTACATAACTTTTTGGGTTTGGCTCTTTTTACTCAGCTTAATCTTCTGGAGATTCATGCAGGTGTATTGTGTGCACCAGCAGTTTGTTTCTTTTTATTGCTAAGTAGTTGGTATTCTATGGTATGTTCACGCCACAGTTGAACCATTCACCCACTAAGGGGCATCTGGGCTGTTCCCAGATTTTTGCTATTATGAATAAAGCTGTTATAAACATTTATGTACAGATTTTTGCGTGAACATAAGTTGTCATGTCTCTGAGACAAATGCTCAGGGGTGCAATTGCTGGGTCATATGGTAGTTGCATGTTTAGCTTTTTAAGAAAATGCCAAACTGTCTCCAGATGGCTGTACCATTTTACATCCCCATCAGCAGGGTATGAGCGATCCAGTCTCCCCACATCCTCACCAGCATTTGGTGCGGTATTTTTTATTTCACACACATATTCTGACAGGTGTGTAGTGATATCTCATTATGGTCCTATTTTGTATTTTCCTAATGGCTGATGACCTTGAATGTCTTTCCATGAGCTTATTTGTTATCAGTGTATCCTTTTCAGTGCAATGTCTCTATTTTTATTTCCCCTTTTATAGCTGAATTGTTTTTGGTTTTGGATTGACTGGTGTGTTTTGAGAGTTCTTTATATACTTTAGGTACTAGCCCTTTATCAGATATGAGGTTTGAAAATATTTTCTTCCAGTCCATCACTTGTCTTTGTATCCTTTTAATAGGCTTTTCCACAGAGCAAAGTTTTTAATTTTGATGGAGTCCAATTTATCCTTTGAAGGATTATACTTTTTGTATCAATCCTAACTCCTAGATCCCAAATATATTTCCCTAAGCTTTTTTCCCTAAAAGATTATAGTTTTACATTTAAGTACCTGATCCATTTTAAGTTACTTTTTGTATAAGATGTGAGAATTAGGTCTAGGTTCATTTTTTAAATCTCTGGATATCTCATTGCTCCCGCAGCTTTTGTTGAAAAGGCCATGTTTCCTCCATTAGATTGCTTTTCCACTTTTGTCAAAAATCAGTTGGACATAAATTTAGGCGTTTATTTCTGGATCCGCATTCTGTTCCTCTGTCAACACCACGTGGTCTTGATTACTGTAACCATATAATAAGTATAGAAATCAGGTAGATGAATTCCTCCCACTTTATTCTTTTTTTTTAATTATTTCATCTATTCTAGTTCCTTTGCCTTTCCATGTAAATTTAAAGTAATCTTGCTTATACCTACAAAAAATTGTTTTTATAGGAATTGTGTTAAACCTCTATTTGGGGGAGAATCAACATCTTTACTATGTTGAATCTTTTCATCAGTGAACACAATGTCTCACCATTTAGATTTTTTTTTATCAATGTTGTGCGCCTTTCGGCATATCCATTCAATACATGTTTTGTTTGATTTACTTATATATTTCATTTTTTAAGCAATTATAAATAGTATTATATTTTCAGTTATGGTGTTTGTTTATTCATTGCTATATATAAAAATACAATTGATTTTTGTATATTTATCTTATCTCTTGAAACCATGCTGAGAGAAGTTAATCTAGGAGTTGTTTTGTAGTCTTTGGGATTAGCTACATAGATGATCAGGTCATATGCAAACAGGGACAGCTCGATTTCTTCCTTTTTCCATCTCTATGCCTTATGTTTGTTTATATTTTTAATTTTTTTTTTTTTTTTTTTTTTTTTTTTTTTACCTTATTGCACTGGCTGTTTGCACCACTTGAAAAAACAGTTATGAGAGTGGACACCCATGCCTTGTTCCGAGTCTTAGGGGAAAAGCACTGTTTTCACCAACGTTTGTGTGTATAATGTTGCCTGTAGGCTTTTTGTAGATGCTCTTTATCAAATTGAGGAAGTTTCCTCTTGTTCTGTTTTTCTGGGTGGAGATCTAGGTTTACCTCTTCCTTTCATTCTCAGTTTTGGTCATGTCTCCATGTCCTGTCCCTTCAGCTGTGGCTTTTCTGACATAGGCCTGGATCTCTTGTCCCCTCTCCTCTGTTTCAGGTTAAATCTACCTTGGATGTGTTGGCCCAAAAGATATTGACCTTCACAGATGTGGGCAACAGCCTGGCACATGTGGAACACCTCCTGAAGGACCTTACCAACTTTGAGGAGAAGTCCAGTGTGAGGACCAGCTCGTGGACTGGTGTGGGCGGGAGATAGCCTGGTGAAGCAGTACTTCCAAAATTGCTTAGAAAGACACAAAAGTTGGGCTTTCCTGCCATCTGTCGGAAGCCCCTAGTCCCAAGTGATGTCGACAGGTGGAGGGATGGCTGCCTGGCCCACCCTTCACTGACCCCCACTCCCACAACCTGCTCCTACACTCACCCTCAACATCCACAGATTCTTAGAAGAAAATAGTGCCCTGCTTGCTTGTAATGAACATAAGCTGAGCTGCGTTTCCGGGATGGTTCTCTCTGCAGGTGCCCATGGAGCGGGCCCGCGCCCTATCCCTGGAGGGCGAGCAGCTCATCAACAACAAGCACTATGCCGTAGACTCCATCCGCCCCAAGTGCCATGAGCTCCAGCACCTCTGCGACCAGTTTGCAGCGGAGGTCGGGCAGAGGAGGGGGCTACTCAACAAGTCGCTGGAGCTGCACAGCCTCCTAGAGGCGGTAGGACCCCCAACCCCGTGCCCCTGATGGGAAAACCCTCTTCTCGGACCCACATGGCCAGCTCCCTCCGAGAGGGGTGTACCACAGTCATTGATTGAAACTGGCCTACACCCTCCTGTCTGGATGACTTTCTTGTAGCCCAGATGGTCATGTCCTGACACAGATGTCTGTTTTCTAGAATTCATTTGCAACAACTAACGATTTCTTTAAAAGACCCAGAAACTTACCATGTAGCTAACTCACTGCACTTTGCCTCTCTCTGTATGTGAATGAGTCCAGTCCTGGGCAATTTGCTTGGCTTTATACAGCACTGAGTTCACTGCAGGGCAGTCCGTCGGACATAACAGCAGAACTATGACGATGCAGTGCTGCAGATATTCCTAGATGTGTAGTGGTCAGCAGACCGCGTGTGAGACAGCTAACGGGCCCCAGAAGAGAGCCAAGACACAGCTTCTAACAGTGCCATTCTCTCTCTCTGCAATGCTTCATGTGTCCAGTCCATGAAATGGTGCGATGAGGGGATTTACCTGCTGGCCTCGCAGCCTGTGGACAAGTGCCAGTCCCAGGACGGTGCTGAGGCAGCCCTCCAAGAAATTGAGAAGTTTTTGGAGACCGGTGCAGAAAATAAGATCCAGGAACTCAATAAAATTTACCAGGACTACGAACCCATCCTCACCCAAGACCTGATGGTATGCCGACTCGGGCTTTTTTTTCACCTGTAGCTCACCTGTCCTGAATGGTGGGGAGTTACTCCAGTGATATTTGAAAGAATTCTTAGAGGATACAAGGCATTTGAGAGGGATGTCGAGTTCAGGGGTCATCTGGCTCAACTTTCCTTGCAATACAGAAATTATTTTCACTCCTCTCTCAAAAGGTGGTATTCCTACCACTGGCAGGATCCCTCCCTGTGAGGGATATGTTCTTGACGAAGTAGCCATTTCCATGGTCCCTGCTTCCTGCATGCTTCTCTTAATATGATGCTGAAATAGGACTCCTCCTCACTCTCAGCCAGCTGTCCTCAGCCCATCCCCTAGGGCAACCCACAAGTGTACTGTTCCTTCTGTAGGTGGCCTTTAGATACATGGAGAGGGCTGCATGTCCCCACTTCCAGCTGACTTTCCTCTAGGCTTAGCATCCCTCATTCCGCAGTGGGATTCCCACCCCTCCTCACCCACAGCGAGCAGAGCCAGTGCAGGATTGCTGCATTGGTGATGGGCGCTGCATCACGAGCACTTAAAACGGAGGTCGTGCTGTGCCCGGGTCTACAGATGGTTGTTCTGTTTTGTGGACGCCGACACTTATAAGGGGTCTTGCTAACTAGTCCATCATACCCTGTCACTCCAGAAACACGTGCAGAAGGTCTTCCAGAAACAAGAGAGCATGGAAGAGATGTTTCACCGGAGACAGGCGAGCCTGAAGAAGCTGGCAGCCAGGCAGACGAGGCCCGTGCAGCCAGTGGCCCCCCGGCCAGAGGCGCTCACAAAATCACCCTGCCCCTCCCCAGGTATGTTCGGGCATGCCTCACTCCTTCAGGGGACGCCTTCCTTCCTTTCCACAGTGAGCCCTAGTCCAGAGGCCATCACTTGATTTATGAATAAAGTTTTATCGGCACTCAGCCCGCTAATTCGTTTCCTCTCTTCTGTGCTGCTTCCATGCTGAGCACAGCAGAGCTGAGTGGTTGTGGCAAAGAGCACGTGGTCCTCAGAACTGGAATAACTGTCGAGGGACTTTCCTGGGCCTGTTTCCCCCGACTCCAGTCTCTTCCCTACCCATCATCAGTCCTGTTGCCAAAATACTGTCCCTCCCCCGTGGCTCCAAACTCTGCCCCAAAGCCTCTCGACACTGTTAAAGCCTCTCGACGCTGCGTTCGGTGCCTCAGCTGCCCGCCAGGCATGGCAGTCATTTAGCCGCGGTCCCTCATAGCATCTCCCCCAGTGAAGTCCTCTAAGGCCGAGCGAGACACTGCACCATTTCCTGGAGACTCCTTCCCATTCTTCCCCGTCCCCAAACACACTCTTCCCCAGCTGCGGAACAGCTCCTGAGGGTTTCTTCAGGGCTTTTTCAAATGCCAGCCCCCTGAGAGCCACTCCAGCCCCCCAGTGTTTGGAGTTTGCAGAGACATTATTCTCTGGCCTGCTTGGAGGCCTCCTGGACCTCAGGCATCCTGGTTGCTCTACCTCCTCCCTGCGACCCACTCTCCCCGACCCCTGGGGCTGGGAGCTGGGAGCCCTTCTGTGGATATGACTGATTCCAGCGGGGCCGGCCCCAGGTGGCTCACTTTTACCTTCCCACCTCATCCCCTAACCCGTTATCTTTCCTCTTTATCTTTGCTGTGCTTTCCTCACCCTTCTCTGGGCTGCTTGCTTTTTCCCTCTGAAAGAAAACTCCAGACGCACGTTTTTTCCCTCTCCAGGCAGTAAGATGCCAGGTTACACCCACCGTTCTCTTCTTTCCAAACCAGGCATCCGGAGGGGTTCTGAGAACAACAGTTCTGAGGGCAGTGCACTCCGGAGGGGGCCCTACAGGAGGGCCAAGGTGAGCCCGCTGCCCCTGGCTGGGACCCTGCACCGCCTCCAACCCCACACCCACTGTGTCCTGGTCACCTCACCCTCCTTGGCTGGCACGCAGCCCGGTTCTCCCCAGCCCCTCTCCCACATGCCGGCCAGCCAGCCACGTCCATCTTTCCCTCCTTGTCCTGTGGGACCTCAGGTTTTAGATCTGTTCCCAGATGGGAAATGAGTTTGGACTCCGAAGCCTCAAAGTCAGGAGGACATGAGGCTGCGCCTTCTCGTTTCTGAAATCTCAATGCACTGCGTGCTCCTCTCTCCCCAGAGTGAAATGAGTGAGAACCGGCAGGGCCGGAGCGGCTCCGCAGGGGACGAGGAGGAGAGCCTGGCCATCTTGCGGAGGTGAGTGGGCTGCCCTTCCAGGCCCCACTGAGTGGCTCTGGTCCAGATACAACTGCGGCCTACCCAGATTTTAGCCTTTGGCCAAGACAGTCTGAATATAAATGAGCCAGAGTTGGTGAAAAATGCCAGCCTCTACCCCAGAGCCTCAAAGGGTGAGCACAGCTGGCATCATGAGGTCCGCACACGTGCAGACGTGGAGTGCACTCACATGTCTGTTTGGCATATCCACATCTGAAACCAAGAGAAATTCACGTTTTCCTTAGAAAAGCCATATTGGCGCCTGGGTCCTCAGGCAGGTGGACTTCGGCGGTTTGAGATGACTTGTGTTCTCCCTTCTCCAAGTCCAGATGAGAAGTCAAGCGTGATTCGGCCCACCTTGGCCCTCAGATCACATCTGCAGGGTCGGCCACATAACCACCCCTGACCCAGCTTTTTGCCTTTTCCATGCACTTGGTCCCTCCCACCGCCCAGGAGCCTTTCCAGGCCCTCCTGGCCCCACGTGCCGGACGCCACTGCTCTCTCTCCATCTGTCCCCTCCTGCTCCTCTCTCACTCCCACACCCCAGCTGAGGCTCTTCTTCCTGCACACTTAGACTGTTTGCACGGCACATGCCGTGGGTGTCCTGCATGGTCCGCCCTGGGATTGCGTCTGTCCCCGCACACAAGTGCTGACGAACTTTGAACTCTACGCTTGACTGGGAAAGCACTTCCAACGTCCTCCCCAGGGTTAGCCATCACTGTCCCCATAGAACCCTACCTTCCAGAAGAGCTGGGCCATTTACCTTTCCACAAAGGTAGCCTGTACCCTGTCACCTTCCTGCATCTGCATGCTCGGAGATCAGTACTCAGAATGGCCCCCACGCTGCCCAGCCCTCAGCATCCAGCTTAGTCCTCTACCTGGGATATTCTCTCCTCGGTGCTCACACTCTGCTCCCAGACAAGAGCGCTCTCACCTCCAGCTTGTGGTAATGAGAGGAAGGTGAGGCCCCTGCCTACCCCCCACTCCCACCCCATTTGGGAGCTTGGACTCTTTGAACTGCAGCCTAAGATCTTGGTAATTGCTGACAGTTGTGTTAGAACTGAACTGTTCAATGCTCCCAACCCAGGAACAACCCCTGGGCTCCAGTTCCTGTGTATTAAAATGGGAAGCGTGGTCGTAGGCAGTTAAAAGGTGGTCCTCATCCCTGAAAGGAGACATGAGCCGCTGGTTTGCAAGCCCGCACCCCTTCTGGGACTCCATAACAGGCACATAGTAGTTCCACGCATCATCACTGAACCCCACTATGTGCAAAAGGTGGTGGCAGGCACAGGAGCAGCTAAAATGATGCCTCAAGGAGGGGCGCAGACTGTCCCCAGGAAGGGAGACGGTGCTCCTTTGGAGGGGCTCTTCCTGAGAGTAAGAGGAGCGACAGCCGGTGAAGGAGTCGGGACTCCATCTGCAGGGGTAGGGAGACTTCGAGCTGTGACCTGGAAGAGAGGGAGGCTTGAGGCGCGCTTCTGGAATCAGGGCTCCTTTTGAGCAGGTGGCCCCAAAGCCGGGAAGTGGGTTAGGGAATCTGCTCCTAGATAATAAGTCCGTGTGACCCATTCACAGGCACGTGATGAACGAACTCCTTGACACGGAACGGGTCTACGTGGAGGAGCTGCTCTGTGTCCTGGAGGTGAGCCGGGGGCACGCCGTGGGCTGGACTCCCCATCCCCCGCCCGCTGTGGTCTGTGTCCACCAAAAAACATGTGAAGGAAGGTTTATGGCAGCTTTACTCATAACAGAAAACAACTCAAGTGTCTGTCAGCATGACAAGGATCAAAAAGATTTAGATGGATTTGCACAGGGACAATTTTTACAGCAAGAAAAGGAGCTGCTACTGCACAGAACCGTGCATGACCCTCAGGAGCATAACAACAAGCAGGAGTGCGTGCAGTTCCTGAGTAGGAAGTCCAAGATAAGCAGAGTGGTCTGGGGTAGAGAGGTCAAAGCAGGGGCCGCCTGGGTTGGGGGTTGTTTCCTGGGAGGGCAGAGGGGCTTTTGGGTGCTGGAATATTCTACATCTTGTTCTGGGTTACCAGAGTGTAGACATATAAATAATTCATCAAGGTGTACACATAAGATTTGTCCCCATCATAAAAGTTATACCTGAATTTTGGAAAGGCTAAAAAGGAGAAAGATGGGAACTACCCCCCAACAAAAAAAATTGGTGCTGTTTGTAATTCAATTATATTTTGTTGTACTTGTACAGACGGTCATCTTAGAAATGGTCAGTGACTAAATACAAGGTGGATTCACTTTCTTAAACTTGAGACAGCATCACCTGCCCCACGAGGCAGCCGTGCAGACACTGGGCTTGTACCGGGGGTATTGGGCTGCTATTAAAACAGCCCGAAGGTCTGTCAGCAGCCGTTCAAAATTTCCCTCTTTCTCTTCCACAGGGCTACGCGGCTGAGATGGATAATCCCTTAATGACGCATCTCATTTCAACAGGCCTTCAAAACAAGAAGGATGTTTTATTTGGAAACATGGAAGAAATTTACCACTTCCATAACAGGTGGAACTCTGATCTCATTCAGTGATGTCTCACCTCTAAGCAGGTCCTGCAGGGAGCTGAAACCAAAATGGCCCCTGGGCCACGCTTTGTGGGTGGAGAATATCTCCTCCTCCCTCTCTCGAGGAGGGATAAGCTCACAGAGGCTCACAGACCAAGCAGCAGTTTGATGGGATATGCCCAGGGCAAGTGCTCTCAACAGAGGGTGGGGGAGAGTTACAAACAGGCAGCCTGTGGACAGTGGGTCAGCATGACCATCGAGGAGCAGCCTGCCCCTCCTGCCTCTCCCTGTCCCTTAGGACCAGCAGAAGCCAGTCCTCACCCAACCCCCTAAGTGTGCACATTTGGCACTTTGAGGAAGCACCAAAAGCACCGAAAGCCACACCACTTAGCAAGGCTAGTTTTGTTCCCAAGCCCATTCTTGGAAAAGGTGGCAAACCAGAAGTTCCTTTCTTGCCTGTTCTCTCCTGTGAGAGCGATTAGCTGCCAGCTGATGCTTCAGTCCTTCCGGGGCTGCTTACCCTCAGCTCCTCCTCACAATTTGCAGGAGCTCATGGGAAAGGAGATGAGTGGGCAGATACAAGGATGAAGGGAGGCAAGTAGAGGATGGCAATGCCTGTGTGTCCTTAAAAAAGGGCCAACTGTGGGCTGACTCCTCCCAGTGCTGTCCGGGGCCAGGGGGCTCAGCCACATGGCACTCGGGCCCCACCTTCTTCTGAACCCTGCAGCTGAACCCCACACAGGAGCCCTTCTTTGGGAATTAAAATGAGTTGGTGACCTGGTCCCTTGGCATCCTGGCGGCTCTGGCCAGTCTTTGGATTCCGGGCCCCTGGCTGCAGCACTAGTATAGTGAGCTGATCCCCAGGAAGCTTCCCTTCCCGTTGGGATTTACCCGCAGGCACTGCCCAATGCAAATCAGAAACATAAGAAAACTCTGGTACACGGCTCAGGGACAGTGCTGCGTGGGGGAGGTCGTGGGGGCAGAACCAAGATCCCCATTACATCTGCAGAGAATGGACAGAGCAGACGGGTTGTAGGGTTTAGGCTTCCAGAACCTCGAGATGCTTCTGTCTGTCTGCCTATAGCCTCTTTGTGCCATGTCTATGCTGATAACAACGGAGCTGTCCTAAATTCTGTGTGAATGCCAGTACCAGAAACATAAAGGGGTCCATGGGGGCCACATCTGCTTAAACCTGAGAGTTTGGTGCAATCAAGACCCTGGAAGTGACAGGCATGGACTGAAGGTTCCCGAAATCAGACTATGTATTTTTACACACAAAATCTCCTAAACTGTCCAGAGTTAGGAATAAAAGTCATCTGGAAAATAACAGTTATTAATTTGTTTCAGATGCCATCTTATTCAGATTGTTTATCATATGACCTAATGCAAACTTTCTTTGTCTAGAATATTCCTGAGGGAGCTAGAAAACTACATAGACTGCCCAGAGCTGGTTGGAAGGTGTTTTCTAGAAAGGGTATGTGTTTTTTTTTTTTAAATGTATACTTTCCCATGCCTTACTTCCTGAAATTACTGGTACTTAAATAATAATAACTTTAAATTCTAATACATCTAACCAACTGACATTAGAAAGTACCAAAGTTTCCAGTTTTGCTGAGATCACATAATACTTTTTGGTAAGGCTCAAAGAATACTATTTTTTTAAAGCCCAATAACTAATTAGAAAAAGAAAAAAACTAAAAACAAGCTTTGAGATATGCCGAAATTATAAAGCATCTAAGTTGTAATAGTAAATGTTAGATGAAGCTGAACCTTTTTGATGCTGGTGTTTAGTCTTGTCCTGGTTAAGACTCCCTCACTCACTAGCTGACGTTGGACAAGTCATCTGTGTTCTGAGCCTTATTTTTCCCCTCTTTCAAAGAGTAGATGTCTGCCTCCTTCCAGGGCTAGACAATCAGCTAAGGTGTGTGTGTGGGGGTAGGTGCAGGGGTGGGGGTGGGGTGCTGCTGAGAAGCTTTGGGAGCAGGAAAGGGCTGCCAGATGCAGGAGGCCACTGTCTTCTCCGCAAGACCCCAGGTGATCCTCATGGTGACCTCCATAAACTGCTAGTTTAGCAATATGGAAAATGCAGCTTACTAACAGCTGTAAAATTAAGTCTTTTTACAAAATAAGCTAGAGGCTGAGACTGTTATAATAAATTGGTATGAAGAGGCAGAAGGGGGGAAAAAGAAGAGCAGTATTGTTGTTTTGACTCAGCTTGGCTGTCGATAATGCTTCCTGTCGATGGTGCTATCTGAGAATTGGGGTGGGGCAATCATGCTGTACGCCAGTGGTTCTCAAAGTGGGTCCCCTAGCCAGCAGCATCGGAATCTCCTGGGAACTTGCTATAAATGCAGGTTCTCAGGTCTTACCCCAGACCTGCTAAATCAGAACCTTGGTGGGGGCAGCAATCTGTTTTAACCAGCCTGCAGGCAGTTCTCTTGTGCATACAAGTTCGATTACCACTGTATAGTCCAAGCTCTAGAGATTCTTTCTTTAGAAAAGTCTGTGTTGGCCCTGTGTTTATTTTTAGTCTGTTCTTCCTATGGCCAAGCCAGCTTTATTGAGCTTATCTGTATAAAAGAGGTATCAGAATTAATGCAGCCCTGAGACATGGTGGAGGGAGCAAACCAGGATTCAGGAAGAGGTCAAACCCACCCCAGAGGGGTCAGGGGACATAAGGGGGAAGGCGTCGTTTTTCCTTGCACAGCAGGGCCTACCTGGAGAAGTGTGACTTGGGAGTAGAGTCAGCCCTCCATGCACTGAAATGGACGTAGCCTCGGAGGCACATTGTGACATGGTCTGTGTCCCTGGTCCAGATGGAAGAGTTCCAGATCTATGAGAAGTATTGCCAGAACAAGCCCCGCTCTGAGAGCCTGTGGAGACAGTGCTCTGACTGTCCGTTTTTCCAGGTACGTTTTGGGACCTTTAGAGTATACCCTGTTCTACTAGTTGACTCTCAAGCAAAGAATAATGAAAACTGTCTAAACCCAAGGTTTTGGTGGTTGTAGGAATGCCAGAAGAAACTGGACCACAAGCTGAGTCTGGACTCCTACCTGCTGAAGCCAGTCCAGAGGATCACCAAGTACCAGCTGCTGCTCAAGGTGAGACACCAGGCAGCCATGCCTGGCTGGGCGTCCCCTGGGGCCCTGCTCCCACCTGGTCACCCTGTGGCCACCCTCACTGTTGCCATCTCTTCCTAGCTATGCACCCACCCTGTTTTGGCTACCCCAGCTGTCCCTTATCACCGCGGTCTCTGAGCCGCCTTCCTCTCATTTCTGCAAGGGCCTGGCTCTTTACAGACTTCTGTGGAGGGCCTACTGTGTGCTGGCCATTGTTGGGGCAGGGACAGAGACACTGAGGTAAACAGATGGGCAAACCCCACCCCACGGAGCATGCGCTCGAAGGGTCTTCCCACCCACAATGGTCTGCGTTCCCACACCAGTCTTCCTGGCAAGGCCTCACCTGTGTCCGTCACCTCTGTGGGCCCAGCAGAGGCAGCTCTGCAGGGCAGAGTGAGCAAATGAATTAATGTGAAGAGGGTGTCTGTAACAATCAGATGTTTGTTCTGGGTGTCATATTTGAAAGGAAGGAGTAACCAGTTGAGGCATGAGACTGGGAACTCAGTCTGAGTTTGCCGGGGTCAGAGCTACACAAGGGCACTGCCTTGTGTGTGTGTATGTGTGTGTGTGTCAGGGTGCGGGGGGCTTCTTCAAGGGTCCTGCACTTGCCAAGCTGAGTGTCTAGTTCAGGGGATGCCTCAGGTTTCAGCATCCATCTGGGCTGTTGTGGGGTGGGGTATGGAGGCTTCGTGGAGGTGGGAGGGCAGCTTTCTGAGCTGCTCTGAGGGTGTGTGTCCATGTGCGTGTGTGGTCCTGTTCCTGCTGGTGACTGCTGAACAGGAAACCACACTGTGTGTCCCGAGGGTCCGCGTTCAGGGCCACCCAGGGCCTGCACTTCTGTGACAGAGCACTCGATTCCCGCAGCTTTCAAGAGAGTGGTGGAAGACCATGTCCAGACGGCTGTGTGAACACATTCTTGTTCTCTTTCCGCCCCTAGGAGATGTTGAAGTACAGCAAGAGCTGCGAGGGGGCCGAGGACCTGCAAGAGGCGTTGAGCTCCATCCTGGGCATCCTCAAGGCCGTGAACGACTCCATGCACCTCATTGCCATCACAGGCTATGATGTAAGGACCACAGAGGGTGCATTCACCTTTGTCCCCACCCCCTAACAGGCCTGCGTGGTGGGGGGATCTGATGGACAGCAGGCTGAGGCCAGCCCGACGCCAGTGCAGAACTGTGCCCATGAGCTTCTATGTGCATGCATATCACCTAGAATCCTTCAAAACCTGGTCTGACTCGGGGCATCTGAGGCAGGCCTGCACAGGAACTCATCAACGGGTAGAGAAAACTCCCTTGGAGGTGCATCTCTGAAAACCTCTTCATTCCTGGTCCTTCCACTCGGGGAACAGGTGTGAATCTGTTTCCTCTAATGCCGTTCAAGGGCTGATGACGTGTATCAAGGGGGCTTAAAAGTCAGATTTCTCCTTTTCCCTTGTATCGGGTCAACTTATTAATTTTTTTTCCTCTATAAATCCATTCTGCACTCATTCTTAGTTTCTTTTAATTAATAGACTATTTTTAGAGCTGTTCTAGGTTCACAGCAAATTGAGAGGAAGGTACAGAGACTTCCCACGTAGCCCCTGCTCCCACACTCACAGCCTCCCCATTATCAACATTCAGGAAAAGGCAGAACTATGGAGATAGTAAGCAGTCTCCCCACCAGAGTGAGACATTTGTTGGAATCGATGAACCAACACTGACACATCATCATCACCCAGAGTCCATCAGGGGCCACTCTGGTGCTATACATTCTGTGAGTTTGCATAAATGCGTGACATGTGTCCATACCGTAGTATCTTACAGAGTAGTTTCACTGCCCTAAAAATCCCTTGTGCTCTGCCTGTTTGTCCCTTCCTGCCCATCCTCGTCCCTCATCCCCACCCCCTTCCAACTCTTGGAAACCACTGATCTGTTTACTGTCTCCGTATTTGGAAGCGGGGATGCAGCCTTCCTGGACAGGCTTCTTTCACTCAGCAACATGCGTATAAGGCCCCCCACATTAGTTCTGGGTAAATGCTGCTCCTGTCATTTTGTTTTAGGGGAACCTCAGCGACTTGGGGAGGCTGCTGATGCAGGGTTCTTTCAGCGTCTGGACAGACCACAAGAAGGGCCACGCCAAGGTGAAGGACCTGGCCAGGTTCAAGCCCATGCAGCGACATCTGTTCCTACACGAGAAGGCCGTGCTCTTCTGCAAGAAGAGGGAGGAGAATGGGGAAGGGTATGAGAAGGCCCCATCCTACAGCTACAAGCAGTCCTTAAATGTGAGTCAGGCCTGTTTCCAGCAGCTGCAAACCTTCCCGGCACTGGCCCCAAAGAGAAGGATCAGGGACCTGTTCCAAGTTGTAACTGAGGCTTGCTCACGACATCCACCTTCTGGCACAGGCCTGTTACGTTTGAATGTGGGAGTCTGGGATCTCTGGTATCCTTAGTCCCCACTCCAACTAACACCTGTCTCCCTGCTTTGTGCTGACAGATGACAGCCGTTGGCATAACAGAGAATGTGAAAGGTGATGCGAAGAAGTTTGAGATCTGGTACAACGCCAGGGAGGAAGTTTACATCATACAGGTTGGGCCCCGATCTTTTTCTGGCCAGGCGTTAAGGACTCCTCGAGTCTCTTTAGGATTGCCAAGGAAAGGCTTCCAGTGAGAGCTGGTGTCTAGAATATTCCACAATGTTTTATCACCCAGAGGCCAGGAGTATCGCTATTCATTTGAGGATGCTGCCCTGGGCTGTCTTTAACCTGAGCTGAACCCGGGACAAAGTACAAGGAGACACTGCAAGTTAGGGGTGCTAGAAGTGTCCTTCCAGGAAAACAGGCTCCGGCTCCCATAGCCCTGGCTCCTGTGCAGCTGGATGGTACGGGGAGCATAGCTAGCTTGTGCCTTATCTACACACGTGGTGGGAAGTATGTTCTGAGCACTCACCCATCTTCGCCTCATTGGTGAGGGCAGGAAGTTGGTGGGGCTGTTAAGTGCATTTGTGAGCCCCAGGTGCAAGACCCCAGGTGTCCTCTGAAGGGAACCGCCATAATGGGGATGTCGCTCTCCTGGTCGCCTTCAAAATTCTGGCCCACTTGATAGTTTGGGCCCAGGGCTATGTGGCCACCCCGTAGCACACTATACTTAGTTGTGCACAGCTCACAACACCCACGCCAGCATAGCCAGACCCAAGAACCCCACGGAGCTAAGGCGAGGATGTGGGCCAGCGCTCTGGCTTTCCACGGGCCCAGCGTCTTCAGAGCTCAGCTGCCCCCCTGGCCCTGCCCGTCAGGACCCACACACTGTATTGAGGCAGGGCAGAGCCCTGGCTGTGGTTCATGCTGCTAGCAGTCTCCTTCACCCTGGGAGTTAGAGTCTACTTGTGAGATTTCAGACTCCCGCTCTCCTTATCACCTAAAAGGATGTCAGGGCCGCTGCACAGAGAAGCTTACTAGCAAGGAGCACTTTATGCCACTGGGTTTTCCCGCTGAGTCAGCCATGACTGGTTCTGCAGAGATTTTGGCCTGGGGGTCAGTCCACTGGCTGGTGCTGCAGTGCCCTGGGCCCTGTCTGATCATGCCCTTGCCCGCGAGGCAAGTGCCAAAGCAAGGGGACGTGCCACCATTTACTCCCTTCTCCTTCCTCACATGCTGTGCTCTCATTATTGATTTCTAAGATTGTCCTCAGAGGTTTCGATAGTAAAATACCCACATGTGTATAAAATACCAAACCGTGTGTCTTTAGGGAACGGGAGTCCTTACCTCCTGGCATTTCTTTTGGGGGCTAGGCGCCAACTCCTGAGATTAAAGCAGCGTGGGTGAATGAGATTCGGAAAGTGCTGACCAGCCAGCTGCAGGCTTGTCGAGGTAAGAATGGCTTCGGCCATTATTTTCTCTTAGCTTTTGCTCCAGGGGCATTTTTACATAATGTTCAAAGCAACCTTGAAATTCTTAGCTGAGATACAGTAGCATTTAGAAGTAAAGGTTCAAGTTCTTCAGCCAATCATGGGTGATTTGTTTGTTTCCTCTTTGCAGAAGCCAGTCAGCACAGGGCCCTGGAGCAGTCCCAGAGCTTACCTCTGCCAGCATCATCCAACACGAGGTGAGAGACAGGCATACTTGAAGAGTCACAAGTAGGAATGTGCACATTCCACCGAGTTTAATTGGCCCCCGTCACCTGACTCTCTTGATCATTGGTGTTCCTTACATTCACCGAAGCCCCCTGGAGTGCTTCTCCTCTGGAACCACAGGCTGCTGGGTCAGTCCCAGCAGGTCAGCTTCAAAGACTTGAGTCTCGGGCCCCACTCCCAGGCAGAGACCAGTCCCTGACAGCTCTCTCTTTACTTTCCATCTGTGGGTTATTTCCCATGATGATCAGTGCACAATGTGCGGCTGTTCCAGATGACAGTTAATCACCAGCATTTCAGTGGCAGTGGCATCTCAGAAAGGGACCATCAGGTGCTAGAGGCTCAGAGCCACAACTCACAGATGCGAGGCATATTTCAGGTACCAGCCTTCGTACTGGCTTCATTGTACCCTTTCTGCCCTTTTTCTTTTGTTATTTTATTTATTCACTTATTTCCTTTATTTTTCCTGCTTCTTAATATAAGCCACCTCTAATTGTTCATGGAGAAGAAAATGATCTAAATAGATAATCCATAGAAAAATAATTTTAAAAGAGAAAGACCTCCTCTATCCCCCAAAAAAAGAAACAAACAGCAAAACCACTTCCTACTTAATGGCTAGAAAGGTGGTTTTTGTTCTCATTTGGTTTCATTTGGGCTTAATCTAGAAGTGCTGGGCCATCCTGCCGTGGTTAAAACATGCCGTTTAAAGACTGGATAGGAATTTGGGGATGTCTAGATGCCTCAGATCCTCAGGGAGGGTTTTGAAAAACTAACCAGGCGACCTACTATTTCTTTTTCGATGTGTCTGATGTCATTAGTCCCTCGAAGGGGAACACAAGAAATATCAAAAAGTTGGAAGAAAGAAAAACCGACCCTCTAAGCCTGGAAGGATACGTGAGCCCAACGTCATTGCCAAAGCCCACAGAGAAGGGCAAAGGTGGGTGTTCGGGCAACTGAGCCGGGTATAGGAGGCGCATCAGGGATAGGAATGCTGTATGTCTTGCCATTACACAAGAGCCTCCCATCGGTGGTGCAAAGAAGCATTTGTAAAGAGCCTAGGGGTTCCCAGCCCTCTTCCTCGTCATCAGTGCAACCGCAGCACAGCAAACCCCGTCCCAGAGACAGCCCGGTGGGACCAGATGTGCGCCCTCCCCAGATGCCCTCTGCACTGCCCCTTTCTCTTCCTTCACAGATGACACAGTCACTAGCTCTACCTCAGAAAGCTCTGCACTTTCCAAGAAGCGCTTTACTCTGCAGGGCTTTGCTAACCTCAAAGGTCAGAAAGGTAAAAGGCGCCCGCCTAAAATCGTTTCCTGGACGGGTCCCTCGCCGTGGTGGCATGTCTCTCATCCATTCGTCTAGTGATCATTCGTGAGGACAGTCTTGGGAAGGGCATCTGCCTGCTTCACCCAGTGCAGCCACTCGAAAGCATTTTTCCACTGAATCACTCTTTTTTACTGACACTGGTATGTCTGTTATACGTGCAGCCAAAGTTCTCTTTTCAGGAAACCTTTCTTTGAAAAGGTAGAGGTGAGCTTTTCTAATGAAGGATTGCTCAGAAACTGGACTTGTCTTTTGCTTTTTTGGTCCAATTCCTCCCATGCCACCCTCCCGCTTTCTTGCTTTTTCCTGTCAGGTCCCTGTGGGCCTTAACCTTTCTGGCTGCGGTTACTCTCCTCTGCCAGGGTGCTGAAGTACTGGTATCAGCTGTCTTCTAGGGGCCTTTGCTAGTGCACAAAGAAGATCAAGGATCCCTTGGATGGAGACCTCTAAAAGCTTGCTCACCTTTGAGTGCTCCTTGATAATGAACTACATGGGAGGGAAATACATGGAGACATGAAGCAAACTCTAAAGTGAGGCATTATAGGTCTTCCCTCAGGATGCAAAAAGCCAGTGTTATCTAGGATTCTTATCAGTGGTCCAGACACTGGTCCAGAAAATTAAAAGGGTTTTTTTTTTTCTTTTCCAATTTATAAAATACTCTTAAATTGAACTTAGACGTCTAAAAAAGAACAAATTCTGGTCTATATACTTTGCTTAGTATGGAAAGTATGCATACTATGAATACTTTTATGCAGAACTCAGAAAATGTACCCTAGATGTAGCTCCAAAGAATGATACCAATTGCTAAAGCACACTGCACACAGGTCTTGTCTCATTTTTCCTGGGGCTCTTCCTTCACCTGTGGGATCCCTCAGCCAGCTTAGGTTTGTTCCCAGGAAGCTACTTTTTGAATCAGTGGATATCAGGACATACGATGTTTGCATCCCATCCCAGCATGAACTCAGTGTTTCTCACGGCCTCCTTAGTGCTCTGCATGCAATTCCTCACTCTCTCTCTCTCTCTCCTGTCATATTTTTGCCTCTTCCTCCTTCTGCAGCTTCTCCTACCAGTCCTGACAAAAAAGCTAAGCGACATGAAGTAAAGAGCGATCCAACGCCTTTTGGTTTACGAGGTAGAGTGGCTCAAACTTCTGGATATAGCCTGCCATCCATTTACCCATCCGGTTAGGGATGCTGTATGTCTTGCCATTACACATCATCTAAGATGCAAAATGAAATAGGTTTCTACTAGCCAGATGCAAATTTATTGTTTTGTTCAAAAGCATAATGCTCTGGCGACAGACACTGTGATGATGTTACACTTTTCTGTTGAATCCCTCACGCCCAGAATGTCCAGAACTACCCACCGGCCAGTAGTGGCTGCCAACAGCTGGCCAGCATTTGGATGGGCTGGGCTTTATTATTCAACAGCTCTGTAGGCTGCAGGGCACCCCTGTCCACTCTCCTTCACCTGTTTGTCATGACCCCTCTTGAGGAAACACAACATAGCAGCTATGGGATCCCATTCAACCTTGCATTTCATGGGGAGACGACCAGTCGTACAGACAGATGGGGTCAAGCTCCATGTTGGAACTCAGGTTTTCTCCTTTCTTGCCCCCTCATATTCCACAAGTAAAGCCCCCCCCTCCTCTCCACCCAGGGAAACCTGAAGACTCCCCTGTTCCAGGGTAAGGGTCTCAAGTTCACATAGAGGATTTCACTTTGTGAATCCTGCTCAGTTTTACAAACAAGAGAAGGTTCCGGAGGGGCATGGGCTGAACCAGCATCCCCCTCAGGCATCGCCAGAGACCACTCAGAGGTCACCACGGCCCACCCTGGCCTCAAGCAGCACTCCACGTCCTGAGGACCCTGGTTACTGCCCTCTTGCTCTCGGGGCATGACAGCTCCAAGCCCAGGAGCTTGCTGACCTTCTCCCACAGCCTTCACGTGGGCGGTACTCAGCTTGCCTCAGGAGAAGAGCCATTTCCCATTTACAGTGTCCAGGGAGGGGTATTTTTGTTCCTTACACATTTTCTACTTAAGACCCAGCAACAGCTGAGGCCTCTCCCCTGAGGTCTTCTCCGTCGTGTAGGAGATTGGCATGGGGCAGCAGCAAACATAGGCTGGAGAACAGCCCAGTGCAGCTCAAATGCTGTTTCTGCTGCTTTCTAGCCAAGTTATGTCACCTCTGCAAGCTCCTCTCTCCATCTGTAAAATAAAGATAAAGCCACCTTGCGGAGTCACAGTAGATAGATGTGTGGGAAGGCCCTGAGTACAGCACCTGGAGCTCAGCGGCCAGACCTCCTCCTCCTCTTCATCCTCATCATCATCAATTATCTCAGTCTACAGCAGGTGGCGATGACTCGAGCCTTCCTGGCTGGCACTCCTGCCAATGCTTAAGTGCTTGCTTTCGGAAGAGCGTCATCAGCCTATTGTTTTACTCAATATCAATATTAAGGACTGTTTTACGAGAAATAGAGGTGACCATGTTCATGGTCATGGTCACCTTGGCCTAATGTCCTGCAACATCCCCAACACCTTGCGTAGATCGGGAGTGATGCTGTCCTGATTTGTGGTGGTTATGCTGCCGAGCACTTTTGTTTTCTGGTTCCATACTTGGGGCCTCAGGCACAGTCGGGTCTCAGTATTTTCTAATTACTCTTGTCACACTGTTTGAAGGCAGAGATGCTACTGGAGCCTGTTAAACAGGGTTCACCCAGAGGCTCCCAGACAGAGAAGGGAGCAACCACAGGCCTAAACGTTGCTGTGTGTCTAGAAAACCTTTTCTATGCAGGCGCGAGAGAGCAGACATGTTGGAGTTCCCCACAGCACAAGCACAACCACGCTGCTCTCTAAAGCGCAGGTTTACATAAGGTCTGTTGGCCAGACAGAGCTGACTTCTCTGCCCCTAAAACTGTCTTCATCTTCCTGTCCTCACTATGCTCAGACTTCCATTCCTCTTTTGCCAGAAACCCTGCCCTATCAGTAGTGGGCAGGACGGGAGAAGACGTTTGTAGCTAGGCTACCCAGCACTGGGACCCCCGGTGTCCCCTGGCCAGCGCTCAGTCTTAGCTTCTCACACTGCGCAAGTAAGGTTGGGTGGTTTGTAGCTGGAAACTCATAGTCCCCAATTCCTGCGCAAACACAAGCCTGATAGCGACGTACTCCTCTCACCACAGCGCCTGGTCCCAGGTAGGCAAAGCTCAGAGGTTCTCCTGGCCCACTGGGCCTGGCTTGCTGTGGAGGGGAGTTTTTGGGGGGCTCCCAGGGCTGCTGGAGTCTGCAGGCTTCTTCGGTTCTGGGGGCATGTGTTAGACACATGCTTTCTTCCTGGGGCTCACTGCTCTGCTGACTGGTGTGGAACTCTGGGTCCCAGCATCCTTTTCTAGGGCAACAAAGACAGCTTCCTAAGGCCTCTTTAACACACGTTTTTCATTGCTGACCTTAAAAATTCGCAGGCTTGGGAACTGGCCCATTAGACAGCTTGCCCCTTTGCAGTGGTCCTCACTGGAGCCTGTTCACCTCTCAGGTTGGAGCAAAACATCTCACCCCTTGGAGGCCCCTGAGGACAACGATGGCTGGTCAAGTGCAGAGGAGCCAATTAATTCCTCAGACGCAGAGGAAGAAGGCGGAATGGGCCCCAGGAAGCTGGTAATCTTGGCTCCCACTGGGCGGTCAGCCTGGTGCGGCTGGTCCCTGGGAGGGGGAGCTCCAGGGGCTCCCGTGTGGTGGTCTGCAGCTCCCATGGCCCCTAAGGGGAATTTCAGGTGCCAGGGCTCCCTGTGTCTCTGTCCCCCTGCCCTCCCCCCTCCCCTGTTAGTTCACCATCATCAGAGCACCACATAGAGGGAGGCTCTCTTTCAAAGGGAACAGTGCTCACCCTGATTTGCCCTTCAGATAAGTGGAATGTTCTCATAAGCTTTCTTAAAGCTATGTATACACCTCTCTCTCGTTTTTCAATAGAATAACACTATCTTAAGTATGGTTTTGCGTTACAAACAAGGTCCTGTTCTAACATGAGCAGCAGAGAGAAGCTGTTTACACATTATGTCGTCAGAGTCAGGATCATACCAACAAGTATTCACTGCATACTTAATGCCCTGGTTCTAGCACCAGGGTTATCAAAACAAACAAAACATCCCCAAGGCAGATACAGGCGAAGGCATGAAACAGAGGGAGAATCTCGGCGTGCTCAGGGTGGCCTTCCCCCAGGAGGCCTGAGGGTGAGAAGAGCCAGCTGTGGGGACACAGAGGAGGCACAGAGGAGCCCAGGCACTGTGGGGATCCGAGCAGGAGAAAGCCAGGCTGGTGGGCAGGCGGCGGGCTCTGGAGGCTGGGCAGGCCCTGAAGTGTGTTTGGATTCTGTTCTCAGTATAGCCGAGGATATGATCTTGGCTGCTCAGGGCCATTTAGGGACCAAAGCAGGTTGTTCTGAGAGGGCATGGTGGCTCTAATGAGGATAAAGACCTTCAAGCTTCCAAACCCTGCAGCCTTGCAGACTTATCCACATGTTAGCCACATGTTGTCACGGGCTGTCTTACTGCCAATGAGGCTCCCCCTCCCCGCCCCCATCAGAACAGCTTCCTCTTCTCAGAGTCCACATTCCATAACAGAGCTTTGTCTACAAATATGTGTCGAGCATCTACTGTCTTAGGCACTGAAGACAAAGCAGGGCACAAGATAAACAAGAATCACCTCCGCGGGGAGGCAAAGCAGTAATAACAATAAAGTAGTAAAATACATAGCATGTTAAGTGAGGATGGCTGCTATTTCAGACAGGAGGCCAATGTGGAAAGAGCATTCCAGGAAGAGGGAACAAAAAGTGCAAAGACTCTGGGGCCAAGGGTTATGTTTGGAGTGTTCAAGACCAGTGAGACCAGCATGAGCTTGGTGTGGCAGGAGCAGAGGGGGCTGCAGAATAAGGCCAGACCACCAGGAACAAGCTGAGAGCACTCTGTAGGTTGAGAAGATTTTTTAGCATGGTCACAATTGGGGACCTAGCATCTTCCTACAATTAAGTGATCTTCCCAATTTAAAGCAATAATCATACCAGCAACTCCACAAATGGCAGGGCCCTGGCAGAGTGCTTGTTGTCCTTCTCTGCTCACTGGACATTTCAAAGCCTACTCTCATGAAACCTTGCCTGTCTCTGGACAGCTGCTGTGGCCCGTGCTCCATGCCTGGGGGATAGAAAGAGAGGGCTTTGTGTGCCTGATGCACTGTGCCCTCCCCCGACAGGTTCCGGGAAAGTACACCATCATGGTGGATGATGAGAAGGGAGGCCCCGACATGCTCGCCGTGAAAAGCGGAGACATGGTGGAGGTGGTCCAGGAGGGTGACGAGGGCCTTTGGTAAGATGCCACATGGTACACTCATGCCCAAGCCACTCGGAACGTGGGCTGGAGCCACTGACCGGCCCACGCCCCTTGCAGGTATGTCAAGAACCTGACCTCTGGCAAGGAGGGCTGGGTGCCAGCTAGCAGCCTGTCCACACTCCTCAGCAAGTCCAGCTCGGCGCAGTGCTTGAGCAGCTCAGGTAAGACCCCCCGCTCCACGCTGGCCGTGCTCTGAGCCCTCCGGGTTTCACAGCCTCGAGCCTATTTAACAAGAAAGAGGGGCTCAAGTGTGCAAGTACAGAGCCGAAGCCGTTCTCGCCTGGTTTTCCCGCAGAATCCAGCGCAGGGTCCACCCTGCTGAGCAACTCCTCCAGCTGCAGCGAGAGCTGCGGCACCCCCCTCTCAGACCTGCAGGGGTAGCTCCAGCCGGGCCCCCAGTGCAGGAGACCAGCCTGCGAACCTCTAAGTTTTCCTTTGCTTGGGCTTGCCTAGTTTGGTGAGGGGACGGTGCTCTAAGATGCCCTGGAAATGGAGGACGCTGACGAGACCCGAGCAAGGAGCTGCCCGCTGCCCACAGAACCCCACGGTGCAGGATGTGGGGGCATTCAGAGGAAAGGTTCGGGAAGATTCTACCCTCCAGCTTCCATGCCAGGACCCCTTCCCAGGGCGCAGAAACCAGTTCCCATGGGAAGACCAGTACACCAAGCTTCCTTAGAAAATCGGAATGGACATGGGGTGCTGCAGGCCAACAGACCACCTGTGCAGAAGGGCTTCGAGGTGGTCCCTTCTGGCCTCTGCCTGGCAGCCAGGGCGGGGCCAGTCCCAGCCACTCTGCTTTGGTTTCTGACAGCTCTGGTCTGGTGCTTTCTGCAGGAATATGCATACTGTGGGACTCCTTTCAAAAAAAGTGACTGATTCACTGACCCAACAGCTTGAAGAGAGAGGGGGAGGGGGGACTATTTTGTCTTTTACAAATTTTTTTTAAAGCAGGGATTAATCCCGCGGCCATTTTTTGTGGTACTTTGGCCTCTAATCTTTACCAGGAATCACTGTGTTTACATAAAATGACAATTTGATACTGCATTTGATATAAAACTATTTTTTTTGTTACTGGGGTTTACATTGCAGCATGTTGTTTATTATACCAATGAATGATTTGGGGGACTCTCTCACGGAAATTGACAGCACTCTCCAAGGACCACCTGGTCACAGGTGAATGAAAACCCATCCCTTTGATAAAATCAGGCAGTGTTTCTACAAACAAAAGCAGTTAGAAACCAATGAAATTCTTTTACCTGTGTAGTTAATTTTCAAAAGGAAAGTTAAACTATAATTTAAAATGTTAACCTTCTTTTCTACAAAAAAAAAAGGGGGGACTCTTGATTTTTTAACAAGCTTCACTGAATTAGGATTTTTCATGGTTTCTCAAGAGTAAATAAAGATGCAGTTTTTGCAGGCTCTCATCTGAACCAATGATGTCACAAGAAGTTTAGTGAAACTTGAGCTCAAGGCACCTCTGCCTCCTTTCCAACAGCCTCTGCCTGCGTACAGAGTAAAATCACCCTGCGTGTACTGTATAGAGCCACCCTGAATACAGAAATTTAAAGGTGCAGAGTTTATTTTAGTCAAATCGAAGCAGAACTGGAAAGAAAACTCTTATGTTTTACCTTGTTTTGTGTTTCAGAAACAAATTCTGTTGTTTGTAAACACTTTCTTTCTGTATCTGGTTGGGGCAGATATTTTTATATATGTGTGTGTATATATATGTCAATGTGTGTACATATGTATCCAATGTAAGGGATGTATTTATAGCCTCCATGCTGCTGGAAATGTGTCACTTTACAGCCCTCCCTGAGCCCCAGGCCCTGCTGCAGCCCGAGGCCAACAGGCTTCTTCCCCCATCACCATATGCAAGGCCATCATTGCCAGCCAGACCTCTCTAGAGTATGGTAATAAAACAAAATGTGCAAGACTTGGCAGCTTTCCTTCTGGTGTATAAGTTATTTGAAAAATTATGTGTCTTGAATTTAATTAATATGTCAATTATTCAGATACCATTCCTGCCATCTCAGCCTGGGATTGCCCACCACTTTTTGTCACCTCTTCCTCATAAAGGCACTTTACAACCTCATGTTTCAGTCACTGTTGTTTTGGGGTTTTTTTGTTTTTGTTTTTGTTTTTGTTTTTTTGCCTGATGTAAACGAAATTTAAAAACCAGAATTCTTTATTATATGAATGGAGTTTGAATAAATATCAGCAACTCTTGCCGTCTGCCTTCATCTGTAAAAGCACAGAATTCCTTCTGTCTTAAGTTTCCAGCACTGTGGTGTTTTATTTTGCTCATCTATACACAGTATAGCAAGCACATATTAAAACAGAAATGAGGCAGGCAGTAAGTATAGCCTAGGTATATGTTCCATATACTTTACTTTGTCAGAAAATGATGAAGATAGAAAACAACAAGCTTACGTATGTCAACAATGTAAAGGTAACAAGAGAAATATAAAATGGCCATGTCAGAACAAGGATACAATTGATAACTTCTAAACCAAAAAGGTAGAGAAGAAAGAAGGTTGTTGATCCAGTAGAAGAAGGGCAGGGTATGAAAAGGAAAAATCGTAATGAACAGAAACACAAAAGATGATGGAAGAAATAAGTCCAACTTTCTCAATCACAACAAATGTAATTATGTTAAACTGACCTATGGAAAGATTATCAAATTGGATGTAACAACTGCTAAAAGAGACCATGAAACAAAATTATACAAAGGCTGAAAAGAAAAAATAGAAAAAAAGATAAAGCAGACAAACTCTAACCAAAAGGAAGCTGGGATAGCGATATGAATAACGTGAAATGGAATTTAGAACAATTAATAGAGTAAAAAGACACTATCTGGCAATCAAGAACTCGTTAGCATCTAACAGTTATGCTCAAACTATAGAGAGCAAAGATCGGCAATCATGGGTGAAAATTTAATTATCGCTCATAGAAATTGATACCTGTTTGTCCCTAAAATTAGAAAATGTGCACTATATTCCAACACACATGAAATGTACACAAAATATTTACAAACCAATGAAAAAGGCAGTTTAAAAAGTTAGAAAGGAAATGCGATTGGGAATTCCAATAGATGTAGGACCGGACAGAGTGTGCATGTCAGAGCTCATGGGTGCAGCTAACACATAGCTAAGGGTGGCACTGATAGCCCTGCATTTAATGTTCCACATGACAAAATTAATGAGTTAATCATTTAAAGATGCTAAAAGTAAGACCAATACAATCCAAAGAAAGCATAAAGGAGGAATTAGCACAATTCAGAGAAGAAAATAATAAAACCAAATAAAATCAAAACCTTGTTCCTTGAAAAATAATAAAATACAGCAATTTACAAAAAAAACTGAATAACTTCACAACAAATATAGGTTTTAAAATGAGAGAACCATTATGAACAACTTTCTGCAAATCCACTGTAAACATAAAATAGAGATTCTCTTTAAGAAAGCAAATTGTTAAAATTAATCAAGAAGAAATAGTTTCTCAAAAAACTAAGAATTGGGGGTGGCTGCATAGTGTAATGGTTAGCACATCTGCTTTGCACACAGAAGGTCCTGGGTTCGCGCCCCAGGTGGAGCCAAGGACCAGGCCTCTGGTGCGCCAGGCTCCAGGTACACACCGTGAGTGTGTGGGAGGAGACATCCTGCCTTCAGAGATCCAGTTCTTAAGGGGAAACGGCAACATCCATGGAGCAGGGGGCGGAATTAAAGAGGGGGGAAAAAAACGAAAAAACTAAGAATTGATCTACCATATGATCCAGCAGTCCCTCTACTGGATATTTACCCCAAAGAATTGAAAACTCATATCTGAAAAGATATTTGCACACCGATATTCATAGCAGCATTATTCATGGTGGCCAGGACATGGAAGCAACCAAATTGTCCTATATAATTGTCCTATGATAGATGATTGGATAAAGAAGCTGTGGCACATATATACAATGGAATATTACTCAGCCATAAGAAGAGATGACATATTGCCATTTGTGACAACATGGATAGACCTCAATATAACCATGCTAAACGTGAAAATCACATGATATCACTTATATATGGGATATAAACCTAAAAGCAACAAACAGGACAAACACAGAGACTCGTGGACATGGACAATAGACTAGTGGTTACCAGAAGGCAGGGGTGGGGGGGAGGGGAGGTAGACAAGGGTAAAGGGGTCAAATATATGGTGACATTAAAGAATTAAAAATAAATGAATTTTAAAAGATTTTTTTAATCCAAAGGAATTTTAAAAATAAAGAAGAAATTTAAAAAGAAGAAATAAAATACTTAGGTTGATGAATAATAAAGAAATTGACTTTCGGTTAAAAAAAAAAACAAAACAGATACCAGGCTCAGACGCTTTTATAGGTTTAGTCATACCTTTAAGGAGGAAAATCCAAAGAAAGACAAGGACAAAGATGTCCCCAGAAAGGGCTATGGCTGGGAGGAGCAGTCAAATGCAAAAGTCTCTTCTCCCCCTTCCTCCTCCACAAATAAATGCCTATATAATTAAATTCCTAAACAATTGAGCAGTTATCGATGGTAATGATTAAAAATTTCAGAGATGATCAATAAAACATGATCTCTCCTAAGAACTAATTTTTCCGTTTGGGGTATAGGGCTGGGATCCTTCTAGAAATGAGCAGTGCTGGTATCCCCACTTTCCACTCATTCACAGAAAAGATATGATTTCCAGAGGATCGAGCCCAGGACCTCTGGAAGCTGGACACCCATGTGAGCCTTGCCAAGGTTACTGAGCATCCCAGTGGGTCTAGGATGGTCCCAATTTCAGCAAGGAAAGTCTGGCATCCTGAGAAAACCTTCCCTGTTCAGCAGCCCAAGATAAGTGTTCGCCCTAGCTGTGCCCCAGGCCCAGAGGGACAAGACCTAGATGCCAGAAACACAGGGGATGCCACCTACAAATGAAATAAAGTGGCGGCCTCAGCTAGGAGCAGATGTTCCTTGTCCTGGTGCTTCTCCTAAGAAACCAGGCCCCGGCAGTCTCCTCTGCGGCTCTCTTCAAAACATTAACGTTCACACTCAAAATGTGCACTCCTCTCACCAGTATTATCGTGGGCTATGGTTTTTCACCTGCAGTTTAGTTCTGTTTTCCCATCTTGCAGTCATAAGTCCTAAGGGATTCAGAACTCTAAATTGCATTTGAGATGCATACAGATAGGTAAAACTCTCTAATTTTAAAGATGTGGTCTCCCTCAGCCTAGGTGGCCCAGGAGCTGCCACTTCCTCTTCCTCCCCGCGAACACCTACGGTTCAGAAAAGGAACCTCTGCTTCAAAGACTCGGCCATGTTCTGCCCGGATTCCTGGACCTGGCTTCTTGGACATAGGCACTGTCTTTCTGTCTCTGATTTCCCCTTTAGCACGTCATTTGGCACGGTGTTTGGGAAGCAAGGCTTCCCTCCCCCATCCCTCTGGGCCTTAGAGGCTGAAAACTTTGCCCGCCTCCCTGACTGGAATGTCAACAGACCAGTGACACTGCGGGACCTCACCATGGTTCCGCAGCCTTGTGAGCTGTCCCTCCTGTGCTTTCTGCTGGGCCTGCAGGGGTCTCTGACTACAGGTATGTTGGCGGGGTGGTTCTCTATAAACCCCATGAGGAGGGCCTCCCAGCTTGGCAGCCAGGCCTCCCAAACCTCGCCTTCTTTTCTGTTCACCGTCATGGACATCCGTTTTCAGGGGACCTTCCGGTTTACCAGGAGCATTTGCTGGCTCCGATGTGATCTGTTTTCCTTCCAAAAAGCAAACAGTGCCCAGGCACTTGCCGGGCATTGGAGGAAAGACTGCTGTTGACAGCACAGGCTTTGGCAGAATTATTTTTCAAAGACTTTCAGAGCAGACCCACCCTGTGTAGTTGGACAAGAGCACAGAATGGGGGGCTTGAGGGTGTGGGGTGGCGGTGTGCCTCTCTCTCACTCTGTTCTCCCGGACTTCTAGTTAGCCAGTGCCAGGAATGGCATGGGGACATTGAGCTGCGCTGCTCCACCACCATGGCTGTGAGCATGGCCACCCTCCCCTCCCCCGCCCCTCAAGTGCCTGAGTGGGGAAACAGAGGGACGCACTTTACAAGCAAGCCTCATTGTGATTTTCCAGTATCGAGTAGCAGCTGTGGTGGAAACAAGGTACTGACGCTGTCCTCTAAAATCCAGGTCATGTCGTCCTTCAAGTCCCACCTGGGATCTGAGGGGTGGCGTCACCCGCCCTGATGACTACAGGTGCCCAAAGGAGAGCATTTCCTGCTCCAGGGAAAGTCAGTGCTGCCTATTGTCTTAGGGGAGGAAAACAGTGATAGATTGCAGGTGACTTTCATTATCTTTCTGGTTCTAGTGTGTCTTTTCTAAATTTTTTGCAATAATCGCATGTTGCTTTATTATCAGAGTTGCCCCTGGTTTCCTGAGAGCTTTGTAGTGCAAATTTGCCATCCTCACTGGCAGATGATTCAGCTCTGGTTAGCAAATGGCCTTTTTATGGTCTTTAGTCTCGGGTCTCCTCCCCACATGAGCTCCCCAACCGCCTTCCTTCCCAGAAATCTCCAGTCTTTGATTTTCTCTCAACTTCTTTCAAACCAGATGGATTGATTCCCCAGAATACAGACAGGTGAAACTCTCTAATTTTAAAGAAGATGTGGTCTCCCTCAGCCTGGGCGGCCTGGGAGCTGCCATGTCCCCTTCCTGCCTGCTCTCCTCATACTTTATAACCTTCCCCCCTGTCCTGGAGGCCCCCCCTGGCTCACTCACCAGCAGCTTCTGGTGAACAGAGGGACACAGCACAGACAGCCTGCCGTTTTTTCAGGAAGCCTCAGCCTCTTCATAGCCAGTCTCTGTCTCATCTCTCCTCCGGGACTGTTTCCACACTTCGCTCCATTCTCGACTTCCTCTTCTCACCCCACACGCACCCTGCTCACTTCTAGAACTGCTCACTGCACCGTCCCCGATAGCACCAGTCACAGGCAATGGGACAGCACCAGGGCCCTGAGGGCTTTCCTGGCCCCTTTCACGCCCTTGACTTCAGCCTCTGCATAATTGTCATCAACTTCAACGTCCGTCCTTACCTCCATCACCAAGCCCTCTCGTGGGGTTCGGTCCCCATGTCTGCCTGGGTGTCTGAAAGAATCCTCAAATTTAAGGTGTTCAAACTGGTCCCATCACCCCTACCCTGAGTGGTTTTGGGTGAGTTCTAAGCCTCACTTACCTCCCTTCCTCCTAAGCAAAAGCAGGGACACCAGCTATCTGCAAGTAACTACGGGGGTCACTGTGAGAGCCCGGAGGAGGCACGGAGCTGCCCAGCTCCCATGGCAGCAGGCGAGCACTCAGGAAGGGCCCAGAGGAAGTTGTAGCTCCTTAGTTCAGCTGGCGTCACCGGGGAGGAGAGAAGAGGGGCAGATACGGAAGGCGGCAGCAGCAGAGTTGGCTGCGAGGGGGCAGATGTCTCGGAGAATCTTGGCTTAGGAGGCAAGCAGAGCTGTTCACCAAGACGGGTGCCTCTGACAAGAAGAGCAGGCACGGCGGGGGCGGAGAGGACGGAGGTGGACCTACATGTGCTGTCTGCGAATGTGGGTTATTCGGTCTACAGGGAAGTTGGACACAGAGATCTGGGGTTCAGAGACACTTCTAGGTAGAAATAAATGTTGTGAGTTCTGGTTTTGGAAGGAGAGCTGAAGCGGAAATGGAGTGAGGTGGCTCGGAGAGTGTTTAGAACAGAAAGGCCAAAACTAGAAGGATACTCAATGCCGGCAGCAAAGGAGGCTGGAGCGGGTGAGAAGAGATGTGGGAGGAGGACCCGGGGGAAGCCAGGCCTCGACAGTCAGGGGAATGCATTGTTGAGAAGTAGAGCGATGAGCAGGTCTCCTGCCACCAAGAAAGGTCCATGAGGAGCCCATGGGAGTCATGGCAGCTTTTGCGTATCATGGGTTTAAGAGTCCATGGAAGAACCGTGGTGGAAGGTGAAGAATTTTCCTTCAAGAGTATGATCTCAAAGGGAGAGAGCGAGGTTGGTGGCAAAGCATAGAAAGAGTTTGAGTGAGTGAGTTGGGAGGAGAGAACTGACCACACTGGGAAGTAACATGAGTTCCAAAGAGCTGGGAAGAACAACCCCAATGTGCAGCAAATGAGACTGTTGGGCTCTAAATGGAGACAAGGAATGTCTGGACCCTCTCCACCTGCCACCCTCAGTGAGGCCACCCTCAGCTCTTCCCATGTCATCACAGCAACCCTTGCCTCTCCCCACCTCACCCCCACCCAAGCCGAGCCTCTCGCCGCTGCCTGACCTCTCTCAAATGCACGTCCCAGAGGGCCCCCTTCCACCGTACTACCCTCCAGCACACTCATTCAACTCTTGATGAAATGTTCTAGGTTCCAGAGACATAGAAGATGCGTATTTTGATTATAGAAGTTACACACTTTGTACACACTTTGAAACAGAATAGCTGTTAACTCCCAAAGTTAATTTTTTATGTATACCTTTCAATAAATTACTTTACTTACATGTACATTTTTGTTTACAAAAAAGTGTTATACAGCAGATATTGTTTTATTATCTTATTTTTTCACTGATTATCACATCTTCTTAAGCATTTTGTTTCCTGGCCACATGGGACACCATCATCTGGTCATTTCGGATGATTATTAACAATAGCTTTCCTAATAGCTAGGTTTTCGTGCAGTCCTCCTTAGGATAAATTTCTAGAAGTAAAGTGACCAGATCAAAAGGTACGAGTGTGTTAAATTATAATTTAATGAACATATTGCTATATTTTTGTACATAAAGTTTGTGTGGTTTTTCATCACCAACCAGCCATAAGAAATCACTCCTATTTCAAATTCAGTCAGGCCTGTCGATAGGAACCCTTTGACTCCTATTGCTGAGGGGGACGAGACCAGTGTGGATGGTTTCTGTGCCATCTTGGAATGACAGGTTGTGAATGCTTCATGGAACTCCCATTTCTCAGTCTTCATTACCCAGAAGGAAGCCCAAGGGGTCTTGCACAGGCAAAGGCGTGCCAACTGGCTCCTGGAGGAGCTGAGGGCGGGCTCTCTGGAGAGAGAGTGCAGGGAGGAGCAGTGCTCCTTTGAGGAAGCCAGAGAGATCTTCAAGAACGATGAGACGCTGGTGAGTTCACCTTCCATGGGGCGCCCTCTGCACCACCCACTGTGTAGGTCAGTGTGCTCAGTCTTCAGGAAGGGCGCTCTGGGACAGCAGGGGTAGCACCTGTGTCTTAGAAGCGATGTCTCTCTACCTCTGTGGTTGTGAGAGCCGCATGCACAAACGAACACACAGGTCGCTTCAGCGGGCAGAGCTCTTCACTGTCTGGGACGCTTTCTCCTATGAATGACTTCACTTTCCTTCGTCAGAGCTCCTACAATGCTCCATACCACCTCCCATTTCCAGGCACATCCTCCTCTCTGCCACACCACGCGTCCTAAATTTTGCATCAGAAAATATAGTTTCAAAAGCACACTCGATGTGTCCTTTGCCTTCCCAAGGAATGTTCCCCCAGTCCCCGAAAACTGCACCTGTTTCACAAGGGTGCTGCTATCAGAACAGATGTCTGACACACTGGCCTGGGTGAGCCGCTCACCATTGGCACTGCCCATAGGCACCTTTTGAGGGAAACTCATGTGAGGAAACGCTTAGGAAACCACTGCTTTCTCCACCTGCCCTTGAGCCCTATGGATAGAGTGGCCTTCATTTCTGTTTTCATTTTCTAAAAGAGGCATAATTAAGTGTATCACATCCCTTGGAATACTTCAACAGGAGTGTGGTCAGGTTACGATGAGACAAGACCACACCTCACACTCACCTCACAAGCACAGGATGCTTCACTTCATACTCACAGGGCATATGGCTCACACTCACGGGACACCTCATGCCCAATGGGAAGTAGGGCTGTCTGAGACAGAGGCTAACATGACACTTTCCATGCAAGTTGAGAATGGTCATACTTTGTAGCTGTGTACCAGGTAGTTTTTCAAAGCAGTTTCAACAGTTCTCATCTTGTTTTATTTTCACAGCAACCCCGTGAGTTAAAGTTCAGTTGACCAAAATGTTCTTCCAGAATCAATTTTATTGATGGAAACCTTTGCAGTTCACAGTACACCTTTACATGCCTTTATATCCCTTACTAACCTTCTCCTCATGTCAGCCCATGTGCATGAATGATCACTCATCATCCAAGGAACAAAAGAGGGCTTAGAGAGCATATGTGTCTTGTCCCAGGTTCACAACCCAGAGGTGGCAGAGTTGGGGCTGAAATTAGGATATTTTGACTTGGGAGAAGGAAATTCATGACCTCCGGTGGCCTTAGCAGTCTGGGATCGGGTGGTGGTGGGGTATTAGGAAAAACCTTCCTCCCCCAGATGAGCCCACCTCATCTTCAGAGGGAAGTCTCGCTTCCAGAGCCCATTGTAAAAGGCCCCAGGCCAGAAACCCCTGCCCCACCCCTGCCCACCCCAGTTCATCAGTTTATTCCATGGATACTGTAAACGTTTGCTCCTGGTGAACGTATGTCTCACGCGGCTTCCTCTTTGTTCCCTCAGAAGCAGTTCTGGATGTCTTACAAAGGTGAGTAGGTAAACGGCCCATTTATATCCCACCCAACAGCCCTTCTCCTCAGCATTACTGACACTGACTTACTCTACAGATGGGGACCAATGCAGCTCAAATCCATGCAAGAATGGAGGCTCCTGTGAAGACCATTTACAGTCTTACATCTGCTTCTGCCCTGACAATTTTGAGGGCCGGAACTGTGAGACAAGTAAGGTGCTTGCAGACAGGGTCCCTGGGAGGTTGATGGGCAAGGCCTGGTCAGGCATGAGGCTGAGCCTCAGTCCCAGTGGGAAGTTGGTCTAGGTAACCTTGAAGGCCCCTGCCAACCTGAAAGTCTTGAATCTGGGGTGCTAAGGTGACAATTCTCAAACTTGATTGCCCCCTGATGCCTTCTGAGAAATATAAAACCCTTGAGCTCCCAGCACTGGGAAATTCTATGAGAATATACCGGTGAAAGTCACTACACCACCACCCAGCTTCCGTATGCCCCACTAGACAGGACAGTTGGATAAACTTGACCTTCCCTACTTGCTATTACAAAGGTACAAGTTTGGGGTTTTTACCTTCCATATATTAAAATGTTGCAAAGTTCAAAGCTCCTTCGTATCATCCTCAGGTTCATTAATTTGCTGGAAGGACTCACAGAACTCACTGAAAGCTGATATACTCACAGTTACTATTTATTATAGCAAAATGATACACATTGAAATCAGCAAAGGGACCAAGTGGGAGCTTCTAGTTATCCCTTCCCTGGGCAGTCGGATGGACGGTCTTTTGATCTCCAAGATGACGTGTGACAAGACGTATGGAGTATCACCAACCCAGAAAGCACACCTGAGCCTCGGTGCCCAGAGATTTTATTGGGGCTCAGTCACGCAGACATGGCTGACCACCCACGTGGCTTACCTCGGTCTCCAGACCCTGCAGAGGTTGAGCTGATACCGTATGGCCCAAGGCCCCACAGAAATCACATTGTTAGGCCAGCCAGTGTGACCCAAGGCTCCCAGGGAAACAACACTCTTTTCAGGCAGATTAAATTAAAAGCATCCTACTTAATATAGTGTAGACTTAATATACTATGAGCTGAGGGCAAAGACCAGTCCTCTCTTAGGGCAAGGTTAATCCTTTCTCACATTCTGATGCTGAACGAGCTCTTTTGGGCCACAGTCAACTTCTGATCTAAGCAGAACAGAGACCAGATAGAGTAAAGACTTAGGAAAGAGGCTTCCTGCCAGTTATCTGAGGCTAGAAAGCCTCCGTGCTTTTTCCCAGCCTTTGATGCTCAGCCGCCCTGGTGTAAATTCACTTCCAGGACTGGCCTTCCCACTGGGGGTCATGGACTTATACAGCAAACCAATCCTGTTTCCCACACCAAAGCGCTGTCTTTTAGTCAGCTTGAAGGTTCCTTGTCTCTATCTGTCCAAATCAGTGGTTAGCCTAGACCAAGTCATGGAGCACCGGAGCCTGACTGTAGAGCAGTCTCATCTCCCTGGCCTCTCAGTGGCAGGTCTCTGATTGAGCTGGACTTTTCTACTGCCCCCCAGGGAACTTTTGCTTTCCCACGGCCATCCTCAGCTCCCCACCAGCTACTGGGAGGGGTAATAGTATGGAAGCCACTGCATGCTGTCTGGCCCTGTGTCCCGACTGGCTAGGCTGTTCAGACATGGCCGAGCACCCAAAAACCAGGTCCTGCCTTTCTGGATCAATCTGCAGAGTGGGGTGGTGCCAGGCCCAGCCTCTGTAGTTGGCAGCTGAGTGCCACCTTTATGCAGAACCACCCCGCCCAGGGAGGGGTGGCCACGAAGCTCACTCTCCTTGACCAGCAGAGGCCCCTCTCAGGCTGTCTCCTTCTGTCCTCAGACAAGAATAACCAGCTGATCTGTGAGAATGAGAACGGAGGCTGTCAGCAGTACTGTAGCAACCATGTGGAGGCCAAGCGCTCCTGCTGGTGTCACAAGGGGTACACACTCCAGGCTGACGAGGTGTCCTGTGCACCCACAGGTAACAGGTTCTCGGGGACCTGCTCCAGGGGCTGTGTGCCGTTTCACTTCCGGATGAGCATTTACTAATTCCTGCCATGCCACAGGTTTCCTTCTTGGCTAGAAAATGAGAAGGGGTGGCAATTAACTGAGCATCTATTACATGCCAACCACTACATGTTCAGAAGCAGGGAGGAGACTGAGGGCAGAGGCGGCTTCCCCGCCAAGAGCAGGACAGGGGACCAGTGGGTAAGACAGAGCCTGGGGCAGCGCCCTGGTCTGGCCTCAGGCCCCCTGCCCATTCTAGGTGGGCCCAGAAGAGCAGCACAAGGCTTCCACATCCAGTTCCCTTTGCCAGGAATTTACCCTGCCACACTCAGTGTCTATATTGACCATAGCTTTCTGGATTCAAAACCTTTTTTTTTTTTTTTTTGCAAACACTTTTAGAAAAATGGAAAATTTCTCCAAACCAACCTCAAACTAATGGGGCTGCAATTCCAAAGGCTGGGGCACCCAAAACCCTGTGCCTCTTCAGGAGTAAATATACCCAGCCAGGTCAAAACATCCTGAAATTCAGTTACCACCTCTGAATGCTTTCTTTTTCTGGCCCAAGGACTTTGTTGGAGCAGACGAAAAACCAAGAGTGGGGTTAAAATAGCAGCACAATTGTCTTGAGAGGCCAGTAAACCTTTAGATGGAATAGCATTCCTCTTCAGGAAATTAAGCAGCACTTCTTCCCCCTGGAAAAATGAGCAGAACCCAGTTTCAAGAAGTTGGGTCCTCTGCTCCTGCAAAACCAGCCCCTGCCCCATCTACTCACCCAGCAGCTCCCACAGGTGCTTCCTTACACCCCGAGGCCTCCCACAGCTCAGAGCAAGAACCAGAGGCAGAGCCACCACCTGCAAGGCTCAGAGCCCTCTTCTCATTAATTGTCCACGTGTCATAAATCCCCACGTCTTGCTGACTTTTGTTTTATACAGTTGACTATCCATGTGGAAAAATTCCTGTTCTGGAAAAAAGAAATGACAGCCAACCCCAAGGCCGAATTATAGGTGGCAAGGTGTGCCCCAAAGGGGAATGTCCCTGGCAGGTAAGGCTTCAGGGCCCCAGGGTCACTCATGACCTCAAAGGGAAAGTGGGCAGGTCAGCCACAGGACACCCCAGGCCCCAAGTCACCGCTGCTCATGGCAGTGCTTCAGTGGATTCCTCTTCATTCTGAAGGCCTGTTGTAGACAACAGCCTCCATTCATCTCAGATTTCAGTGCTCCCAGCAGCACTTCCGTTTGCTTACTTGTCTTCCTCACACTGCTTTTTCCCAGACTGTTAATCTTACTCCTTTTTTACAGATGAGGCAGGATTTGGACCCAGCTCTGTCACTGTCAAGGTTCCATCTACTATCTGCCTCTGGAAGCTTTTTTTTTTTTTTTTGTATGCCAGATATTATGGTTTGTTTTTGTTTTTTTTAATTACTATCCCCCTACTCAGGCTCCCCTCTGGCAACCATCAGCTTGTTCTCTATATCTATGGGTTTGTTTCTGTTTTGTTTATTCATTTATTCGTTTATTTTGTTTTTCTTAGATTCCACATATCAGTGAGATCATACAGTATGATCCTTGATCCGTAAAAAAGTCCTCCCACAGGCCAGGAGGCTGTCCCTTACATGTGGCCAGGTCTGTGGGCCGTAGCTCCTCCATGAAGCCTCTCTTCCAGGCTGCCTATGAGCCTGGTCCTGGTTGGAAATGCAGAGTCTCAGGCCCCTGGACCCAGTGGGTCAGCATCTGTACTTCACGAGAGCCCGGGGGTGTATGCACACTCAAGTGTGAGAGACCTGCAAACTCAGGTCTGAGCCCGAATCACTGACTCCTGTCTAACCCTTCATTCCGGGACACCCCAAGTCGAACAGTTAAGAATTTTTAGAAATAAAAGTATGAGAACCTTGAAAGGGAAATTGGAGAATTGCGGTCATCCTTAGTCTGACCCTGGGCTCAGGGCAGCTGCAATTCTCTCGTGCAGTGGCCATCTGACCCCTTCCGGACTGGACTCAGAAAAAGTTATACTTCTTGCTGATCCGGCAGCTCTGCTCCCACCCAGCCTCCCCTTTCTCCCCCCGCAACCTCCCACAGCAGTTGGGGCCTGGGTGGTGACTTTGCAATTCAGGGCCCTCTTCTAAGCTTTGTGGAACCCCAGTTTTTGGTGTTCAGAGAATAATCAGAGCTAGATACATCCAAATAGGACAGATGTGTTCACCAGAGTCCACCACAATTGGGTGGCGAAGTCTCTCTGAGGTAGAGGCATGGCTGGTGGACATGGGTTCCTGTACATTTACAGGGGATCCACTCAGGTGGGCTTGCTGGGGGCAACTGCGGCAGCACGGCCTCCCAGAGCACACTCCCTGGTCCCAGGATTTCAGAAACCATCCTATAAATGCAGCCCATCCCCAAGGATGCAGGGGAAAGGTGAATCTCCAAGGAAGGGTACCCTAAGAATAATAATGTGATTTTCCAATTGTGCTGTGCCCTTGTCAGGTTGCTCTGAAGCTGAACGGGGTGCTGTTGTGTGGGGGTACCCTGATCGACACCACCTGGGTGGTCTCCGCAGCCCACTGTTTCGACAGATTCAAGAGTTTTAAGAATCTGACAGCAGTAGTGGGTAGGTTTCATTCTTCCTTCCTTCTGATGAGAGAACGGTTCTTGTGTGATAACAACTCAGAGCTGAGATTCAAGGCATTGAACACCAAGCTCCACCCAGATGAACTTCTCCAAAAAGAGATGTGGGCAGCATCTCAACAAATCCCAGTGTTCACAGGGAGCCACCGTGGCCACCAGCCCCCTTATCCTCTTTCCCACACCTAAGACATGGTGGCGGGGGGAGGGGCGGTGATGCTGTATCCGCCTGTCTCACTTGGGCCAAAAGCCCTGAGGGGATGCAGTGACCCAGGACTCCATTGGCCACCATGGGTGGGCCTCTGCTTGGTGGATTTATGGGATGACAAGGACCCCTGAGGAAAGAAGCAGGGGAATCGGGCAGTCCTCCCTACCAACCCACAGCTGCCTGGCCCAGCACCCCTCCTCATGTGCCTTCGGCACCTCAGGTTCCAGATTCACACTCTACGCATAGCCCACTGGTAGAAAGGCCGGCTGCTCAGGCCAGCGTGGAGTTGGACTCAGGGCTCCTCATACCCCAAAGGAGGCTCTGACCTTCTTGAGGTTCGGGAAGGGTTATACCCTAAGCCTGCAGGGCAAGGGGCATGAGCGGTGCTGGTTTCCCCACAGGTGAGCACGACCTGAGTGAGGAGGATGGCGACGAGCAGGAACGGCAAGTTGCTCAGGTCATTGTCCCCAACAAGTACATCACAGGCAAGACAAACCACGACATCGCCCTGCTCCGCCTGAGCAGGCCTGTGGTCTTCACAGACTATGTGGTGCCCCTCTGCCTGCCAGAGAAGGCTTTCTCCGAGAGGACATTGGCCTCCATCCGCTTCTCTTTCATCAGCGGCTGGGGTCAGCTCCTTGAAAGGGGCGCCACGGCCCTCCAGCTCATGGCCATCGACGTGCCCAGGCTAATGACCCAGGACTGCCTGGAGCAGTCGACCAGGGAGCAAACCTCCCCAAAGATCACAGAGAACATGTTCTGTGCTGGCTACCTGGATGGGAGCAAGGATGCCTGCAAGGGGGACAGCGGGGGTCCACATGCTACCAAGTTCCAAGGCACATGGTACCTGACGGGTGTCGTCAGCTGGGGTGTGGGCTGTGCAGCTGTAGGTCACTTTGGGGTGTACACCAGGGTCTCCCAGTACACTGAGTGGCTCCACAGGCTCATGAGCTCAAAAGAGCACTCAGAAGGCCTCCTCCGCGCCCCATTTCCCTAGCGCTTCAGTGTCAGCTCCATGGACCCTGCTCTTGCAAAATAAAGCTGCTGCTGCTGCTGCTGCTGCTTCGGCTGTCCTGTCATCAAACCCATAAATTCTCCTGCTATTCTTGGGGTGGGGAGAGAGAGAGAGGGAGGGATAGAGACAGAAATACTGGGAGAGACAGAGAAGGAAAGATAGAGTAAAAGAAGAAGAGTCCAAGAGAAAGAACGTAAAGAGAATGAGGGATGAAGAGAGACTGGAAGATGGAGAAAAGAATAGAAAAAGGCCAAGAGGAGAGAGAAATCGAGAGACAGAGAGAAACTGAGGGGAGAGATTCTGAGGAGATGGAAAGAGAAAGAGACTCGGAGATTCAAAGAAACAGACTGAGAGGAAAATAGCAAGATGAGAGACACAGGGCAGTGGACGAAAGAGACAGGAGGCCCTGCCCTGGCGGAAGTGGAGAAGTGACCAGCCTCACCTGCACCTTTCCGTTGCATCTCTCTGCCCGCACAGTGGCAGTGTGCGTGTGTGTGTTCACCCAGTGTCACGGGCCACTTTCTTGGGGCTGTCTTTTAACTTTCATTTTTTTCTTTCTTATGCAAGTATTTCATTTCAAGTAAATTAGAAGCATCATTCAATTGGAAGGATATCCTTTTATATTTGTTCTGTATTTGTATCTTTCACCATAAAAAGGGCTACATAACACGCTCTCCATACCGTATGCCACCTGTTCTCCCCCTGAACAACAAACAGCTGAACCTCCTCAGTGCATTTTTTCCACCTTCCTGCTATTCATGGATTGTCTACATCCATTTCATTGAGACCCTGGTGTTTGTCTTCAAGCTGGTCTTTTCTTTCACAATTACCAACATCACTAAAATGAACCTTTTTACAGGGAGGCTGATTTTTAAAACCAAGAGGTCTCTGATGGATTTTGAAGGCTGTAGTTCCCAAAGCCCTATAGAACTGAGTGTTCTCTTCCTGCCAAGGCCCTAGTCAATGACAGTCCTCATAGAGAGGCCCAGGGAACACCTGACTGAGAACCACCAGGGATGATCCAGGAATACACATTCCTGGGCCCAGGACCCACCAGCAGGATCCAAGGGGTGTAGGATCCTGAGTTACATTTTTAGCAAGCTCCTCAGGTGATTGTGGGCCCAGTAAAAGTAGGGTCACATAGGTCTCAGGTGGGTAAGAATGAAACAAAAGATCAAAGTTCAAGTGGGTCCTACCTGGCAAAGGTGGATGGAGCAAAGCTGGCAGGTGCCCGCCACTCTTGGGACACGACTGGAGGACAGCATCTGGGCCGTCTAGTGCTGGCACACCAACAGTGCTTAACACATGTGAGTCAGGGTGCCGGGACTTGCTCTGCTGAACAGTCAAGCCATATTTAGTATAGAGTAGACCAAGGTCTGCAAGTTATGGCTGGCGCTAAGTCCAAGCCACCTATTTTCGTAAATAAAGTTTTATTAGAACACACCCGTTCCTTTACTCATCATTCTTGGCTGCTTAAAACTGCAGCGCTAGGTAATTGTGACAGAGACCATCTGACCCACAGACCTACCATATTCATGATTGGGCCTTTACAGAAAAGGTTTGCTGCCCTGGTCATGCTGTAATTTATAGGGATCTCACCAAGCAATTGGATCTGCATTTTAAGAGACCTGACATAGGGCCAGACCTCCTGGAGTCAGTCTGGCTCTGACTCTTACTCTTGGCCAGGCTGCTTATATTCTCTGTGCCTTGTTCTCTCATCTGTACAATGGAAGCCCACCTCAATGCTTGCCATGAGGATGAAACCAGTTTACGTGAAATGAGGCATCTGGAAGGACTCAATTATGTCGTCAAGAACAGTATAGCTGGGGGTGGCTCCATTGTGTAGTAGTTAGCACATCTGCTTTACACGCAGAAGGTCCTGAGTTCAAGCCCCAGGTGCACTAGGCCCCGGGTGCCCACCACGAGCGTGTGGGAGGAGACGCCCCGCCTTCAGAGATCCAGTTCTTAAGGGGAAACAGCAACATCCATAGGTCAGGGGTGGAGGAGGGTTGGGTATAGCTGATTTGCAAATACCCCGATGTCCTTCAACTTAATAGCTCAGGCTACAGACACTTACGGAATTTCTGCAACCAAACTGTGAGAGATCTCGGAAGGCCCTGAACCCAGCAAGTCTATTGTTTCTTCCTAGAAATGAATAAAAGCTGTCTGGACTCTCTTCATGGGAAGACAAGGGGCAATGGAACCAAAAGGGCCAGGCCAGGAGCCTCTCCAGAGCCACCTGGAGTTAAACAGGGTCCTGGTGAGTCACTGGTTCTGCCTCGGTTTCCCCAGCCATTAATGGGTGACACAGGCCCCTGCATCACAGGGCTGTCACAGGGCTGTCATAAGCACGAGTGCCAGATGACATCGGGATAACCCCCAAAGGCTAACACTTGATGTGCAGATACACTAACTGTTAGAGATCATGTCCATCTTTCTATGAGTAGAGCTTTGACCATTTCCCTTCCTGGGAGAGGAAGGGGCTCACACAGAATCCAGCCTCCCCCACATTCTGAATGTGCTCAGTGACAACATCACAGTACAAATTGACCAGGCAAGACAGGCCTAGGGCACCAACTTCAGGTTGTCTCTAAGGATCGGGCTCTGCACATCACAGTGACCACCCCAATAAAGACCAACCTGGCCTCGGAGCCCAGAGCAGGAGCGTTTGGGACCACACAGATTCACTCCATCTGTTGGTCAATGAGTATATACTATGTGCCAGACACCCCTCTAGGTGCTGGAGACAGAGCAATGAACAAGCTAAGTAATGGGACTTATATCCAAGTGACCATGGGTCTTTTCTCTGTCTCTCTCAGCAAAGTACTCGCCTCACCAGCCAGTTCCCAAGCCTTTTCCTCCAGAGCCTGATGCCCCAGGGAAGTTTCTGGGCTGGGAGAGCACATGGCACCTGGTGTGTACCCACTGTGTGGCACGCACCTTTCCCTTACTGGCCTGGCCACCAAGAGTGCAGGCTGCTTCCACTGACCTGAGATGACTTGCCCTTCCCTGGTGCCTATCATTTGTTGTCAGGAGACAGAACCCTGAGTTCTGGAATCTCCCCGGGATGTAAGCCAAGCGGCGAGACTCCAGGGTTCCCTGGAAACAATGCCCTCCTCGTTTCCTGGTCCTGCACAAGAGGAGTAAGGAGTGGGAACCATAATGGAGGGGCTGGATAATGAAGCCCCCTCCACTCCAGGTCCGCAGGCACCGTGCCACCCTGCATGTTCTCTCCCAGATGACTCGTACTGAGCTTTGCATAAGTGAACAATGGACTTCACTGTGAGGCCTCTGACTCTGGGCTCATCCTCCTCTCCACCCCCACCTGGCCCACAATAAGGTATGCGTGGCAAAGCTGTTGTCAGGAAAAGCCGTGCACCTCCACAACATATCCAGCAGCAGCTCCTGGCACAGCCCTTCTCAACCTCAGCCAACTTGCCCCATGGTCAGCAGATCGCATAGGGATTCCAACAGAGCAGTCCCCTCCAGGCACGTTGGGCAAGGGGTATCCTCCCAAAAGTATATGTGGGAGCCTGTGTACAACGAACCATATAGCATGGAAGGATCCCGGAGCCCCTGAATTTTAGGAGTGGGAGGTACAAGCCTGACATGCAGGTGAATCGCAGGCACCAGACCCTCTGTGAGACCCCACCTTATACCACCTGGAGAGAGATGCCCTTGAGCAGAAGGAACATTTCAGAACAAGGGAAAGGCAGGAAAATCCTACATGTACCACTGACATTTCACCAGTTTTCTGTTCTGGAAAAAAGATGGGGAAAATGATACTTAGCTTTTATCACAGTAGTAAGGATAAACATCTGAAATAAAATGATATTTTTACTCTCTTAGAACAAAAAGTTCCTATACACGCAGCAGGTTCCCCTGGATATAATTACTGACAAGAACGAGGTTAGACAGGGACCTCCCCAGGGGTGCACAGGCCAGGTGACAATGCACCAGTGCAGTCACTTGCCCCTGCCCCCCACCTCCAGCAGTCTCAGGCTCCAATCAGGAGGCTGTGATAAGCAGAAGGACAATCAGCCACCCTGAAGCCAGGGTGAGTGAACCTTGCCCCAGAGGCCTGTCACAGCTGGGACAGAGACGCTGTCCTAGGCCCCACCATGGCAGGCCTGCTGTTCCTCATCCTGCTCAGCGCCTCCCTGGCTGGCCTCCTAGTGCCAGGGGGAAGCGGTAAGCACCCCTTGACCTACAGACCGCAGAGGTGGCCCCCAGGGAGGAGGAGGGAGTGTAGGGAGTTGGGATAATGCCCTTGAACCTGGATGGTGGGTGCGCCTCCTATGTCAAAGGCTGGCATGAGACAGCTAGGCTTGGTGGTCTCGGCCAAAGATAGCTTAGAGCCAGGCGTGCCACCCTGTGGGTGGAGAGTGAGACCATGGGTTAGAGGTCACAAAGATAGATAGAAACACATAGACAGAGAAAGGGGGAGACAGAGAGACAGAGATAGACAAAGATAGAGAAAGAGACAGACACAGAGAGAAAGAGAGAGAGACAGAGAGAGAAACAGATAGAAGACAGACAGGGAAGGAGATGGAGAGAGAGGAAGAGAAGAGGGAGGTGGCAGGCAGAGACGGAGAAGTTCCCCCTCCTGCCAAACTGAGCTGGGGAGAGAGGCCTGCAAGGGGGTCACAAGAGAGGAGTTTCCATGGGAGGGAAGAGAATGAGGGAGAAGCCAGTGTCGCCATCCGCAGGCTGGCTCAGCCAGGGGAAGGTGCTGACCAACTCGAGGCTGGACAGACAGGGATCTCTGTACCTTCCAGGACCCTGGGGTCTGTCTAAAGAGAAAAGGCTCAGGAAGGGGAGAAGCAGAGCAAAGCCAGAGGGGAGAGCAGAGGTGGCATCACCCCTGGGAGGACCCTGGGGCTTGTCTGCACCCTGAATCAAGTGCAAGGACAGGAACAATGAGGAGCAGACGGAGGGGACCCAGACAGGTGTTATGGGAGATGAGGAAGTGGTGAAAAGTGAAGAAGAGAGAGAAAAAAAAAAAATAACAGGGAAGAAACCAATGTGTAGGCTGTATTCCAAAGCAAGCTCTTGGTAGTGGAGCAGATACTTGGAGTAGTAGCGGGAGGGGCCCCAAATAACAAATGTGAGCCTGGCATTGTTGGGATAGTAAACAGGGAATTTGGAAGGAAAAGTAATGTGAGGTAGGAAGGAAGCTAACCTTTATTGAGCATCTAATGTGTACCAAACTGAACACCAGGAGTAATATACATTCTTTAAAACAATTCTAAGAAGTAGGTATGTACTGTAATTCCCATTTGCTAATATTAAGTAATAAGTGACCAAGATATATTTGAAACTCTAGGCCTCTCGATTCTGCAGTCCTGTTTTTAGTTTTGAACACAGGGAGTTTGGAGTTCTGAGATGAGGGGAGACTTCCATCATGGCGAGAGAGCTGAAAACAGAGAGCTCAGGAGGAAGGTGGAGACTAGAAATAGCAACTTGGAGAGTTTTTATTACGGTGAGACTCTAAATCTCTAAATTCTTCAGTGGAAAAAAAGAGAAGGTAGAGCAGAGGATGAAGAAAAGCATCTGAAACTCTCCTGTATCACAGTGGCAAAAGTAAAGGAGTGAGAGAAAGAGAGAGAAGACTCTGCTGGTGAAATGGGGGCAACTCCACTGTAGATTCACACCAGAGGGAGGATCCAGAGATTCCCCGACTCGAGGCATTTTAACTGACAGGTCATGACTCGTTTGTGAATCATGGAATCAATTTAGTAGGTTTTTTAGTGAAATAGAACAGAATCAAGTAGAAAATTTTGTAGTAAGTACTATTTTGTAGAAAATAGTAGTAAGTACTATTTCTTAAAACTTATGTTTTAATTGTGTTAATGTGTGTCCTGGGACTTAAATCATACTTTTAATTGTGGATCATGATCGACGTGGATGGACCTCGAGATAATCACATGATATCACTTATATGTGGGATATAAACCTAAAAGCAACACATGAGCAGGACAAACGAACAGACAGAGACTCATGGACATGGACTATAGGCTAGTGGTTACCAGAGGACTATAGACTAGTGGTTACTAGTGAGGTGGGGGAGGAGCGGGGAGGTAGATGGGGTAAAGGGGGTCAAATATAGGGTTTGGGGGAGGGTGAAGTGGATAAAGGGGATCAAATATATGGTAGCTGAAGGAAACTGGACTTCGGGTGGTAAACACACAATAGAATATACAGATGTCAAATGATAATATACACCTGAAAATTACATAATTGCATTAACCAATATTACCCCTATAAACTTAATTTAAAAAAAAAAAGAAAAAACAGTATCATAACTCCCCACTTAACTCAGCTGAGACCTTGCAGAGTGGGTGGGATTCAGCGTGGGGCTGGGAGTGGAGGGGTACATGCTGAGCCAAAGCACAGAATGGAGTAGCCTGGGGAGGAGGGTGAGTGTGACCTGGAACCACTCTGGGAAGGGAGAGCTCAAGAAAGAGAGTTTGGGTTGCCCATATAAAGCTGGGTGTGAATGTATAGGGAGGCTGGTGAGTTGGCTGGATGGGATGTGTTAACTTCTCCAGAGAAGGATATGTGGATCTAGAACACGTGTCTTATACCGTGACTCATGGAGTAGTCGTGAGGGAGATGGGCATTTTTTTCCCAGCCGCCTTAGCGCATGAAGAAAGAGAATTTTCAGCCTTTTGCAGCTCAGAGGTGGCATGATACTACAGGCTGGGGAGAGAGCGGGTAGTTTGATAAGGAACTTTCAACTTTGTATCCTTCCCTCTCTTCTAGTGTTCATCAACCGGGAGCATGCCCACACTGTCCTGGAGAGGGCCCGGAGGGCGAATTCGTTTCTAGAAGAGCTGAAGAAAGGAAACCTTGAAAGAGAGTGTTTGGAGGAGACGTGTTCCTACGAAGAGGCCCGAGAAGTCTTTGAGAACATCGAGAGTACGGTAAGGGCTGGCGAGACGGGGAGACCAGTTCTGCACTACGCTGGGCCAGAAGGGGGCTGCTGGCTTGCCCTGGTTACCCCTCTATTGGAGACTGCCAGTGTAGCCCGTGCCAGGCCGCCACTGCGTGCCCTTCTGTGCTGCGGCCTCTGGCACGAGGAGAGAGCAGCCCGGCAGGGACTTTATGGTGTGGAGCCTAGAGAGACTGTGAATCCTTCTACTGCTTGCAACGGCATTCATTCCTGTCTCCTCACCCACCAAGTGAGGCACATCAATTTGTTTCATGGGTGGGAAAACTTAGAGGAAGGTATGGCCCGAAATCAGTTATAAGAGTTATAAGAACTTCCGAAGGTATCGTTAAATCAGTTCTAAAATGTTAAAAGTTTATTTAAAAATTATTCATGGCCTCGGCCAATATCTCCCCAGGACTGGGCCATGCACATAGAGACATAGGGCCCATTGGATTTTTGCCCAAATCCATGGTCGCCACCATATTGGATGTTGGGCACCTGAGTTTTACCCCAAAGAGCACCTAGCACACAAACACAGGAGGGACACTGGGCTCCAAGGCCCAATACCATGCATAAAACAGCTCCAAAGGCACCCGCCTCCTCATTCCTGGAATAGACAGGGCCTTGGTCCCTGCTCTGAAAGCCACTAATGGGCCTCATCTACCTTGGGTTGGGCCCTTGGAGAAAGTGGCCACCCTGAGGCAGTGAGGTGACAGTAGATGGTGGCAAGCTGAAACTAGACAAGAAAGAGCTGAAGACACCTGAAAGCTGAGAGTAACAGAGAAGGAGGCCAAGCAAGAGCTCCAGCTCCACGAGAGACAGCTCTGCCAGTCGAGTATCCACCAGATGCTAGGTGCTGGTAAGACCTGCAACACGCAGGCTCCACGTGGACTCCTGCTCACTCCCTGCACCCTGGAGACCACCTCACCAACATCGCCTTAAAGCCAGCGAGTAGGATCCATGACAGAAGAGCTGGGGGAAGCTCATTTCCTGTGCCCTTCTGGAACAGGTCAAGTTGCAAGTCATGGCCACTTCATGGAATTTAAATCAGAAGAAGAATTTATTCATATTGAAAACTGCTTCAGGGAGACATAATTGGAGTTTAGGAAAATCCTAGACAAACCAAGAAGAATTTGCTGAGCATCATTCTCCACAAAATCACACTGCTGCCTCCTTGCTCACATATGTCACCTCATTCTCAGTTTGGCTTCAAAGACAAGGAAACACAATATCATTGGAAATACTTGGGCTTGAATCTGAATGACTTTGTGAAGAAGAAATTTGTCATCCACACTAAGAAAATCACATATATAAGAAGTTTCTTGGTTAAGTTGGGATTCCAGACATTGAAATTCCTACGACGAACTTTATCTCAAGGGGAGCTATGGCCACATTTGTCATCGCCTACCACAACAAACTGGACATGAATTTATATATAAGAATTTCCCTAGAACTCTACCATAAGATGCTGGTGGTGGACAGTGGCATTGTCCAGGTTTGTGAAACTGGTTGCCAATTACAAATGACTTGACTTTAATTCACTACTTGTGAGTCTTATGTGGCCTCTGCTGATTATCATGATCTCATGAAATCCTAGAGATTATATCAGGGATACTGAAGCATATTACAGACAGTCACAAGATCACCTATCATCTAGGTGATCCAGAAGGCCACATCTGAGATTCACCTCATCCCAGCCTTCCAGAGAGTCAGCATGGTAGAAGAACTAGAGAAAGACGTGGGAGAAACTAATGCACCAGCAGCTGTCAGAAGCTAACCTCTTCAGAACTGAAGAAAGTTAAAAAATTCTTAATATTTGTGTCGCAAAAGCTATTGAACGTCCTCTATCTCAGACCATAGCCGGACTCTTTGATAAGCTTGTCAGAGAGTTTACGAAAGTGACTTGCAGCAAACCCACATTCATCTGTGATCACGCACAGATAATGAGATCTTTGGCCAAATGGACCACTCTGGGTCTCACTGAACACTTTGAGCTTTTTGTCTTGAAGAAGGAAGTGTGCAGTGCTTAAAGTAAGGGAAATAGTTCCGTGAAACAGCAAGCAGCTTTTTAAAGAACAGGCCAAAACCGCTGATGATGAGGAGGCCATGTTCATAGATGAAAAGTTTTATACCATCATAGAATACCCACAGATGGCTGTGGTGTGGGCATCAACTGCATCATCGTGCTTCTCACAGACTCCAGTAACATCAAAGAAGTACTTCTGTTTTATGCCATGAAACCTGAAGACAAGGAGAACGTGGCAACCACTAATAATACATTGGAAAGCACAACAGTTGGCACTTCTATCTAGAAAATAATAATTGTAAGTTGTATGGCTCAGAAATCTTTTCTGCAAAAGATCAGGAACAGAGTAAAGAGCCCAGAAATAAATCCATGCCTATATGCTCACTTAATATATGACAAAGGAGGTAAGAATATAAAATGGGGTAAAGACAGTCTCTTAAATAAATGGTATTGGGAAAATTGGGCAGATACATGCAAAAAAAAGAAGCTGGACCATCTTCTTAAACTGTATGCAAGAACAGACTCAAAATGGATTAAAGCCTTAAATGTAAGACCCGAAACGATAAAACTTTTAGAAAAAAACATAGGCAGCAAACTCTGAAATTGTAACAGGAATTTCTTTTCAGATATATCTCCTTGGGCAAGGGAAACAAAAGAAAAAATAAACAAATGGGACTATATCAAACTAAAAAGTTTTCGTACAGCAAAGGAAACCATCAACAAAACAAAAAAACAACCGACTGTGTGGGAGAAGATATTCGCTCATGATACATCTGATAAAAGTTAATATCTAAAATTTATAAAGAGCTTACACAACTCAACAACAACAAAAAAGTAATCCAATTCAAAAATGGGCAGAAGACCTGAACAGATACTTCTCCAAAGAGGAAATACAGATGGCTAACAGACATACGAAAAGATGCTCAAGGTCACTAATCATCAGAGAAATGCAAGTTAAAACCACAATGAGATATCACCTCACACCTGTCAGAATGGCTATCATCAATAAATCAAAAAACAGCAAGTGTTGGTGAGGATGCAGAGAAAAGGGAACCCTCATACGTTGTTGGTGGGATTGAAAACTGGTACAGCCGCTATGGAAAACAGTATGGAGGTTCCTCAAAAAATCAAAAATAGAAATACCTTTATCCAAAGAAAACCAAAACAATAATGCATAAAGATCTATGCACTACAATATTCATGGCAGCACAATTTATAATAGCCAAGATGTGGAAGCAACCTAAATGCCCATCAACAGACAACTATATAAAGAAATTATGGTTCATATATACAATGGAATATTACTCAGCCATTAAAAAAAAAATGAAATCCTGGATGTAGTTCCATAGTGTAGCTGTTAGCACATCTGCTTTACACGCTAAAGGTCCTGGGTTCATGCCCTAGTGGAGCCATGGTCCATGGTCAACCACCATGCCACTCTGAATAAGCCCCACGTCTGATCTTGGAAGCTAAGCAGGGTCGGGCCTGGTTAGTACTTGGGTGGGAGACCACCTAGGAAGACCAGGTGCTGTAGGCATAAATAATAATTATAAATTTTTAAAAAATGAAATCCTACCATTTGCAATGACATGGATGGACCTAGAGGTTATTATGCTGAGTGAAAGAAGTCAGACAGAGAAAGATAAATACCATATGATTTCACTTATATGCAGTATCTAAGGAACAAAAAGAACAAACTAATCAAAAACAGACTCACAAATATAATGGACAATTTGGTGACCAACAGAGGGGCGGGGTGGGGAGGCTGGGGGAGTGGGGTGAAGGGTTAAAGAAGTACAAATTAGTAGTTGACAGTTGGGTATGGGAAGCATGACAGAGGGAATGCAGATAGCATTAATATGATGGTTAAGTGGAGGGCCAGGAGAGGGAGGGAGCAATTGTGGGGATGGTTTTATGAACATTATAGATGTCTAACCAATGTACTGTATACTTGAAACTAATTCAAATAAATAAATTTATATAGTAAAAAATAATAATAATAAAAATAATTGTAATGCCAATCCAAGTTCATGTTCTACCTTTTTCCTCAGCATTATTTCCCAAACAATCTTCCTTACTTCTATATAGCCATCACACTTAGAATTTTAAAGAGTTAAATTATATTTTATTGTATGGACACATTTACTCTTTTATGTTTTGACCATGTAAGCTATTTTATATTGCTTTTATGAAAACACATATATTTCTTCCGGATTATCTTCTAAGAATAGGTGCTCCGGAGAAGGATTACTGGATCAAAGGTTATCAGCAAGTTCTAGTTCTGAGTAATATGGAGAAAGCACACTTCACCCTATCTCTCCCACTGAATGCAGCTACAAATCCTGTATAGAATGCATGGAGCAGCCATCGGAGGACCCTGAAAAGTAAATAGCAGTAGTAATTGAAGAAGACTAGAAATCAAAGTACCATAGAATTGTGTTTACCATTTTTTTTCCTCCAGTTCTCTGGACAGCACTTGACTTGAATCTTATTGATTTTTATAGGATTCTCAACAACATCAGAATACACTTTCTTTCCAAGCATTTACAAAATTTTCCACAAGATAGACCATATCCTGTGTTATAAAACACACCTTAACAAATTTAAAAGATTGAGATCATATAAAATATTTTATCCAATCTTAATGAAATTAACCAAAAATCAATAACAGGAAAATTTTCAAGTACATGGAAATTAAACAACACACTTCTAAATAATCTGTGGGCCAAAGAGGAAGTCTCAAGGGAAGTTAGAAATTTTTTCAACTGAACAAAAAATGAATATGCAACATAAAATCTATGGGATGGAGCTAAAATAGTGCTTACAGGGAAAATTATAGCATTAAATGTTTTCATTGGAAAGAAAGGTCTTAAATTGATAATCAAAACTTCTACCTTAAGACAAAAAAAGAAAAGTAAAATAAAATCACAAACCATGTATTTTAAAATAACAGAAATTTATTCTTTCACAGTTCTGGAGACCACAATTTTGTCATCGAGGTGTCACCAGGGTTGATTTCTTCTGGAAGATCTGAGGAAGACTATGTCCCATGCCGTTCTGCTAGCCTCCGGGGGCTGCCAGCAATCCTTGGCATTCCTTGGCTTGTAGATGCATCACTCCAATCTCTGCTTCCATCTTCACATGGTCTTCTCTCTGTGTGTCTCTCTGCATCCTTTTCTGTCTCAAATAAGGACACTCTCATTGATTTAGGGTCTACTCTAATCCAGTGTGATCTCATCTCGATCGATATCTTAATTACATCTGCAAAGACCCTATTTATAATTAAGGTCATATTTTGAGATTGCACCTGAATTTGGTGGGGTGGGGGCAGGGGGAACACTAGTCAACCTACTAGAGACAGCAAAATATTTTTAAGGCTATGAACGCTTTTTTTAGTGTAATATGGGTTCTCGATGCCCTATTTTAAGCTAATTACCAATTACCATTTTAAAATTATTATAATGAGATTATTCACCAAGCATTCAATCTTTTTTCAAATCTTTGTCCCAGGTATCTCAACTAAAAACCATTCATTGATCAGCTTGGGGTAGCAAACACAGCAAACTATTTTTAGTGCAATTCATTTCTTGGTGATTAACTTTAAAACAAATTTTCAATAGGCAACGGAGATGGTGCATTTGAGAGGATTGAAACCACATCTGTATAAATGCAGAAAATCTGAAAAACTTTCCCTTTTAGATCGAATAAGTTCTAGAGCAATTTGTTTCAGAAAATGAACTCTGTTTGGGAAAGTATGCTCCTCAGGTTGAGTTACTAGGTTATGGTTGTTTTTGGTATAAATGTCTGTGTTTTCCCTAATGCATTTTTAAAATCTTTTCCCCCTTTTAGAATGAATTCTGGAATAAATACAAAGGTGAGATGTTTTCTATTTTAATCTTAAGCGAAAGAGTTTCATTAGGCTATTTAAATTGGAAGAGATTGTATTAGAATTTTGAAAATGGCTTTCTGAATTTCCTTTCTGTTCCTGTTCGGATCCTACTTATTTAATACTTTTCTCCTCTTAGTGTTTTCATAACAGTTATTATAAAATATTTTTATAAGTTTATACTAATTTTGGTTTTGTTATTAAATATAGATTTAAATCAGTTCATTCTCATTTAAGGATACCAAATTTGTTGATAATATTTTAAATCCAAGTAGGTTAGTTAGAAACAAAAAGATTGGCTTCTCTAATAAGGTATCCACCTTGCATTAATGTTTATAGCATCTGAAATGGTATTAACCATTGGTATGTTTTCAATGATTTATTAATCATTGGTATATAATCAAATGGCATGTTTTCATTCTGGTAACAATATTCAAATTTCTCAAAATGATAATTGGACTCATCTCCAAATTAGGTTGCACAAATGCACCGAGAAATGTGAAGTCCATGTTAGTGCTGGACAGCAGTCTCTGCATTCTCATTTTACCCCCAGAGCATTTCGAAAGAGGAACCTGAACATCCCTCTTGTCAATGCTCAGCCCAGAAATGAGTGTCAATCACCTATCTTCCATCCTTCCAAGTGGTCCCATGTGGTCAACAGCCCAGAGCCCCTCACTGTAATGAAAAAACACTGTCAAACATGTCAGCAAAAATTGGAAAGTTCAGTCAATGATCCAGTTAGATAAGGGCATCATGTACACATAGCAACAAAAGATGAGGAAGTTCAGATAGGAGAAATTTTTTATAGAGAAACTAGAAGAATTCCAAGTTCACTCAAGTAATCTGAAAAATGTGTGCCAAGATCAACACAGCAAAGTCATTTCCATAATGATGGAAATTGCCCGCAAACTTTGGTTTCCAAATCTTTTCTTTGCAGATGGCGACCAGTGTGAAAGCAATCCTTGCCAGAATCAGGGAGAGTGTAAAGACGGCCTTGGGGAATACACGTGCACCTGTTCAGAAGGCTACGAAGGCAAAAACTGTGAATTATGTGAGTTCCTCTTCTTAGTATACCTTCAAACCTGAGTTACCTGAAGAATCAAAGGTGGGAAAGAGGGAAAAAGCTAAAATGCCCAAGGAAGGAATCTCACGTTACTTCCGATTTAAACTCTGTGCTCCATTATAATGTGCCATTGTAGTAACAGCAAAAACAAAAACAAAAAACAAAAAACGAACAAAAAAAACTACAACAGTAAAAGCTCCAAATGTGTCATACATTCCACTCAGTTTTGGAGTACAATGAGACACACTGTCACTTCTCTTCCTCCGAGAGAGACTATGGAAAAATAATGATGCACGTGATGTATTAATGTAGAAATGAGAACTGACTTTCTTCTCCTTAGAGTAGAATAATCGCTGCTACTTACATCTCTTGTGGTCCTGGGCAATGGTTCTGAATCACCACCTTTCACTTACGTTTGCTAGTGCAAACGTCAATATTAAATGTTCAGGATTGTCCGATTATAAAAATTTGATATTTTCAATTAATTCTAGAGGGAAAAGTCACGAAGAGTTTTCCTAATATGATGATTAATTTTTTAATAAAAATTAAGTTAGTATTAGACCAGTTTTCCCTAAAAAGAAAGATTTGCTTTTTTTAAAAATTGCTTAATATATAATCTTTAGAATGTGCTCTTTAATTGGATTACTTTGGAATTTTCCCTAACGAGAATATCCGTTATAAATCATTCATCCCAAGTCCAGAGCTGCCACCCCTGTATACCTTTTGGCTGACTCCAGGGCCATTGTGAATGTTTTCTAAAGTTCCATTAATATTAGTCTTTACAATGTAATTGTTTTTTCATTAAAATCCAAATGCGGAGTGTAAAGTAAATTGCCAAGATGGCATCACTGATGTGAGTTTAGAGTTAGATGTTCAGTGGAAGCAAATGGGTGATTCTGGCTTAGTCAGAGCTGCCAGACTGTGGGGGATGCACTCAGCCTGGCCTTGAGGTCCAAAGCCTGGCCTTGACTGAAGGAGCTACGGCCCCATGTGGGCGCTGCACCAAGAGTTTTATATGACCTGTGAGGTTATCCTGTGAGATAGCGTGAACTCCACCACTTTACAAGTGAGGAAACTGAGTCCTATGGGTTTAAATAACTTGCCCAAAATACACAGCAAGTGATGGAAGGGCCAGTCTGCAACTCAGGTTGGCCTGACTTCAAGATGTGCACCATCTGTTTTTCCTTCCTGCCGCACTGAATCCCGGACCCCAGACCCTAGGGCCCTTATTCCACAGGGAATCCTGTAGCTTCAGAGTGGGTGGGCCTCTGGCCCCTCTGCCAGGCTCTTCCAGAGCACCTGGCCCCAAAGCCCACTCTCCTGCAGGCAGCCCATCCATTCTGGTGAACATCCATGAGCCTTTTTAGGGCTGAACTTAAGAACCTGCCCCCAGCCTCCAGTGCATGGCACCGGGCATGCTCAGGTTACTTAAGGACCTTCTGGAAGTCTAGTGCCCAGAGCCTGGCAAACACGCAGCTCTTCCCCTGAGTGGATGCCATGGTTTCCCCATACAAGCTGAGGAGGCACTGGGGCAGTGAGAAGAACATGTGGAGAGGCATGGTCCCCACACCCCTCCAGCCTGCTCTGGGCAGCCCCATCCTGTTTGCACTGGGACCAGCTGATATGCATCGGCCGCCTGACTCTGGCCCTTTGCTTTTGTCCGATGATCCTCTGTGGGCCTGACTAGTTGGTGTTGTCCCCTTGGTGCTGCTGTCCTTCCTCCCAGCCATCTGCAGCCTCAGTTTCCCCGGTCTGTCCTGAAAGCCAATATGCCTGTCTCGTAGCCACACGGAAATTCTGCAGCCTGGACAATGGAGACTGTGACCAGTTCTGCAGTGAGGAGCAGAGCTCTGTGGTGTGTTCCTGTGCCAGTGGGTACATCCTGGACGACAATGGCAAGTCCTGCATCTCCATAGGTAGGAGAAGCATGAGGCCGCCCGAGCAGGGCTCCCTGAGCCGGAGAGGCCAGCCGTCTCCAGACCAGCGAGGCATGTGCCAGTGCTGGTGAGCGGGACAGCTGGAACATCCCGGGTGGGCCAAGCGGTTTGGAAACAGACCCACTGTTTCTGTCAGCCATCTGAAAAATGGAACCAGCGATATTACCTAACTGCTTAGTGAATGTGAAAACATAAGGGGATAATTCATGGAGGGCCCTTTGCACAGTGCCTGGCTCATAGCAAACCCTAAGTAACTATGTGATCAGTGGAAGAAGGTGTGTTTTGTTGCGCTGGGAAGGGCGGGAGCAGAAGTTCCAGTGAACTGAGGTGAGCCTGCAGGCCAGTGAGGGGCAGTGCAGGCCTGACCGTTGGAGCTGTGAAGCTGGGGAGAGGGTGGATTGGCCTGCAGGGAGACCAAGGAGCCTCAAGAACTGATTTAGGTTATGTGGGCCCTAATGTTAATCAAGTTTCTTTTTTTCTTTTCCTTAATAAAAAGAGTCTGGCCCAGAAACTCACAGAGGGCAAGACCTATAAAGGGGCAGTGTGACAAGCCAGGTCCCTGGTGTGAGAGAGCCTGGATCTCACACACAGTAGGAAGTTCCCCCACTGCTTGAAGGCTGACCTCGGGCCAGAGGTTCTGAGAGGCCACTCCTTTCTCTTAATGTACTTCTCATAGCATCCCAACTTGCTCCTCAAAGTGTGGGTGGTCCGCTGACTGACCAACAATTCCGGCACCACAGGAGGGAATGAAGGGGGCAGAAATGCAGACTGCCAGGCCTGCCCCCCAGAGGTGGAAGCATTCCAGGATGACTGTAATTACCTAACATCAACTCTCCCAACAAGTAAAAGGCAATGTCATTTACATTTCTATTAGTAAGGAGATTCTAAAATTAAACTGGTTCAAAAATGGGAGGTATACTCATGACATACAGGCAAATTATTTTAATTCCAGGAATAATCACGAATCAATTTAAAATAAAGTTTGATGTTTGAAAATAAAATCAGGTAAACTACTTCCTAATTCAGAATTTCAACGGACAGTGATTACAAATATTAACACAAAACTAGCAAACTGTAGGGTGAAGAACTCTTTATCACCAGCTAATACATTTACCAGTCTACTGTGGTGTGTGGGGGCAGGTCCTCAGGCCCTGCAGGAGCACACGCAAACGGTCAAAAGAACTAAGTTTTGCTTATCTGATGTTAGACAAACACAAGGCAGCAGAGAGAAGCCATCCATTTTCAGATCTGCTGTTTTTCCGTCTCTCATCTCTTCGGCCCTCCACACCACTCCCTTCCTCTGTCCTACTTTGCCCCCTTGCTCTGCCTCAGTTCCTTAGTGTGTGATAACACAGGAAGGAAGCTTTCTTGTATTTTACTGACGTCTCCCCTATGCTTGGTGTTTCAAGCATAGCTATCATTTTTTAGACTTTATCATTCAAAGCCATGTCCGGTGCTCCTTCTTATGCCTCAATTACTTGCACATATTGTCCCTCTTGCTCCAAACATTTTTTTCAACATTTCATTAAGAAATGTTTCAAACACACAGCAGGGTTGACAGGATTTGGCAGTGAGCACCCATATGCCCCCACCTGGGTTCTACCATTAACACGTCACCATACCTATCTACTCCACAGCTATCCTCTGTTCATCCGCAAGCCACTTTGTTATTTTGACACATTTCCAAGTAGATTGCAGACATCCCCCTCGATGCTTCAGCATTCTGGTCAACCCCAGAGGTCAGAGTCCTTGGCACTGTCTTTTAGATAAAACTGACACACAGTGGGGTGCACCGATGTGAAGTACACATTCCCTGCATTGTGACAACTGCATCCACCTTATAACCCAACCCCTACCAAGACTTGGAGCACGCTGCACCCCAAAGTTCCTCACACCCCTTCCCAGTTACCACGTACACTCCTCAGTCTTCCCCACCTGCATTTTCAAGGACATCTCACCCCATTACCACGAAGGCTGGACCTTCTCTCCAGCCTCATGACTCCTCCTGCTGCGTAGTGAACTACACATGCAGTGTAGGGCGATGTCCACTTTGCTGAAGGCCCACGCCCGTTTTTGTTGTTGTTGTTGTTTTTCTTTCAGAACCTTTTCCCTGTGGGAAACTCACTCTGGGACGGAGGAAGAGGTCAGTGGCCCAGGCCTCCCATAGCAGCAAGGATCCTCCTGAAACTGACATGCTGGAGCAGTACGACCCTAAAGACCTGCATCCCACCAAGGACCCTTTCCACCTGCTTGACTTTAACAACACAGAGCCGAGCCCCGAAGAGGATGAGGGAAGCCTCATCCGGATAGTGGGTGGGAGGGACTGCAGAGAGGGCGAGTGTCCCTGGCAGGTAATTGCTGAGCGAGCTTAGTGAGTTAACTGGATTGGATACCCATCCTGGCTGGGTCCCACAGGCACAGCCATGGAGGCCGGGCTCACACTGCCCAAACACACACATGGCACATTAGCAGGCTTTGAGCTCTGAAGATGAAGGAGCCTGAAGTAAGAAGAGGCTGAGCCTTCGCCCCCACCCCACTCCTGCCTCCCATTTCCATCCATGTGCCCAAGGTTTGAGTCCTAAAACCTCTACCTACAGTAGAAGGAGAGATGGGGCACCAGCTCAAGCTTCAAGTTTGGGTCAACAGGTAGAGGGCCACTCACTCCCCTGATGATGGGTGAGGCCTTTGCTCACTCTTCTATTTGACTGGAGGCAGAAAGATGCACTCTCCTTGTTTCATTTCTAATTTGGTAAACTTTTTTACTTAAACACCTAAATCTTAATGAGGCAGATGACACCTTAGAGAAAAATATACCCATTAGTTTTCAAAGTTAAAAATATCACTCTTTCATTGTTGATTTGGACTAAGGTTGCCAGATTAAGCAAAGTAAAACACAGGACTTCTATTTAAATTTGAATTTCAGATAAACATGAATACTTTTTAATGTAAGCCTATTCCGGATATTACATGGGACATACTTATACTAAAAATTATTTGCTATTTATTTGATTCAAATTTAACTGGATGTCCTCTATCTTACCTGGAAAGCCTAACTTGGACATAAGTTTTTAGTGCCTAAAACCAAAATGACTTCTCCTACAAGCAAAATTCCCAGAGCCACCACCAACCTTTAGCAATTACCTCAGCTCACCCTTTACCTCCAAGCTGCACGACAGGTGTGCATTTGAATTATCAAGAGCCCAAGAGGACATTTCAACATTCTAGTCATCATTTAGCCAACACATATTTATGGAGAACTTATTACACATCAGGCACAATATTGAGGATTGTATATGTAGGCTATGAAATCATCAGAGTTACTTTTCTGACCTGTGGACATCTAGATCTAGGAAGGGAGGTGAGATCCACCCAAATGACTACAATTCAAGTCGATGTGTGATAAAAGCCACAAAAGTGGTACCAGTGAGACTATAATGAATTTCCACTGGGATGAATAGGACAAGCTCCCCACAGGGCAGAGGTGTTTGGCTTGGAGCTCTGAGAGTGGCTTTGGATGAGGCTCCATGGGCAGAGAGGACAGGGTAAGGCACTCAGGCAGAAGAGTCCTCATCAGAGGGTCTCCTCAATGAGTCTGCTGGGTTCTTGATTCTTACTCTGCTGGTTCCAATGTTGGGAGGTTGCCTCATCTCCATCTAAAGGAAGAAGAGTCAGTGTCTAAGTCTTAGAAAGACTGACCCCCTTACTCATCACCCACGTTGGATTATGAGTTGATAAATTATGCAAAAAAAAAAAAAAAGCAAAAAACAATACTACATACAGTTCTCAACTTATAATGGTTTGACTTACAATTTTTCGACTTTACGGTGGTGTAAAAGGGATACACATTGACCTTTTCCGGGCTAGCGATATACGGTACAATACGCTCTCACGATGCTGGGCAGCAGGAGTGAGCCGCAGCTTCTAGTCAGCCATGTGATTCGAAGGGTAAACAACTGATATTCTACAGCGAATTGCATTTCCAGTGTTTTTGGCTATGGTGTTCTGAGCACATTTTATATCAGCTAGGCTAAGCTGTGATGTTCAGTAGGTTAGGTGTACTAAATGCATTTTCAACTTAGGATATTTTCAATTTACAGTGGGTTTATTGGGACATGACTCCATCATAAGTCAAGGAGCATTTGTATTATATACTAGTCAGGAATGTCTTGAAGAATTCTTATAAAATTTGATGTTAATTGTTTCATTAATTTACACATATCCCCAGTCAATAATTGTTGCTTAGAGGATGTGGAATTACCTAGAGCAGTGGTCCCCAACCTTTTTGACACAAGGGACCAGTGCTCTTATGAGAATCTAATGCCCGATGATCTGAGGTGGAGCTGGGGCAGTGATGCTAACGCTGGGGAGTGGCTGTAGATACAGATGAAGCTTCACTCACTCATCTGCCCCTTACAAACTGCTGTGTGGCCCGGTTCCTAACAGGCCACAGCTCAGGGGATGGGGACAGTTGCCCTAGAGAAAGGAAAAACAAAAAGTGCTCCGTCTCTGGATTTGCAAGCCTGGTTCTTTGGAGAAAAAGGAAAATGAGAGAATTGTCTGTGGTGCCCCTCGCTTGCCCCGTCACTGCTCATTCCCAGGTGGAACACTCCTCACTCCCAAATCCCAAATCAGAGAGAAAATCCCTTACAGGTGTAGCCACATGGATTCCAAGGAAATTAACCTCGATGGTGGCATTCCATGGTCTGTGGGAGATTGGCTTGAATAGTTGAACTGTTCTAGAAACCACAAGTCATGCCACTTTAGGCAAGCGTTTTCTCCAAAGACTGGCTTCTGCTTGGTCTGGGGTATAATTCATTAACCACATAGACAACAAAAGTTTTTACCACAGTGAAAATTGTTTTTCTGTGCATAACACTTTAGAGAGTGCTGTGACAGATCTAGAAGAAATAAAAGACTAATTTCTGTTAAAGTGAGTTTGTAGTCCAGGTGGAGAAAGATGTAGGTAAATCGTGACAGCATCCACCCAACGCCCAGTGCTTAGAAACAAATGTGGAGTAAATGAATAAGTTGATCCATTGGCTGGTGCATGAAGCAAAGACCGGAAGGCACGAGGTGCTGTCTAAACCCATGCTGTGGAGTCAGGAAGTGCATAGGGAGAAGCTGGGAAGGTGCCAGGGGATTGATGGTGAGCTGCCTCTTGGAGAATATGTCAAGGTGCCGATCTGAATGGTCAGTGGGACACGCCGTCAGAAGGTCCACAGCCTTTGTGGTCAGGTGGGCACTGTGGGTGCACTGGCTTGGACCTTGCGTTCCACAGGTTCTCTTGTAAGAAAAGGCAGCAGGGGTGGAGGGAGAGAGCAGGGGAAGGCTCACATGGGCACACCAGCGTCAAGAGGGGGAGACCCTGATGCAGACCAGGAAGGAGGGGGAATGGGGAGAAAGACTTGAATTAAAAGTTCCAAATTCCTCTTCTCAGAAAGTCAGACTCAACCTATTTGGCTCTGGCACTCTCGTTGCAGGCTCTGCTCATTAATGAGGAGAACGAGGGCTTCTGTGGAGGCACCATCCTGAATGAATTCTATGTACTCACCGCAGCTCACTGTCTCCACCAAGCCAAGAGATTCAAGGTGAGGGTAGGTAAGTGGTGCTACACCCTTCAGCTGCCTTGCAGGGCCCACCATCACATCCTTATTTTCAGAGACCACTAGAATTGATCAAATTTGTTGGAAACACTAGATAAAATACTGGAATCCAAGGTGTGGGCTAGAGGTGTTTCACAGAGGAGGAAGATGAAGGGCAGAGGAAGAAAACGAGGAGGGGATAGGGGACAAGAAGGAGGAGAGTGAAGATGAAGACGAGGAGTAGTGGGGGAGGAGAATGAGGAGCTTCAGGAGGAAAGGAGAAGGAGGAAGAGGAGGACAGGGTGGCCTTCCCTGAAGCAGCCCAGACCTCCTTTCTCACGGTCCTTCCTGAGGCTCTGGGTGTCCACGCCCAGCACTATGCGCCTCCTCTCAGTGACCTTTCCTCTGAGAAGGCGTCCAGAGCCCCTCCTTCAACGATCTGAGCACTGAGTCCCTCCAACTCTCATATTTTTGTCTGTGGGATTATTTCATAACGTCTGTCCTTTTCCATCAGACTCTAGAGCTGTCCAATGAAAATCCAATGCAAGCCACAAATGTGAGCCACACATGGAATTTTAATTTTCTAGTTATGTTAAACATTCTATTATACATCTTAAAAGTTTACAGGTGAAATTAATTTTAGTAATATATCTTATTTAACCCAGTATACCCCCAAATATTATCATTTCAACGTGTAATCAATTTGAAAATTATTTATGAACTATTTTGAATTTTTTTTTTCATTCTAAGCCTGAAATTTGACACTCACAGCACATCTCAGTTCAAACCAGCTGCATGTTTCAAGTGCCCAGTTGCCCCTGTGGCTGGTGGCAGCCCTCTGGACAGTGAGGGTCTAGAACATAAGACTCCTTGGTATCCCCAGCACACAATACATACTCAGGAAATATCTGTCCTTGAATGAATGAATTGAAAGTCATTGAAGTACTGAACATATATATAAAAAAAAAAGTGACCAATGATTACCCCTGGAGAGTGAAATCGAAACTCATTTTTATTCACCTCTTTATGCTTTCCTATATTTTTCAACTTTTCTAGTGATCGTATACCCTTTTTTAATCAGAAATAAAATAACTACTTTAAAAAAGAAGCCACATGTAAATGCATGGCCCAGACTAAGCTAGCAGCATTGTGTTCTCACCATGTTCCAGGTGAACGGAACACGGAAAAGGAAGAAGGCAACGAGATGGCACATGAGGTGGAGATGATCATAAAGCACAACAAGTTTGTCAAGGAGACCTATGACTTTGACATCGCCGTCCTCAAGCTGAAGATGCCCATCACGTTTCGCATGAACGTGGCTCCCGCCTGCCTGCCAGAGAAGGACTGGGCCGAGTCGACGCTCATGACGCAGAAATCGGGCATCGTGAGCGGCTTCGGGCGCACCCACGAGAAAGGCCGCACATCTACCACCCTCAAGATGCTGGAGGTGCCCTATGTGGACAGGAACACGTGCAAGCTGTCCAGCAAATTCGCCATCACCACGAACATGTTCTGCGCCGGCTACGACGCCAAGCCAGAGGACGCCTGTCAGGGGGACAGTGGGGGCCCCCATGTCACCCGGTTCAAGGACACCTATTTTGTCACTGGCATCGTCAGCTGGGGAGAAGGATGTGCACAGAAAGGAAAGTATGGAGTTTACACCAAAGTCACCAACTTCCTCAAGTGGATCGATAGGTCCATGAAAGCCAAGGCTAGGGCCCTGAGCCAGCAGGAGACCCCTACACCTACTCCCCATTAAAGTGATTATCTTAATACTTGCCATTCTGAACAGGCTGCACCCTGGAATAGGTTTCCTATCTGCAAAGATTAGATCTGTATCGGTTCTTTATCCTGATTTTGTTCTTGCTCTACTGAAGTGGGAAATGAAATTTTCATTTGGAACACTAGATCTTGCCTTTCCCTCGTCAGGTTGGGAAATTTCTTCAGGAAATGTTATAATTTATAGGACAGGGGTCAAAACTCTAGAACGACTCCTTTGCTCAAAACTATGAGGCGGCCGTTTCCATTTGTAGTGTGTTTTCCTGTTTCTCGTTGACCTAAACTGCTGTCTTTGCCAGCCATGCTCAGAACACTTGAGATAAATGACCAAGGTTCTGGGAGCAGAGAAAGGAGGTGCAGCAGTGGTCAGGCCAGCCCACGATTGGGCGGCCTCACCTAGGGATCCCAGGATCGGGGTGGGATTCCCCACTGTGCCAGCGTAGCCTCCCCAGGACCTTCATTCACCTTCTAGGACTGAGACAGCGGTGGAAATATGTCCTCCAGGAGCCCTCTGTGAGCAGCGGGTTCCCTGAGAAGGAGAGGCCCAGACGGCTTCTCATTGGCAGGGATGTTTTAACATTGACTTGACCACACGTTCTTTCTGGCTTCCTGCTAAAATCACTTGGGGCACTTTTAAAATATGTCCAAGCCCAGGCCCACCCTGGCACGGTCTCTTGAGCAGTTTACGTGTCCTTCGTCCAGGCCACAGCCAGAGCACTTAAACCAGAGGTTGTGGGGTGGGCACGGCCCCAGAAGTTTCTACAGCACCTCGGTGACCCCCGAGTGTGTGGTGTGTATTGGCAAGGGCTGCAGGAGGGCTCCCCTCTTCTCAACTAGGTCACTTCTAAATGCCAAGTCTTTCGCCGTCACTGTCTGCACTGCTCTAGGCCCTTGATTTAAATGGTCATGGAAACCAAATGTGCTTTTAGAAAACAAAAAAGGTCACTTCAGCCAGACCTACCAGTTTGTTTTCCAAATGTCCCTATACAGTTTGCGTTTTGCGTAACTCTGCTAAGCAAAGTTTCAAAGTCTCACTACAAAAACTCCCCAAAATGTCAGTAGCTTTTTTTTTTTGTAAACAGGAGATATCGCAAGGTTAGAGTGTTTTGTAAATACGAACTATTGCAAGGTTAGAAAAATCAATGTGAACGAGTATACGGCTTCCCAGAAACGGCCTGAGGAGAGCAGGAAGCACTGAGGGTGACGTTTCTCCTCTTGACTGCCATGACCCTTCCTCAAAGCGAGCCACTGTCAAGTAGAGAAAAAGCCTCAGACAACAGGAGACCGCCATGTCATCGGGTTGAGAGTTTTCTCTATAGCTCAGAGGTCTCTGTCCAGAGGCAAACCCCAGACACGAGTTCTTGTTTCTGGAGATTAAAGGTTGTTTGAGATCCAGAGAGAACCTGGGAGAAGTTTCACAAATAAAACCTACCTTCGCTGTCACTACTTGATCTCTCACTGTTGGCCACTGTTATTGGCGATAGAGTTCATGTGTGATGGAGAGGAAGGGAAACAGAGGCACCACAGGGGGAAGGGGAAGAAGGGCTTTCGTCGCCTCTTCCCTATCCAGAAATAGAATTCAATTCAGCAAGGTTCTAGAGGAAATAGAGTGAAGCGGTGCAGGTGGACACCGTGGGAGGCCCTTGTTGGGGACTCACAGATGGGGTCGGCTCTGCTCATTCCTGTGTACCCTGGAACGACTTATCTCCCTCTCTGAGAATCACTGCTTCATGGGAAAACAGAGCTAATGAAGCCACCTCATCCACACGTGAACCCTAAATGTGTTCTAAGGCTTTCGCATGGGGGGACATTCCCTTACTTGCTACCATCAGAGTTTCCGTCAGGGAAGTCATCTAAGGGGCTGCTGGGCGTAGAAGGCGAGTCCCTGAGGGCATAGAGATAAGCAGGAAGCCAAGGGTAAGGAACAAAATTGTGTGAGAAAGTAAGGGTTTGATGCCTTCCCCGAGAGTGAGGGAGAAGTTAAAATACTACAATAAAACCACCTCCTCAGCCACTGCCACCCCCACACGCATGCTGTTTCTGGGGGGAAGAAGAACAAAGGTGATAGCCTGGGAACATAGTCACCCCATAAAATGGAGCAGATTCTGGGTGGTGTTATGAAGTTCAAAGGGGTCGGGAGGCCCAGCTGAGTGTGAGTTAGGAAGCAACAGAGAGCACAAGCCAGCTACGTGGAGGCCAGGCCTAGGGCTGCTGATTCAACACCAGCGGTGGCAGTGGGTTCCCCAGAACACAGGCGACCTTCTACATGCAGGGCCTCTGGGGTGCTGGCTCACTGGAGGGCCGGGCCGGGCGGGTCCTGAGGCCCTGCCTGCAAGTGCAGGACACAAAGCCGGGGGCCTTAAAGCTGGATGAGCAATGGGACCGTTGCAGTTGGGAGTGGCTGCTCTCCATCCCCACTGGGATGGAGCCAACTAAATGGGAACTGGAGAGTTTAAATTTTAATATTAGCAAGACCCCTGCTGCTACAGCCACCACGAAAGTCATCAGTCGAGGCAAGTCATCAATGAACACCAAAACCCTGGTGGAAAAGTCACTGAGAAACAAGATATTCGCAGTCTCAGGGCATGGCCCCAGAAATGACTTTTTAATTACAAAAAGGACAGGGCAGCTTCTTAAAATTGTCTTATATCAGTTTCAGGGATCTAGCATACTGGTTAGATATTTATATAATTTATGAAGTGATCCCCCCCATCACTCTAGTACCCACCTGGCACTATACACAGCTATTACAATATTATTGACTATATTCCCTCTGCTGTACTTACAGCCCTGTGACTATTTTCTAACTGCCAGTCCGTAACAAGGTAGGTTTATAACAGTGAGGTCTGCGGGTCACAACGCTATCCGAGTGGCCCGTTATCACCAACAAGAGGGTCACAGACATGCTGTACCCTGACACAGTGCACTGGGAAGGGCACATATCGCTGACGTGTGAGTCTGTGAGAGGTCAATAGGGCAAATCTAGCTGAGGAAGTCCTGGGCGCTCCAAAAATGTCAGTGTCGAAAGCTACAAAACATCCGGGTACACATGAAATGAGACTTTGAAAGAAACTAACAGAATGCAGTGAGAGAGAAGAATGGCTGCAGTTCTCGCCTGATGTCCCTTAACGAAAGAGAATCCCCTGTTATACGGAGGCGTAGGGGAAAGAAGGACAGGAGAGACAGACAGGCAGAGAAGGACAGAGAGACAGGGACAGACAGACAAACAGAGAGACAGGGACAGAGGCAGAGGGAGAATGTCCACTGGGGTCTATCCGCTGTGCTGATCTACCCAAGGAAAGGGTGACCAAGAATCAGTCGAGGACGGGGTATGAGTGTGCTGTCCTTTCAGACAGGGTTCTGAGTATTTATCATCTCACGGTAATTCTCAGTTCAAAGACACACTTGGTTCTTACAAAAGGTCCCCTAAGTCCACTCCTCCACATGGCACTTGGTGCTGCAAACACCTGGCTGTGCAGGTCTTACCGAGAGGTAGGTGAGGCCCCTGGTGCTGTGGTCTGCTCTCTAGCCCTTTACGGAAAAATTTGCTGACCCCTGGCCCACCCCATCTAAGTTCAGTTTCCCTCTCCGATCTCAGTCCTCTGCTGCCCTCCTGTGGATGCCCTCCTGTCACACTACCCTCCTTGCGATGCTTCTGGCAACTGTGCCCTCCCTCAGGGCTTAGGCGTTCTCTGTGTTCACGTTTCTCTCCTAAAGGGAGCCTCTTTAGCCTGGGCCACCGTATCTACTCTCCTTTTCTTGACAGCAAAATTGAACATTTCTCCCTCCTCCCTCCCTACTTGTTCCTTTCTCCTCTCTCCCCCAGGCTCTCCCTCCCTGCCTCCCTACACTCCTCCTTTGTGTCCCCCACACACCTAGAATGTAAGTTCCAGGCAACTGTCTTGCTCACTGTTGTATCCCCAGGCCCAGAATACCTGGCCAGGTGGGGAAGCCCACCTGAGCCTTGTTACCTGGGGCTGTGTGCATGCCGGAGGAGACTCTCTCAGTCTATCACTCTATTTCCTTGGACAGGACCTCCTGACTTCACTCCAGAAGTCTGCCCAGCTATGTCTCCCTAAATACCACACCAAGGCCCTCTTTGCCTTAGCTTTACATTTTTCTGTCTTTTCTTCCCTCTTTTTTTTCTGTCTTAAACGGAAAAATCCAGAACTGAAGCATATATTTAGAACGTTGAATTTATTCAATAAAATTCCACTTGAAATGTCCTCCTAAGGGGAAGCACTTTTCTCATTTTCGTCTTCTGTCTCCTACTTGGCTACAGGTTTTAGGACTGGTGGTCATTTTAAGCAGCTCCTCCTGTGCTGTGAGCGTGGCCCAGGGTGGACTTTGGCCCCCGTGTTTGCAGACCTGTCCCTCAGCGGCCCGGTCGGAATGGCAGGCCGCATCCAGCTGCTCCTGGTGCTCCTGGTCCTGCACTGCACTGAGCCCTCAGGTAGGCAGCTGCTGTCTAACCACATCCCTCCCGACAGCGTGGGTCTGATACAAAGGGTATTTCCTAGGCAGATAAGCCCCTGAGTGACCAGTATGATCTTAAATCAGCCCCCTAAAGAGCCCCCCTGGTCTCTTTATCATTCACGACAAATATGTTGGAAATAACGGTGGGGCCTCCCCAAAACGATGCCGGAAGGAATTAGGAGTGTGAGAAGCTGAGTGGGTGGCTCAGTCAGCGGGGCCCAGATGGAGTGCGGGGCGGGGCGCATCCCCGCAGCCACTTCTCTGGGGGAGATAGAAGTTGTACCCCATCATCTCCACAGCTCTCCACCACCAGCTATAATGCAGGGAATTAAAAGGGCCTGCTGCCCTGTGGCCCAGGGGTCCCCAGACCCCATGGGGACGGCATTTTTTCTTAAGACAGACCTAGAGAGGAGGCTCCCCGACTATGCTCTAACATGTGGCAGCTAGAAGACTGGGAAAAGTGTGTGTCTTTACTTCCCTGTGACAGTCAATTCAGGAAGTAAGAGCCCACTCATTGCTCTCCAGGAAAAAAGGCTCCACCGGCCACTTAAGCAAGTTAACTGGTTTGACTTTCCTGTTTTGAGGGAATTATGAGCCCTGTCACCATTTTAAAATGTCTTCATTTCATATTTATCAAGACATTAAATATTATAAGTGGAGGCACTCTTGGTCTCAAGCCTTAGAAGTCTTGTCGTGTACCTATCTGCCATGGTCTTCCTTTACATTCCTTCCCATTCTGTCTCAAACTGGGGTCGTGTGTGTGCCTCCTCTGCTCTCCCAGCCTTGTAAATGCAGCTGCATTTCCTCTGCAGCTTCAGCTAGATATGGAGTCATCCACCACCCCCACCCCTCAGCCGCCTCCCAGCAATCCCAGCCTAGCACAGTAGCCACTGAAACAGGGTAGGTCCAAGGTGAGATTGCTGCGAGCTTAAAACACATTGCGAAGGTTACACGAAATAAGAATGTAAACTCGAATCAATAGTTTTTAACAGAGATTGTATGTTGACGCAATATTTTGGATCTATTGGGTTAGATAAGCATATTATTAAAATTATTTTAAACTCTTTCGATGCTTTAAATGTGGTGCTGGGATACTTCAGTGAACCTGGGGCTTTCATCCATCCCCCTTGGGAAGCACCGTCCAGCACAGCCAAGTGTCCAACTGGCCCACTGCACCTCACCTTCCTTATCACCCTCACCCTCCACACAGCAAAGAGCTTGATTTGGAAAACACTAAGCTGGTCATATTCTTCTTCTGTTTAAAACCTTTAGAATAAAATCCAAAAGACTTGAAGTGTTGTGCCAATCAGAGTTAGATCTGTCTGTGATTAGAAGAGACCCACAAGTAACATTATAGTTTACAGCGCTGTATACAACCTTACACAACCTTAAATTAATCACAATAGCTTAAACAAAATGGGGATTTGTTGAATTTTGGTATTAGAAGGGCTGTGGATCGGATACACAGAAAAACCCTCCTGATAAAAACTGAAAGTGGATAAATCTTGTAAATGCATCACTAGGCTGGCACGAAGGGAAAAAATCAACAGAAGCCAAAAAAATAAAACACATTGTGAAAGATAAGCATAAATCGGATTGTCACCGTTGGAACCTCACCACTCCAGATGGAGACCCCGCACCAGCCCAGTAGACAGCCTTCGACCCTCCACACAGAGGAAAAGAAACCAATTCCCTGACTGGATATTGGCAGTGGGTAGAGGAAGAAAAACATCTCCCAAGAACCAGTGGCTACAGTGTGACCCAGTGGTCTGGAAACCCCAACAGTCTGGTGTCAGGTCCACCTGGATGGAAAGCACCCACCTTGAGACAAGCGCAGATCCTCCCTGGAGAAACCCACTTTCATTCTGGGCCCCAGAGAATTCCAGCCCCTAATGTTCTGAAGAAAAAAGGCCATTCGAGGTCAAAGAAAAAAATCCCCAAATTCACAAAGAAACAGGACAACCATGAACCTGCAGGGAAAAGAATAGAATCGGACCTCAATGCTCAGACACGGAACACAAATAAAGGTTCAACACATTTGAAGAAACATGAGATAAAAATATGAGAAGGAACAATGCCTCTGATAAGGACCTAATATCCAAAATATGTATAGAATATATACGACTCAATAACAACCACAACAAAAAAAACGATCCAATCCAAAAATGGGCAGAAGACCTAAACAGATACTTCTCCCTACAGGAAATACAAATGGCCAACAAATATATGAAAAGATGCTCAACATCGCTAGCTATTAGGGAAATGCAAATCAAAACCACAATGAGATACCATCTCACACCTGTTAGAATAGCTCTAATCAACAGAACAAGTAATAACAAATGCTGGAGAGGATGTGGAGAAAAAGGAACCCTCATACACTGCTGGTGGGACTGCGAATTGGTGCAGCCATTATGGGACACAGTATGGAGGTTCCTCAAAAAACTAAGAATTGATCTACCATATGATCCAGCAATCCCCCTACTGGGTATTTACCCCAAAGACTTGAAAACCCATATCCAAAAAGATATTTGCACACCGATGTTCACAGCAGCGTTACTCACAGTGACCAGGACATGGAAGCAACCGAAGTGTCCTACGATAGATGATTGGCTAAAGAAACTGTGGTATTTCTATACAATGGAATATTATTCAGCCGTAAGAAGAGATTAAATACTGCCATTTACAACAACATGGATGGACCCCGAGATAATCATGCTAAGCAAAGTAAGCCAGACAGAGAAAGTTGAAAATCTCATGATATCACTTATATGTGGGATATAAACCTAAAAGCAACAAATGAACAGGACAAACAAACAGAGACTCATGGACATGGACTATAGACTAGTGGTTACCAGAGGGGAGGTGGGAGGGAGGAGATAGACCGGGGGGAAAATATTAAATCATTTCTTCAATTAAAAAAATAAATAAAAAATAAATTTTTAAAAAATATATGAGAAGGAAATAAGACATTAAAATGTTCAAACACTTGTGAAAGATAATCACGTAGAACTTCTGAAATGGAAAATATATCAATTCAAAATTTTTAATCAGTTAAATAAATAAATAAAAGGAGGGAAAAGAGAAAATTCTCCTTTACAACAGAACGCTAATTAGTAAATCTGAAAAAAAATGAGTTTAAAATCACTATTTTGCGATTATAATGACAACAACTGATTCAGGAAAAACAACCAAGGATGCCAAAACCATTCAGTTAAAGACACTCACAGTCCCAAAGTATCTTTCTTATGGTGGAGAAATATGTGTCACCATCTGTGCAGTGTTCCCCAAACTTCATGTTCACCCCAAACCTCAGAATGTGACCTAATTTGGAAACAGGGCCATTGCAGATATAATAAGAAGAGATCATCCCCAATCAGGGTGGGCCCTAAATCCAATGGCTGGTGTCTTTCTGTCCTCCCTGATGTGGGCCTCATCCTCTCATTCAAGAATGGTGCTTAGCTCTCCCTGCAGCCATCACATCCAGACAGCAGGATGGAAAGAGGGACAAAGAAATGGCCACACAAGGTTCTTAGGCAGCTAGAAATAGGGGGTTCTTGTTCTATGCCATTGGACTACTGGGGACAGCCCCTCTTGAGCCTCCCTTCACCTATATGGTCCAGGTTTGTGATACTGTTCCCTGCCTTCCTCTCGCAGAGCAGGCTTCTACCTTGGCCTAAAATGCAGTCCATTTCCCACCTTTCCCATTCCTAAGCTAATTCTTACTCACCCTTCAAATCTCAGTGGAAAAGCCCCTTTCTCAGGGATGCTCTCCCTGCCCCTGCAGCCTGTGGCATTCTGACAGTGGTTCTCCTGGTGGCCTAAGTTGTCTTTGCAGCTCTCTGACTTTTCACATGTTCACACTGCAGTGCTCATAATCTCCATTCACTATGTGCATGATGATTTGTTGAATGCCTGTCTACAGTAAGGTCCTAGCCCCATACAGGCCGGAACTGGTCAGTCTAGTTTTCTGCTGAATTCCCAGCACCTGGCCCACACTGGCCCATGGAAGGTGCTCAGTAGATACCTGCTGGGTGACTTAAGCCTACTTTTCTAGCTTCAAAGCTCACCATACTTCCCCACTCCCTCTCCCTGCACCCAAGATTAAAGCCAAACTGTCTAATTGCTACTTCCCTGTGTTGCTTTGTGCAAAGCTGTCCTTACACATCCATTCGGTGGAGACAGCTGGGAAGCACCTGTTCAGCAGGGCTGCATCTCCAAGCCCCCTCATAACCACGTTGCCATCACCCACGGAATGTGAATAGGGATCCTACGTGCCACTTTCGGGCACATCTCCGAGACTTTCTCCACCTGCAGGCTGGCTGCACATGGAGCCACATGTGAGCAGCCACAGAGAAGAAACCTAGGACTCAAATGTCATTGTCACGTGACATACACCCAGCAGGAAGCAAAATTCTGTGTCTGAGTGGTTATGCATTGAGTCTACTTGTTACAATGCATTAGCCACACTGACTTTACACTCCTTGCCTTTGTCATAATATTCCTTCCTCTCCAGGAGTGATTCCCATCAAAAGTCAATTCAATTCTCAATGCCTGTGTCAAAAGGCAGCAGTTTTCGTTCCTCCTTGCTCTGGGCAGAATTTATCCCTTTGTTTTAAGTCTATTAAACCTTTTAATGTGTGATATTATGATAGTTGTCCATCTGTTTGTCCAGAACAAAATCCTAAAATGTGGGGGTGGAGTCTGAGATTTCCATTTTTGTAATATCAAGCCTGCTACACCCTAGGTGCCAAATACAGCCTAAGCGAAAGAAGAAACAAATGAGCTGTTTCAAGTTAATGCTGACACCAGCCCAGTTGTGGGGACTTGACATGGTCCAGCCTCTCTGAGCCCCGGGTCGTCTCTCCATAAAATGTTAGCGTCTGCCCCTAATTCATCAGGGTGTCCATTCATTCAACAAAGATGAAGTGTACTTTCTCCATGTGTCCAGATGAGGGTGGGCCCTGCAGACAGGAGGATGAGCAGACCCTTGAGGCCTGGATCTGGAGGGGACAGAAAAGGTGGCAGCCAGGCCACTGGCAGACGTCTGGTAGTCATAGCACCATGTACCCTGCCCCCCAGGAAGCTGGTATTGAATTTTAGGGTAAGTCCATCCATGTTGACAATATCTACATTCTTATCTTGCTCCATAGTATTTCTTCCCCGCTCAAAAGCAAATGAAGTTCTGATACGATGGAAGCGTGCTGGTTCCTATCTTTTGGAAGAGTTCTTTGAGGGAAATTTGGAAAAAGAATGCTATGAAGAAATTTGTGTCTATGAAGAAGCAAGAGAAGTATTTGAAAATGACGTGACCACTGTATGTACCCCTCCCCCACCATGAACTTATACGCTTTCTGGTTATTCAAATTTCCACTGCCTTAGAGAGCCTAATTTCTTAAGAGACAGAGCTGAATAACCTGTTTGCTTACCTGTGAGGTTAATTTAATCTTAACTTTATAGATGAGGAAACAGAGACAGAATTCACATCTATTAAGTGGGGGACCCCTACTCCTAAACTTTTTCTTCAAATTAAGCAAATTGGCATATCAATTATTTACTCATTACAAACATCACTCAGCTTGCTATGACTCTGACAAAACAATATTTTTAAGAGAGATCTAATTGTTTCAATATAACAAATTTTTAAGAAACAAAAATTTTCTCTAGGGAGCCTACATAGCAAGAAAATTTCATAATTTGGATTATAGTAATCTATAATTTGAATTAAAAGTGACTACGTGTATACTCTAAATGTAGGCAAACCATTCATACTTATAAGTTTATCAGAAGATAGAGAAGCTAGTCAAACCTGAGAGGCTGAATATTTGTGTGTAAATATTTTAGAATGGTAAAATATTTAATAAAGATTTCCTAGTTTTACATATGAAAGTAGCAATATTTAAAGTTGATTTTGAATATCAACTTGTTTCTTTAATATATTTTAAAAATATTTTTTAAATCATAGATTCTTAAATGCTCATATATAAGGGAAGGCTTCTGAAATAGACAATTTTTTAATAAAACTAGGAGAAATTCAAACTTCTTGGTGAAGAGAAATTGTATTCTTAATTTGTGCTTGTGACATCATTCAGATTGTTACACATCCAAGTATGATTGGGGAGATACAATTACATGTTTACTTTCCAGGCTTTAATTCTGAGTAATTCTCCTAATTTTAGATACCCCTACCCAAACTAACCTCCCACACACACATACACAATTTTAATTTTGTAATCATCGTTTAATTGGCTTATTAAAAAAAGAAAAAGTGATGTAAATTTTTTATGTATACATCATGCCCTCTGTAAAGTAAGGACATGAAGACTGTAACCCTGGGGGAGCAAAAGGTGGCCTTGGGAGGCCGTGGTCATGGTTTTTGTCCCATGCCGTAGACTGTTATTTTTCCTTCTTTAAATAGGTTACGGTAAATACATACTGAATAGGATATGTTCCATATATAGTAAATAGAACATTAAGTAAAGAATTTTACATTCTTCGTTTCAATCAGTATTCTCCTATTAAGTAGACAAAATTAACATTTTCTTATGTTTAAGTCTAACCTTAGGAGAAAAAATAAAACAAATAACCTGCTTGCAACGTTTTTACGCTTTAATTTTACAGGACAGATTTTGGGAAAAGTATATGGGTAAGTGGTTTTCCTCAGCCTTGTCCAGGATTATTTCCTCTTCTTTATCCTTGAGATGAGGTAAGGCATTTGACTCTAGACAGCCAGTGAATTCCAGATTTTAAATCTTAGACTTCTGGACCCCTGACCCAAAGGAAGAGCCTGGCACTCCCTCCGCAAGAATGAAGACAGGGGTGGGAAAGTCCCTGCAGTCCCTCCAGGATCAGGGTGAAGCACCTGTGGGGCTGAGTGGCAGAGGCTGGAGGGTTCCCCACCCTGAGCGGCCCTGAGGTGTCCCTAGGCCCCACACTGAAGGGTCAGAACTTGGTTAAATTAAGGAAAGCGACAGCTCCCTTAGGCTTGGTAAAGATGTTGGGCGTCCCTACAGGAGAAGTGCTGTTCAGCCAGTGATAGTCATGGTGACCACTCGACAAAGAAAGAAGGACTATGAGGGCTGGTCAGAGCCCGGGGGACGTATGTGGGGCGCCTGGCAGCCTTCTTCAGCCTCCTGGTGTCTTGGGCAGTGGGGCCAGGGGATGTCAGGAGAGCCAAGATAATGCCACCTGCACAAGGATTTCACACCCTTCTCGGCAGGTGGCACTCCATGTATCTCCCAGCCCTGCCTCAACAACGGGTCATGCCAAGACAACATCCGCACCTACACCTGCACCTGCTCCTCGGGCTATGAGGGCAGAGACTGCGCCTTTGGTGAGCCCCCACTAGCCCCCACCAGCCCCAACCTGCTCCAACCCACTCGAACTACACAGAGATGGGCTGCCAGGGGTGAGCAAAAGAGTACCCATGGGAACCAGTTCTAATTCAATTCTCCACTGGAAATTACATTCTGTGAACAGCATTCCTGCCTCACAAACACTCCTTCCCACGGTTTTCATTGCTTAGAGTCCCCTCTTCTTCCTCCCAAACCCACTCCCACTAAAATCATTTACAATCTAGACAGGTATTCCTGGAACCTGACCGATCCCAAGCAGGGGTGATGGGATCTGGAGGGTCAGTCTATAAGGGGGAGTCACATGCAGCCTGACTCAGAGGTAGGCATGGATTCAAGACACTCCCTGCAGCTGAGATTTAGAGCTTCATGAACTAATATTCCTTAAATACAAATAAAGTAAATGCAAAATTTACTTGTAGGGGTAGGGAGAAACCAAATTCCTATCAGTAATGATCAGATACGTAAATAAATTCACTTAATCTTCTCAATGCAGTCAGTTTTCCGGGGGAAAATATTACTTCCAGCCCTATGTCTCCTCTGAAATCCAGCTTTCTACTCCAACTGCCTCCTTGAGAGCCCTACATAATGTTTTGCAGACATCCCAAACTTAACATATGCCAAAGCAAGGTTTTAATCTGTACCCCACACATCCCTCCTGCCATCCCAGCTGCTCAACCACCCACATGGGGTCACACTAGACCCCTCCCATCCCACAACCCCACCTCAGAGAGCCATTTAAAGAGTATAGTTATTGTAGTGGAAGTGAAATATGATAAGTGCATACATACAGCTAGAAAAATAGACAGATACCTTTGCAATATGTATGCAGATACTCCCAAGACCAAATTACATTTTCTGAGGACAAAGACAAAGGTTGCCACTCACTGAACCTTTGCTATCTCCATGCACAGTCCAGAATACGAAATGCTTATATGAGCAGCCAAAAATTTCAAAAGAATGAGAATATTTTAAGTGAAAAACCAGAACCCCAAGGCACAAGGAGATTCAAAAACGACTATTTCCATGTTAGCATCGTCTGTTTTTCCCCTTTGCTTCCTCTTCAGCTAAAAATGAATGTCACCCATTGAGGACTGATGGTTGTCAACACTTTTGCCATCCGGGACAGGAATCCTACATGTGCAGCTGTGCTAAGGGGTATAAACTGGACCAGGACCACAAATCGTGCATTCCGCATGGTGAGTTCTCCATCAAATGAGAAATGAGAAAAGATGGTTTCTCTCTTCCTTCAGTTCCCATCCACACACCCCCCTCCTTCTCTATAATAGTTTGAAAGGTCATCTCTTCTATTTGTCATGAGGAGTCGTGATCTTTGCCTCCACACTGAAGCTTGCCTGGATCATAGCAGTATCTTAGCTAACCCACAAACACCAAGAGCAAGTGATTTCATTTCACTATGCTCTGGGCCTACATGAGCTATCTCAAAATAATGTGCATGAAAGAATCAGGTTCAAGTAGTTGGAATCATGGATAAAACCCTATGTTTGACTTGAAAAGCACTGATTTTTCTTCTCATGTTGTCACCACTTATGAAGAGAAGTGTGCATGTGGAATCTTGAATTCTAAATACATCATGATGCCCCCAAAAAGCAACTGGAATCTTCAAATTTTCCCATGGCAGGTAAGAGAAACATTTTATAAACATATTTTGATTTTTTCTTACAAATCTCACCCTATTTGTCATTCCATCTTCTTTGCCAAACAAATAGAAACGTGATGACTAAGAGGAGTCATGGTTTAGATGAACTATTTACTAATCTCGACATCACACATGAAAGCACTTTCCAATGCTGAATTCACAACTTCGTCTGTCTTCATTCTTTGCACCCAATAAAAACATGTAGTTTTATTTGCAGCCACACAGGGCCTTTCTTATGGAATTCAAACTATTCTCAATGTCATATCGCTCAGAACATAAGCATCCTCAAGGTGCACTCAGGTGTTTGAGTTGACCCCAGGGAAGGCAGAAGGCCAGAGTTCAGGACACAGGCTCCACTCCCCAGCCACCTGGCTGAAACTCCTGCTCCGTTATTGTGTGCAGGCAATTTCTCTTCTTCGGCATTCATTTTTATTTTCCAGTTTCCCCACTTTTGATTTGTTTGGAAGTTAAACATTCTATTTCTATTTAATGGTTACCCTCGACATTTAAAAAGTCATTTTTAACCTAACAATATAAAAAGTTAGTATTTTATACCCCCCCTCCCTAAATTATTTCAAGCACCTCATGCTAGGCCCATCTGCTATTTGACTAGTATTTATTCTCTTCTTGCTTTTTTACTAATTCCACAAAATAAGTATTATTATTTTCATTATTATTATGGTTTAAGCACCATTGTGGGTTTTAATTTACCTGTTTTCCATTTTCCTTTCATCTCAGGACTCTAATGAAGATCATCTTCTGCCTTAAGTACATATACTCTTTACAATAGAAGATAAGCCACATATGTAAATGAAATTTCCTATTAGTCACACCAATAAATCAGATTAAATGAATTTTGATAAAGTATTTTATATACCCCAATGTTTAAACACTATTATTTCAACACATATTTAAAAATTGAGACATTTACATTTTTTTCATTACTAAATCTTTGACGTCTGAGATTTTTGTTGTTGTTGTTGTTGTTTTTGTTGTTGTTGTTTTACTTGGAACATATCCAGATTTGGACCAATCACATCTCGAATGCTCAAAAACCACATGTGACTACCGTATTGGGCAGCAGAGCTTTAGAAGTTTCTTTTATGAGGGGCTGTGTGTGTGTGTAACACTTTTATTTCACCCTGATGCTTACAAGCCAGTTTAGCCGAGCAGAATCACTTGGCTGCTGCGTGGACAGATGATTGAATAGAGCTCAGTGACTATAGTAATAATCCAGATTTGAAAGGAAGCTGAGTGAAAGGAGATAAAGTGATGGAAAGGAAGGGACAAAACCAGAAATGGTCTAGTAATCAGCTGGTGAACTTTGCTTTATCGTGTTGCCTTTCCCCCTTAAGCTTTCTAAGGCCCATTACTCATACTCACATTCTTATCATCATCTGCCCATAAGTACACTAAGGCAAGTTTCAGAATATGGGTGAGAGGAAGCTGATGAATGGATAACTGTGTGCAGTCAAGCCCTCATGAATGACGGTGGTGGTCTAGTTCTGCCAAACACACCATCTTGTTTCCCTGTCCACTTGAGAGAATCTTAGTTGCCATTTTCACCTACAGAATTAATGTTAGTACCAATGAGACTAAGAGCTATCACCTGTGAGGTGAGCATTCTCTATATACAAACCAAATGTGCTTGGAGACACATTGATTAAGGCAATACTATTAGATTTTAATTCTAGTACAATAAGCAGTACTGAAGTTATTTAATGGAATTAACTGGCCTAGTAGAGGTGAAAATTATTTTTAGAACTTGTTTCTTACATTCTAGATAAGAAATTGGCACTGCATTTCACTGAATTTTACAAGTGTAGCTGACTAAAGCTGAAAATGCTATCTTCCCTCAAACTTGGTTTTATCCACCTATAAAAAGATAATATGAGTTGTAGTGAGGATTAAAGCTAGTGTACCTGACTCACGTAAGTAGTCAATAAATGGCAACTATTATTAATAAACACTTAAGATTTCCAAAAATGAGGCTACATTAAATTTAAAAAACTCTTTTATACTTTGCTTAGCATTTCTCATTTTATTAAGCTACTGAAAATTGCAATAATTAACATTTCTTGAGCCAGCACCTGTGCTATGTGGGTACATACTTTATTTCACTTAATATTCAAAATAACCTCACATGTTTTATATTCCTGGTAATAGTCTTTGCTCTAAAATCTCCCTTGTCTGGTATTAGACACTTCAGTTATTGATTAGTGTTAGCATGCAATGTTTTTCTCAATATTCTATACTATATTTTATATTTAAAGTGTATGTTTTAGTCTATGGCCATGCTACCCTGAACAAGTCTGATCCCATCTGATCTCAGAAGCTAAGCAGGGTCAGGCCTGGTTAGCACTTGGATGGGAGACCACCTAGGATGATCAGGTACTGTAGGCGTAAAAATAAGGGATTGTAAACTGATAAGGTCCTTGCAATCTGTGAGGTCAACCAAAGGTTGCCTCACCTAAAAAAAATTTAAAAATAAAATAAAAATTTTATGTTTTATAGGCACTATATAGTTGTCTTTCAATTTTATCCGAACTGACAAATTCCTGCCCTTTAATTGGGGTATTTAGATCATCTTATATTTATTTAGTTAGGTTTATATCCATACTTTTGCTATTGGTTTTCTATTTTCCCATTTGCTTTTTCTATTTTTCTTTTTCTATCTTCTATTGGATTATTTATATGTATTTTTATGATTCCATTTTACCTTCTTTGTTGGCTTATTACCTAGCATTGTTTAGTGGCTGATTTAGAATACAGTGTAGATCTTTGGTTTATCACAGGCTATTCTATCTGAAGCTGTTATCACAGTCCTTCACTGGCTGTCTTTGGAGCGCCCATATTCTTAACCACTAGACTATACTGCCCCTAATTCCGCAAATTGTCACTAGCAATTTACTGTGTTTTGGTTTTTTAAGGTGAAACTAACAAATTCCAAAGGAAAAGACTTTTGTGGTGGCGTTATAATACAGGAAAATTTTGTACTGACAACAGCAAAATGTTCACTGTTACACAGAAATATTAGTGTGAAAACAAGTAAGTATTTTAGCATTTATTTTTATAAGATCACATTGGGGAAAAAACTATCCTATATAGAAATGAAAATTTAAAAACTAGAATTGTGTTTCTAATGCAATACATAACTGAATTTAGCTTCAATACGGAGACACTGATAAAATCAGAAAACATATGTAAAAGACCTAGCAGAATGTCTGGGCATATCAAGCAGGCAAATGCTAGCATTTATTCTAAGGAGGGAATCACAGCCAATAAAAATAAAACAACGCTGAAATGGTATAAGAGATAGATAATTGGCTGAAAATCAGACAATATGGGTTCAGATCCCCCTCTGCTACCCAAGACCATTGCTGTGATGTGGGACTCACCACACAACACGTCTATGCCCAGTTCCTATTAGTGAAAACTGGGCAGTGATCTCTATACTGTAGGGACGTTGCGAAAGTTCAATGATAATTTGTGAAAGTGCTCTATGATGATTCTGAAGAACTTTGAGTATATTTTATTCCACAACCTTGAACATTTTTCAGTCAACAAAATGTTAGCCTGAAGAACTACTTCCAAACAGCCAAGTTTTAATTAATGTGTTGATTTCTTCATACTTTTTTGACCATTTCACCAAAACCCCCAAAATAGCTCATTTTAATTTCTTTTAGAGTATGAGGCAAGACCATGAGAATTAGTTGAAATACTTCACTCTGAGTTCCCTTTCAATCCATAGATGAAAGGAGATCAGTGCAATTAGCCATGGCACGTTTTACCACGCCTCGCCTCTGCCTTGACACATGGCTCACTGAGGAATTAATTAGTCTATTATTATTTTTGCAACCTTGAAAATCAGCTATTGTCCATTATTTCAGATTTTCACAGAACAAGCAAGGACCCACTGATGATTGAGGTAAAGAGCGTCCACGTGCACATGAGGTACGAGGAAGAGACGGGGGACAATGACATTTCCCTATTGGAGCTGGTGCTGCCCATTCAATGCCCGGATGTGGGGCTCCCCATCTGCATGCCCGAGAGAGACTTCATGGAGCGCATCCTCATGCCGGGGACAGGGGGACTCCTCGTTGGTTGGACATTCAATGGCTCTGAGCTGGGCAACACGCCGATGCAGACGCCAGTCACACACATGGACAGCAAGGAGTGTGGCAGAGACTTTAATGTGACAGTCACGACAAGGACATACTGTGAGAGGGGAGCAGCAGTTGGAGTGGTGCAGTGGGCGGAAGGCAGTATAGTTGCCAGAAAACACAAAGGCACTTGGTTCCTGACGGGGATTCTATGCTCGGCACCCACAGAACAGTATGGACATGCATTTCTTCTCACCAAGGTTTCAAGATATTCACTCTGGTTTAGACAAATCATGAAGTGACTAAACTCAGCTAACCAGAAAGAATAAAATATGTGGTGGGACTCCAAATTTTAACTGCAAGCATGGAGATAAATTGAAATTTCACAGCAAAATGGCTGTGACAGTTTCAGAACCCATTCGGTCTATAAACTGTTGGTTATCACTTATGAGATCATTTGTGTTGTGACAGTTCTTTCCTTGGGACTTTTTATTTAAACAGAGACCTTAACAGAATGGGAGATATATTAAATAATAAAAACACATCGCTCAGTCATAAAAGCCCAGTTTCTTAAAACCCTCAACTTATCCAAGTCTAATGCTTTCTGATGCTATCGAGTCAATAAACGTTGCTTAATCTAACAACATACAATGAGTGTATGTCTTTAGGATGGAAGCTTCTAAGAACTGCTAGTTATAGACAAAAGTGGCCTCATAGTTGTGGCAGGTTCACTGATTGCCATCGTGAGTGAAAGGACTGCGCAGTGTTAGAAGCAGCAATTAGGAGAGAGTCAGCATGGGAAAAAGAAAATAATACTGAGAGGAATACCATGTAGAGACAGTTGTAAAAGATCAGGAAGCACAAGAGGTTGAAAGACAGAAAATGTGAGGCCTTTAAACAGAGCTGTGTGCCTGGAGAGGTTCTTCCCGTGGAGGGAAAACTCCCACAGGTTCCAGGGAGTCACTGGATCGGAGCCAGCACTGAGCCTCTCAACTCTGCTACTGAACCAGCCAGCTGACTCTCAGTTGTTTCACACTTTTGTGGCATTCTCCCGGGCTCTAAATGGGGTAATAATAGCATCTACCAAACAGGGCTGAGTTAAGCACTGCAACAGTATTGAATCACAGTGATTATCTATTATCATCATGAAGACTGCAACTTCAATGCAGTAAAGAGAACTCAAGGGCAGCCCCAAACAGTGCTTCCCTGAAGACCAGAACTCCACGTGGGGGTACGAGTTTGTGCCGAAATGAAAAGTGAGAGCAAATGGATAAAAATGTTTAAGTTAATCTCTTAACTCTTATTTAAGGAAGTAGCAGAACTGCTTAACTAAGTGCATATATTTCCAATCCCTCCATTTCCTTGAGCGAAATAAAAAAGTCTCTACAGGCTAACTGCTCTGTAGACCTGCAGACGGGGTGGAGAGAGGGCAGTTCTTTCTCCAGAAGCACATGCAAGGATGATGGTGGTCTGCCGGAGCCTCATTATACAGAGTTGTTGAAAAGAAGATTTTTTTAAGGGAATAAAACAGTGAGTCAATTTAAACATTCTTTTGACTAAAATACAGGGAGTTTAAACACAATCCAGATTTTTAAGTTTAACAGTTCTTAAGCACATTAAGTATCTTTCATTTCTGATACTATTCTTTAACCTCAAAATTAAACTTTTTTTTTTTTGCCAATCTGCAGATGTGCTGGCCACCCATTTCTCTGAAAGGAACTTGGTAAAGATAAATATGTTAATCTAACGCAAACTAATGGTGAGGGCAGTGGAGGAACAAGAATGAATTTTAAAGTCGTAGCAACATTTGATATCCCAAAAGATATAATAAAGAATATGCCATTTGTATAAATTCAGGATGTCTTTTTTATAGAAAGAATTATATCAAAAGTTACAAAGAACCAATTATGAACAACACTTTTGGAGAAGTAAACTATAGCTGCCTTAGAGACAGAGCCTCCTTCACAGAAGTTTCACCAACACTCCAGAGCCAAAGGAGGAGTCTGCAATGTCTGAAAAAGCAAATTCCAGGTCTCCATGAAGATGACATTAGTCATGAGTGATGATGGAGATTTTAACATGTCCAGGTATGCTGGCAAATTCAGTTTCAGCATCCTTAGGAAAAGAGTCCCAGAGAGATTCTGGCTGCAGAGAATAAAGCCATGGCACAGGACTGATTTCATCAGCATGATAAAAAACTAGAGGAGCATGCGCCTTCGCAGGACTGTTTTCACATTCAACACACTGTAGACAGCGGAGGGAATGGGTTTTGCTTGCTAACAACTAGCTTCTGATGCTGATGTGATATATAGCCTTTAATGTGACCCTGCAGGAGAGAAAAAGAGGGTTGGCTTGTGTTTCTATGTCACATCACTGATTAGTCCCATGGCATAAGCATTCTTCCCAATCGCAGTGCAATTCAAGTCATTCGGAAGACAATGAACAAACACATATATGATGGAGAATAAAGAAATATATATTATATTTACCCACCCATGCCCTATAAAACTCTCTGAATATCATGGTATTTCCTGGGATAAAATTAGTTCTATCAGAAAATATCTTCACAAAAACAAAGGGCCAGATAACAACTTTAACACCATTACATCAAAGCTTCACATTCTAGACCAAGTCCTACTGGAAGGAACTGCTTCAACTGAACCAAAGAGCTCACACACCATGTATATCAGGTTGGCCAGAATACACTGGACTTCATCGATGTCCACATCTTCCACTTGCATGAATTTCAAGGCAACTAGAAAAGCATCCAGAGATAACTGATGTGTTTTGAGTAACAAGTACCTGGAAGAGGAAAACAGAGGTCTACACCAGTTACCAACAGAATGCAAGTACTTTGAAGGTTAAGAAAAGGTACTGAGTCAGCAGAAAACACATCTAATCAACCACTGTTCAAAATTAATGAAAAAGTCTTCCACCTATTAGATACACTCTAAAAATAAGAACTATTAAATATAATTTTTACTTTCATTTTAAAAAAGCCACTAAGTATAAATATAATTTTTTATATTTACTATTTCATTGAATCTAAGATGCATATATTTTCACATTTTAATAGCTCTGAAATTGGAATGTACTGTAAAATGGATAGTGTTTTATGGGTTTGATGAAATATAGTCCTTTTTATTTTTGATATACTACCTGCAGCTATAAAAAGTCTGCCTTTGTTCAAAGTTTAATCCTGTTGGGACTAGGCCTTAGAGAAGAGTCAACTTCTAGTGTTGCATGAAAAAAAATTAGTGCAGAATTCGACTTTCTGACAAATAAGAGTGGCAGGGGGAAGTTTAGTTGATTATGAAAAAAGAACAATTAGTCCCATACACTCTGATAAAATATGAAATATTTGATACTTAGGGCTAGCATTTAAAAATATTTGTTACAAAGCTCTTTTACCACACATAACCTGTTATTCCTCCCATGAATGAGCCTTTACTCACTCACCTGTGCAGCACCAACGCCCATGCAGCAGTAGGCAGGACAGGGAGGTTTTTTTATTTTATTCCATGTAATTAAAGGACAAGTGATGGGACCTGGACTGCACAGAGTGACATCCCCATCTCAGAAGACACAGCACCTATTACTGTACAGTTTTCATAACCTGACAACTCTACTGTATGTGCCATACTGAGTTTAAACTTATTAAAAAGAAAATACTTTGCTTACACTTTCTTAAAAAGATTCCTGTAGGTGATGATCTTCAGCTTTTCAAGGATAAGGAAGATACCACAGCGAATAAAAAAGGTCTCATGTTTCGTCAGAGCTTCATTCAATAGGAGGAGGTTGCCTTCACTAGGTGATAGGAGAAAGATGTGCAAGCATGGTCACAAAAGAAAATCCCAGGACGAGATCACATCAAAAAGCAATTAGTTTTCCCACAAAGTGAGTACAATTCTTATATTTATATTGTATTTATATTATTAAAATATACATTTATGTTTTATTAAATATAAGATTCTTAACTTTATATTGTAAAAGATCCCGAATGGAAAAGGATAAAATACTCTACCTTACAGCTTTGGTTACTTCAGCAAACTGCATGAGATGATACTTTTTCAAAAGCTCAATGGTTGGCATATGACCCTAAGACAAAGAGTTAATTCCCCAGATTAAGAATTTTTAACAGAATTGTTTTTGATAAAATTCTTATCAAGGAATTAAGTTTTAAAGACTTACAACCTTGGTTTATTAGAATTTCTTCTTAAGTAGCTGAACAAGGATTAAAAATATCGAAGTATACTAGTTAAAAAACAAACACTGGTCTAGAAATCAGAAAACCTGAGTATAATGCAGTTTTGTCACTCAGTTACACATGACCCTGATTTTGACCTTCTCATGTCTCTTAACCTTTGTATCACAGGAGGGGAGTGATAACTGAAGAAATACTAGTATAAGATTTAGGAATACAGAAACATCTTCTAAAAGAATAAGCTAAAAAATTTAAACTGGTTGTTTCTGTGAAGCAGGGAGAAGAGGGGAAGGATAGGTACGACATTGTTGCTTGTCCATTACAAGCTATCCTGAACTATTTAAGTTTTAACCAAATGTGTGTATTAAGATAACTTTTTAGAAAATTTTAAATGGGAGGAAGGAAAGCTCTAACTAACACTTTTAGTCAATAAACATGCTAGTTATTTCTCATTGTTTTTCGGGTATCAAAAATAACTTCTGGTGATCAAGTAAGATACTGTAGATAGGCTGAAATGATATTTTTCTTTCTTGGCTAGTCCATTCCTATTAATTTTGATTTTTAGGGGGAAAAGAAATAATATGTACTTATTTTATTTGCCTTACATACATTAAACTCTTGAGTTAGGCACTTTACAGAGAAAGGAAACTCAGACAAAGCCTTTCTAGAAGGATGTGGAAGTGTCAACATGAAGATACAGGTTTCAGGCTACACACAAGCTACTCTTCCTCTGCTTTGGGGTGTGCTCATATGCAACTCAAATTGTGATCAACTACATACCATCTGCTGTATTTTAAAAAGTCTATCAACTTCTTCAAAGCAACAGGATCTATAAGAATAGTGTAACAATCACTCACCAACAGCATTTTTACTGGAAGTAAATATATCAGAATCATCCTTTTGTTCTTCTGACTTAAACGATGACAGTGCTCAAAGGCAAAGGATAGGTACTCCTCAGCTGCAGAGACACCATCCAAAGTCAGACCAACAGCATCTGATCAGGCTTTATATACTCTACATATTATGAAGTTACTGAAGTTCCCTCCCTGCTTCTTATTCTACTATTTATCCTTATACGAATGGCTCTGAAGTTTTCAGAAACTATAAATATCTACCATTAATACTTATAATTTTTTGCTGTTAAGATATTCAAAACTATAACTCAATGAATTTTCAGATGAAAAACATATCAATACCTTAATAGACTTCAATAGAATATAATTTAAAAGCTTCTATTCTTATTTTAAGGGAAAAAAGTAGCAACGGGGAATAATCAAAAAAAGTCCTTCTTCAAAAGCCCTGGATCTATGAAAATATTTGTAAAAAAGAAAAAGTTGGTCTGTATAAGGCTATAGAAAAAAAAAAAGAGTGATTATTATGAAAGAGCTGTTATTTTTGTTATCAGAGAATCCATGATATAATACATGGAAAGAAAAGTGATTTTATGTATCTTGTATTGCCTGAAGTTATGCTGTTCCACGTGCAAATGGCTATCAAAGAAGTGAGTTTAAAAAGTCTGGTCTGAGTATAATAAAAGAGGTCATAAAGACCCACCTCATGCCAGCTAATCAAAAAGTTTAAAAAGAAAAAAAATGGCTTCGTATTCTTGATAAAGTTAATGGTATAAACTACATAATAATATAATTTCATGAAAGCACCACTCTGATGGGATGAATGACATCATCATCCATGGCTACAAACTCCAAAGATAACAAAAGTCCAAGGACACAGTCCACTGTTTGCTTAGGCACCCCACATGGGATTTCTAAGCCGCAAGTAGGCAGCTGAGCTAACTGCTGCCCCAATCTCCATGTCCCATGTCAACATGAGCAGCACAGACAAAGGGAGGAAACAATTACTTATATTGAATACCAAGAATACTTGTGCTTAATTACTTAACACAAAAAAAGATGTTCATGAGAACTGAGACTCTGACATGTATTTCAGAGACCCAGAATGGATTAAGAAACTTCAACTAAAACTTTCCTTTTATTTAACCAACTTTAGTGTCAAAAATAAACAACAAAAAAATATAACTTAGACTTGGTTTACACCTATATTCCACTTGAATAATAAAATGCAGTAATTGTATTCTATAAAACTATATCACATATGTTGTTTCGAATGCTACGTCTTTAAAATATTAGAAAAAAGATTAACAACATACCTTGCTTAAAGTCACTATCGAACATGGCCTTCCGTCCAACATAGTACCTGTATGTCACTCTCTGTGCAGTGCTGTAATCATCTTTCAGGTTTGAGCTGTCGATGGCTCTGATTAGGGGTTTACACAAATGGAGTTTGTTGATCTACAATAAACAGCAATCTACTTAAAATATTTTTTTTAAAAAAAGGCAGGACAAATAAACTACTTTACTAAGCATCTGCCCCCTTAAACAGAGAATTACAAAACCCATACATCATTAAAATTATTTAATACTAAAAACAAAAACACAAACTGCATAGCACAGATTATATCCACTTTAGAAGGCCCTAAAAAGTGCTTCAGAGAGAGTTGCTTCCAGGGCAGATGTGCCCCGTGAATGAAAGGCCCACCCAGAGGGGCCAGGTCCTAGATGCTGGTATGTGACAGAGCTACTCTTCACCTGGCTGACTTCATGTAGCAAAAAATGATTTCTTCACTCATCCCACATGTTCATCTGTTCTATTACAATTCCAGGTATAAAGCTCTAGAGTGAAGCCCCTCACTTAAAGCCCAGTTCTACCACATCAGGCACGCTGCTTAGTATGTGGGTGCCTTAGTTCCCCTTGGAGCCAACAGAACTTACCTCATTGGGTTGAGGTTTAAATAAGACGATACATGTGAAGCATTTATAATACTGCCTTGTACTTGGCAAGCGCTCAACAAATGTTAGCTTTTAGGATTATAAAGATGGTTAGGTAATGACCATCTCCCAAGCAATACCAGGGAGGCCAGCTGATAATTAATAGAAATGGTATCTAGGAACATAGGAAGAAAGAAAATTTATTAAGCTATATTATGAACTATTCAAACAGAAGCATACCTTAAAGTAAATCTTGAATAACTGATTCACCAGAAACAGCATCCCCCACTTCTTAGAATCCTCTATACCAGCACGACTATGGGAAAATAATTTTTATAAAGTTACATAGGAAATCAAAATTTTATTTATAAATCACAAAATAAACTGCCTAAACAAATTAATATCTTGAGATAGAATCCCACAGCTTAAGTCATATGCATGAAATAACATTATGAAAGAAGATGTCTCGTCTAATGGAGCAAATTGAAAAAAACCAAACAAGGAGTTCTTACTCCAGTTAAATATTTGTGCAAAACACTTCGCCTCCCCCTGCTGCAGCTGAAAACTGCTTAGTTTGCAGCGATATTATGTAAAAAACTGATTGTTATAAAGCATTTTTAAGAAACAAAAAGTATTTTCTCTTACCATTACAACAAAATGAATTATTAAAATACACGACATGGATAAATCTCAAAAAGAGCACGACACAGAGCACATACTGGGTGGGTCTATTTATATGAAGTTACCAAACAGACAGAACTAATCTACAGTGAAAAAAATGCAGAACTATGGTGAGGAATTGCCTGAGGAGGGTGAATGAGGAAAATTTCTATGGCGATGGTAATGTCCTATATCTCAATAGGGGTTTGGATTATACAAGTGTATGTACTTGTCAAAACTCAGCATATACACTGCAACAAAAAGAATAAAATACCTAAGAATAAATCTAACGAAACATGTGAAGGATCTATACAATGAAAACTGTAAGACCTTATTAAAAGAAATCAAAAAAGATACAAAGAAATAGAAAGATATTCAGTGTTCTTAGTTTGGAAGAATCAAAATAGTTAAAAATGACCATATTATCTAAGCATTATACAGATTTAATACAATCTCCATCAAAATCCCATTGGCATTTCTTAAAGAAATAGAACAAAAAATCATCAGATTTGTATAGAAGCACAAAAGACCCCGAAGTGCCAAAGCCATCCTGAGAAAAAAGAACGACGCTGGAGGCATCACTCTGCCCAACTTCAAATTATACTACAAAGTGACAGTAATCAAAACAGCATGGAATTGACAGCGAAACAGACACACAGACCAGAGGAACAGAATCGAGAGTCCAGAAGTAAATCCATATTTATATGGGCAAATAATTTTTGACAAAAAGGCCAAAAACATGCAGTGGAGAAAGGAAAGCCTCTTTAATAAATGGTGCTGGGAAAACTGGAAAGCCATCTGCAAAAGAATGAAACTAGACTGTTGTCTATTACCACAAACCAAAATTAACTCAAAATGGATTAAGGACCTGAATATAAGACCTGAAACAATAAAGTGCATAAAAGAAAACATAGGAATGAAACTCTAGGACCTTGCACTTAAAGAGAACTTTATGAATTTGACCTCAAAGGCAAGAAAAGTAAAAGCAAAAGTAAATGAATAGGACTACATCAAACTAAAAAGCTTCTGCCTAGCAAAAGAAATCATCAACAAGATAAAGAGACAATCATCCGAATGAGAAATATATTTGCAAGCAATGCCCCTGATAAGGGCCTAGTATCCAAAATATACAAAGAACTCATACAACTCAATAACAACAAAAAAACAAATGATCCAATCAAGAAATGGGCAGAGGACCTGAACAGATACTTCTCCCTAGAGGACATACAAATAGCCAACAAATATTTGAAAAGATGCTCAACATCACTAGCTATTAGGGAAATGCAAATCAAAACCACAATGAGATACCATCTCGCACCTGTTAGAATAGCTATAATCAACAAGACAAGTAATAACAAATGCTGGAGAGGATGCAAAGAAAAAGCAACCATCATACACTTTTGGCGGGACTGCGAATTGGTACAGCCACTATGGAAAACAGTATGGAGGTTCCTCAAAAAACTAAGAATTGATCTATCATATGATCCAGCAATCCCTCTACTGGGTATTTAGTCCAAAGACTTGAAAACCTATATCCAAAAAGATATTTGCACACCGATGTTCACAGCAGCGTTACTCACAGTGACCAGGACATGGAAGCAACTGAAGTGTCCTACGATAGATGATTGGCTAAAGAAGCTGTGGTACTTCTATACGATGGAATATTATTCATCCATAAGAAGAGTTATGAAATACTGTCATCTGCAACAACATGGATGGACCTCGAGATAATCATGCTAAGCGAAATAAGCCAGACAGAAAAAGTTGAAAATCACATATCACTTATATGTGTGATATAGACCTAAAAGCAACAAATGAACAGGACAAACAAACAGAGACTCATAGACATGGATTATAGACTAGTGCTTACCAGAGAGTCAGGGGAGGAGGGAGGTAGACGGGGTAGAGGGTCAAATATGTGGTGACAGAAAGAAATCTAACTATGGGAGGTGAACATCCAGTGTAAATATATATATGCCTTACTGTTAAAGTGTACAGCTGAAACCTATTGGATTTCGTTAACCAGTGTCACCATAAAAAAGTAAAAAATAAAGAATTCTGAACATTTATTCTGAACATTTCATATAAATGGTGAAAAAATTAATTAAAAAAAAACTCAACTAATACGTAGTTAAGATTTGTGTGGTTCATTGTATGTAAATTTTACCTCAATATACAAAAGAGAAACTAAAGTATTTAAAGTTTACTGATGCATACTACATTATTTAGGGGAAATTGTGCTGATGTATGCAATTAACTTATGAGAAAGAAAAGATAAACTGATAGATGGATAGAAGGAAATACAAATGAACAGATGATAAAGCGAGTATAGTAAAATATTAACGATAGAAGTGGTAGGTATATAGCTATTCACTGTAAATTTCTTTAAATATTGCTGCATGTTTGAAATTTTTCATATATAACGTTGAAAACCAATTCAGAATTGATTCTGCCATGTGTTCCCATTCTGTGATCATTCTTCCTGGGCAAAACTAGCAGACTCTCACAGACGGTGGTGCTACAGAGAGAGAAGGTTAGTGGCAGGTTGCCTGGAAACACTAAATTCCATAGCATGAAGTCAAAGCACATGAAATTAAAGTGCCCAATATGGAAACAAGCAGGCTGTTCACTAGCCAGAGAAAAAAGAAATTGCTCAAGAGCAAGAAGTAACCATACAGAAATACTTAAAATACCATAAAAATATAATTCAGTATTAAAATATCGGTCTGTTTTGTGATAACTGCCAGCTCGTTAATATGATTCTAGTCACTAACTAGTGGTATGACCTCAAACAAGATACTTTCTTTCTCTCTAGGGTTCATTTTCCTTATCCGTAAAATGGAGACAAATAATAATACTATTCTACTACCTACCTTAAAAGGTATGATTTAAAATACAAAAATTAAATCCAAGTAGTTTGTAACTTGGATTATTCCTTTAGTGGTGGATGCTGTTTCTGGTGATTCAGTTATTCCAGATTTATCATAAGGGAATTCCATAAAATTCTCTTATGCTATTGTCCTTGCCAGTCTGGTACCAGGGATAATGACCTCTTTCGGAGACATGTGACAAAGCAAACCCTAAGGGAGAGGTTTGTTCCTTGAGATTTGCTTTTGTCTCCTGGGTCTATGCCTAAGAGTGAAAGTGCTGGGTCATATGGTCACTGTTTTTAACTATTTGAGGAACTGTCAGACTTTTGCAAAGTGACTGTATCATTTTACATTTCCACCAGCAATGCATGAGGGTTCTAATTTCTCCACATCTTTGTAAACATTTGCATTGTTTATCTTTTTGGTTCTAGTCATCCTGGTGGGTGTAAAGAAGCAGCTCACAGTGATTTGGATTTGCAGTCCTTTGAAGACTAATGATGTTGAGCATCTTTTCGTGGACTTACTGGCCATTGGCATATCTCCTTTGCAGATATCTATTCAAATCCTTTGCCTATTTTTAATTGGATTGTCTTTTAATAGTTCTTATATATTCTAGACCTTTACATTATTTACAAATATTTTTTCCCATTCTATGGTTGTTTTTCACTTTTTGATAGTATCCTTTAGAGCATAAGGTTTTAATTTTGATAAAGTCCAATTTATCTATTTTTTCTTTAGTTGCCTGTGCTTTCAGTGTCACTGCTAAGAAAACCATTGCCAAATTCAAGGTCATGATCACTTCTGTGCAGGAATACACAATCAAATAGAATTCCAAGTATCCATGTAATCCACGCAATAAATATTTACTGAATGCTACTGTGGTGTGAGAGACACTATGTGAAAGCAACACACATACCCTCATGGATTTTGCAATCAAACAAACATCATTCAGATAATTACTTTTGATAAGAGCAATGAACACAAAGTACAAACCGCTATGGAAGTTTATGAAAGGAGAACTGCATCTACTCTGAGGTTTGGTGGTAAGAAGTGTTAGAGAGGCTGAAAGCTGTGAAATGAACAGAGACAGCCAGATGAAGAGTTGGGGGGCCATGGCAGGCAAAGGAAATAGCATTTGTGGAAAGCCTCAGTGGGGAAGTATCCTGGTACACTGAGGAATTGTTTTAAGTCCAGCCCTGGCTGGAATGTTTTGAGGTGGGGCTGATGGGGGCAGAGTGGTGAAAAATGAGAAGCTGGAACACTTTCTGGGGTCAAGAGATTTTGTTTATTTACATATGGAAAGCTTTACCTTTTCTTTCTTTGCTTTACAATTTCCTAAAACTCCCAAATAAACATGCTTTTATAATGAGTAAAGAGATTTTAAAGAGAAAAATAGAAACTCTAAAGTAGAATCAGATAGAAAGTCTAGAATTAAAAAATAAACAGTGGCTGATAAGAACAGTCAACTTGAGACCAGGTCAATATAAATTATCCAAAATGAAGGAAAGATAGGGAAAAAAAGACTAAAAAATAAATTAACAGCATATCAGTGCCCAGTGGAATAATAACATGCAGTCTAACATACATGTAATTGGAGTTCCAAAAAAAAAAAGAAGAGAAAAAATGGGACCAAAAAGTAGTTGAGGAATGTCAAAAATTAAATTTAAAAAAATCTAATAAAAAACATCAACTTACAAATCCAAGAAGCCCAATGAATCATAAATAGGAAAAATAATACAAAAACACATGGGTACAACAAGGTCAAATTACTGAAAGCCAAAAGTGAAGAGGAAAAACAGGCAAAGGAAAAAGAGTCATTATATACCAGGAAACATTGATAAGAATGACAACTGACTTTCCATCAGAGACATAAGAAAGCTAATGGAATGACACTTTAAAGTGATAAAAGAAAAAAATGGTCAATGTAGAATTCTCCATCTAGTAAAAAGATCCTTGAAAAATGAAGACAAAGAGTTTCAGAAAAATGAAAGCTTAGAGAATTGTCAGAAGACCTGCACTAAAAGCAAAATGCTAAAGCAAGTTCTCACAATAAAGGGAAATGGTACCAGGTAGAACCTCAGATCCACAAAAAAGAATAAAGAACTCCAGAAATGGTAAATATGTGGATAAATGTAAAAGACTACTTATCTCTTATTTCCTTATAAAACAACAAACTACTAAAAACAAAAAATAAAATGATCGTGGGTTTACAACATATGTAGAAGTAAAATAAATGTCAACAACAAAGGACAGGAAGGGGCAATGCGTTGTTATAGGAGACTGGTCATATGTCAGTCTCCAAAACCTCACTCACGTATCACTGGCACAGACGCGGAAACAGCTCATCAACAATTCAGCTGCTTTTTCCAACATGTCCCCGACTTTGCTTTTTCCTTTCTTTACCAACTGCTGATCTGCCTAATAGAATATAAAAACATTTACTTTTGATTTCTGCTAGATTTCTTAATGAAAAAAAGAAAATCACAGTGCAGCTAAAAGCAAAAATGGCTACATCTAAGAGTCGAAGTCCCAAAAGGTTCTTGCGAAATTATCTAGTCTGTATTACAATATTTTTAGAAACTGAGAAATCTACAGCTTATGCCAACTCTTCCACAAATCAAATCTCTTCAACAAATTCAAGCTACTAAGTCAGTCACCAGTTTTTAAGCCTATACTGCCATATAGCCCTGCACTACTAAGAAACCTTTTCTTCCCTCAATCAATGACCTTCCCATCGCCTATGCACAGCTAGTCAAAATCCGTGAAACCAAACTTTCGATAAATATAAAAGTCATTATTACCCAGTTTGACTCTTCCCTTGTTCTAAGGATAGCTTGGTTAAAGAACTAGTTTTCGCCTATTTACATTCTCTCTATCATAGGTTTTCAAAGGCTGGTCTATGAACTCCTGAGAGCCTTCAAGATGCCTGCAGATGATCCACATGGTCAAACCATTTTCTTGAAAACACTAAACCATTATTTCCCTTTACGATATTGACATCATACTGATGATGCGAAAAACAATAGTAGGTAAAACCACTAGAGCCTTTCCAGGGGCACCAAAATGACGAGTAGTCATCCTAACCTTAACATCATGCACCTACAATCCACCAATCATCTCTGCCTGTTGGTGTTCCTGAGTTTCAGGCTTCTCTAGGACCCAAGCTAGAGCAGACAGGAGGCAAAAAGGAAATGCAGGAAACTCGCTGCTGTTTCCCTTCTCTCCACCTCTCAGAACCATTTTGGCTTTAAAATTCCCAGCAAGAGAAATAGGAAAAATGTGCCTACTCCATCTTGTCCAGAATCAGAAGTCATCAATAAATTTAAAAACTATAAAAGGGTCTTAGGACGAAAACTTTGAGAAATGCCGCTCCAAAATTGGCTTATGTTGACCCCCAAGGGAACACCAACTCCATAAAACCCAGGATCTTTACCTCCTCATGGCAGGAACTACTGCCTCGATCTACATTAAGGTGGATTTCTTCAAGATAGGACAGGCCACATCTTAACAGTAGAAGAGAATGCAGAATCGCCATCTATTATTGCTCCACCCCCTTAAAAAATATCGTGTGCCATAAATGATTAACCATATACAGAATTAACTTCCTCTATATCTACAATGTGAAAAATGATGTTTATTTAAATCTGTTCATATCAACCCAAAAAGAACAATGAATTAAGACATCCCCTGTTTTTTTGCTCTTTACACTAGATATATCCCAACCCCAATTCATTCCTCAAAATTTTTGGAAAGAATGATAGGAAAATAAGCAAGAGACAGATACCAAGCCCGGGTTTGAAAACAATAGTAATAAAAATTGAACTTACATTATTGGCAAATACTCGAAGGTCAAGTGCTACTGCATACATGACAGGCAGAGCCCTACAGGGACAAAAAAAGCAAACGTGTTTGAAGAGGCTATGAGGTCAGAGAGTCCATTACCAGAGGTGGGAATGACACCATCACCCAGGGCTATTACCCAGAATGGGAGTCAGCATCCCTCCAAGAATCCAATGGCTACTGTTATCTGACTCACATTCCATCAGGGCCGGCTGCCCTGGGCTTTCTGATCAACACAGAGGCCAGACATTGAAGTGCTCCACACTTACTGCCCCAGACCCTCCTCAGAGGCCTAGATCCTGATCCATTTAGGGGTCCTCAGTCTGAGGCAGGACCTCCTCACACTGTTCCCAGGACATCTTCCCTCCCCTCACGTTCCCACCAAACAACTCGATTAAAACAAGATATGGTTTAGTAAGATTTCCTAACAGCAATGAGTATGCAATAGACAAAATGTCATAAAACAATTTTTTAAAAATCTTGCTGGCAGTATTGGTCTTCCTTTCATGGGTAAGTTAAGCCTTCATTTAAAAAGGGGGTGGTTTTTTAATTTTTATTTTTTCTAGAAAAGGTTATTTGCAAGCCTTCAGTTATTTTAGTACAAACAAAATTTCAGTATTTACCTACAGTTTGTTAACACATCATAAAATTATGAATTAGTTTGACAAGCAATGTAAAATAAGCCAATTACTATGTATCACGTCACCCCCAAATGAAGTGTAGTTGATCTACCTCTTGTACAAGTTTAAAACCAAAAGTAAGTTCAAAATTGACAACTGAAGGGGAAAAATAGTATTTAATAAATATTTTAGGCCATTGAAGGGCTGAAATAAAAGTAATACTTCAAATTTATATAAACACACTGAAAATAATCTGGTTAATCTGCCATTTAATTTTATACTATTAACACTCCGTTATCCACGTCGATATTATTATGTCAATACATGATATTAAATATCCACATAGAAAACATAATACACAGAAATTCAGGACAAATTTTTTTAGTATGTGTTACCAAAGAGAGCACTATAGTAAATTTTTAAAAAGCTTCTGCTAAAAAGAAATATTTGCTAATTTCTAGCTGTTTTTGTTCATACTTACCAGTTTTCTTCTTTGTGGGCCTGAAATGCCCTCAGGAATGATGTACTATATTAAGGAACATATGACATGTAAAATTCAAAAAATGCTACAAATGTATAAAGAAGAGGAAGAATCTTAAATTTTAAGGGATATAGCTCACCATTTAGAAAATTATGTGAACTCATAGCAGTAAGTTCTTGAAGAAAAAAATGTATAAGCCCACTTATAAATATCTGAGTATCATAAGGTATAAGTTTACTAAATATATTTATTTCATACATATTTTCTTGAAAGTAAGAAAAAGACTATTGTTATAAGATTTTTTGGCAATCTCAAACATTTTATTTGGCTTCTCTGAGCCCAGATGATCACAAGTTCTATATAATGGGATATAGAATCTGTAGTATAAAGTTTAATTCATCAATTACAGAATTCTTGAATTCAAAGGAGACAGCTAGTTAGCAAACAACTCTCTTCTGTGTACGTTTAAACAAAATGGTTAAAAAAATAAGCAAACTAAAGTTTAGAGATACATTTAAATACAAGGACACTCACTGACTAGGGCCTTAGCTATGCAACAGCACTTAAATGCTTTAAGTCAGAAATTAGCTTGATTAAGGTCTTAGTGACTGCAATTAAATGATGATACATGTTGAGTCCACTCCTGTCCACCTACGCCCAGATTTTGGAGTTCTGATATTTCACCAAGCATACTTAACTGATTCCTATACCTATAATGCCTTGAAGGCAATAAAATATTACTTTTCACAACTGAATTAAATAAAATCCTTAATCATAACCAGTGTTCTTCTTTACTAGATAAGTAACTGGATGACAGTCTTAAGATTCAAGCTAAATTTAAGTACTTGAGTGAAATAGCTAAGACGTTTCTCTTCAAAAGGTTTTAATTAAAGGGATGAATAAAATTGGCCCAATGTTTCAAGATCTTAAGCCCTAAATAATCCACTGTATGTTATAAATTGAAACAGTTAACAAACAACAAAAGATATTGGACGATGACAGTTTGGCATTTGTATGCCTCTATGAAGTCATGGTTCCCTACCGCATAAGTGCACCTGAAAAAGAAAGATTGGAGACTGAGAATAGAGGCAGCAGAAAGTGCATTTATAGGATGAAAAACGTAGAAGTGAACTAAGTAGACCACACATCTTAATTCCATCACAAACATCCCAGTTCTAAGCTGATCCTGCAGTAAAGCTGGACCTCCTGTTTGGCAGGCTACAACAGTTGAAGATAAGGAAAACAATTATTTGAAGTAAAATGAGTTGGTATAAGATGAAATTCCACATTAAGTTTTGAGACTATTCTTTAAAGTCCCAGGAGAAACCTAGCTGCCAGCAGGTTTTGTTAATAACATGTACTGATAATATAGTATAGCATTTCTACTGTATCAATGGCAGAGGACCCTCTAACTAGATACCTAGCTGGGTAGAGTCGGTATTAGTTCATCACTGAATCTGGAGGCTCATGGCACACTACACAGAACTGGGAAATCACAAGGAGCCTCACGCTGCAAAGAACACACTGGTACCCAAACTTTTCCAAAGATCTCACAGATCTATACTCCTTCCCCGCCTCACCTGAGCCTGCTCTGAAACACTGGAGGCAATACAGGCAGAAAGGCAATCAAACACCACATACTTTAAGGACATGAAGTTTGTCCAATTTGATGGTTTAGAGATAAACTATTTCTACTGAAATGAAATGTAAATAAAAAGCAATATTTCATTTGCTCTGCTCAGCTCCAGTTTCTTTCCCAGCAAGGCAAAGAGATTAAAAAACAGACATATGTCCATGAAAAACACAATCCAATGGTGGGCTCTATTAAATGAAAGACCACTATACAGCCAATACGACGAATATCAAGTGATTTTTTTTTATAGTATCACACAAGACATATAAAGATATATGATCACAATATAATTTTAACTTTTAAAAACATACATCATCCTTGAAATGAAAAAAAAGTCTTAAAATTTTAAACTTTTTAACTTCACAAAATTTTCGCAAGCCTTACCAAAGTGAAATTATAAACACACTTTTCCACTTTTTCAAAGTAAGTCATTATCTGCTTCAAGCATTAGATGATGTTAAATAAAATCCCTAGTCAATTCAGCGATTTCAAGATTGACTTGTTTCACTTCCTCACCTTAAATGAGCTGCAAACATTTCGTCATAAGGGGGTTCCAAAACTTGTTGACACTTCTCTTCTGGAGAGGCCAACTAAATAAGAAGAAAAATGATAAAAATAAAATTAACAGGCACGGAAAGAATGCAATGTTTAGAAAGAAATTTAGACAAAAAACAAAAGAACAAAAACAAAAAACAGGAATATGTCCATGAAAAACATAAGCCAATGGTGGGCTTTACTGTGTTTCAAAAGAATTTACACTTTATAGTTAAGAGTAACACTTTACACTTTAACACTTGTAAATAAAAGGTTCATTACTTCAACAAATACTTATCAAGCATGAGCTATGTATAAGGCACTAGATGAATACAATGTGTTCTCTACTGCAGGCTAAGGAATAGTCTAGGTACTTTCATACATATCTTAATATTTAATAGCCAGTTAGTCAAGAAATATTTGGTAAGCAGCTACTATGTGCTAAATAAATAAGGTCTAATGAGTTAGAGAAGATGGCATGTTAGGATGCCACTCCTCAGCCGCTTGGTGACAGATAAAGTCACCCTCTCTCTGTGTCCTGAGCTCGACTGACATTTATTTGTAACTCTTCCTTTCTTCTCAATGGCCAAATTTTAGATAATACAAGCATCACAATGTATTATACAGGACAATGAATTAAAAGAAAAGGAATCAACAAGTCTACTCTGATACTGATATAATATATATGTGTATATGTGGGATGGAAAAATTACATCATCAGAAAAATCACCATTCTAATAAAATAATTCAGACAATGGCTACCAGTGAATGGAACCATCAGATGGAAGGTTAATAGGGAACTTTACACTGAAGAACTCAGCCTTAGATTACAAATGGGCAAACAGATATCTATACCCCAGATGCAATAGGAAGCACATAACACCAACTATGGAGTATCTGGCCAGCAAGCTGAACTTGAGTCTCATCAAGTCTCTGGCACTAATTTCTATTTAGGGAATGGTTTTTGATGTGTTCTGCACAGTAGAACAACCTAGGGAACTTTAAATTAAAAAAAAAAAAAAAAGCCAGAAACTGGTTTACATGATGCTGAAGTGCAGCTTATAAGCTGCCAAATATAATCACCAATATATAAACTCAAACTCTAAAACTTTTCTTAGGAAGCCAGTTACCCTCTCTGTGTGCATAAGTATTTGTTGAAGTAATGAAGTAATGAAGTAATTTGTTGAAGTAACACTTTATTTACAAGTGTTAAAGTGTAAAGTGTTACTCTTAACTACAAAGTGTAAATTCTTTTGAAACACAATAAAGCCCACCATTGGCTTATGTTTTTCATGGACATATTTGTTTTTTGTTTTTGTTTTTTTGTTTTTTGTCTAAATTTCTTTCTAAACATTGCATTCTGTAACCCTCTCTATATGCATAGTCCTTTCAACTACCTGAAGCCGTGGGTTGGCAACATGAGGGTGCTTGAAAGATACCAGCTCTGCACAGGATGCCCCATCTCTGGTGTCGATTGCTTCGTAGACCTGAAGCATTTGAAAAGAGAAACACTAAGGAGAAAATAAAACACTCTATTCTAATAGAACCTAAACAACTCATTGTAAAATTCATTTTCCCTACTTTGAAAGGAGTCGATAATTAAAATATAACGAGTCAGTAGTCTCTTTAACCAGCAAACTATAACTACATTTCAAAATGAGATCTTCTGGAGGCAAATAAACAGGTGATTTACTGTTAAAAACTATGAAAAAGCAGAATAAGCTAGTTTATAATTTGGTTATTAATGAAAGTGAATTATTCTCATTTACTCAGTCATACCAGCAAACATTTGAAAATTCACTCACACGGCTTATAGGGGAAAGAAAACCTTATACACCACATATTTCTAAAATTCAAAAGACTTCTATTCAACCTAAATATATAATAAAAATGGGAATAGTAATAGCTAAATGAATGGTGTCACGGTCATACAATAGGTAGCTGTGTGCTACGAAATAGAATGAAAAATATCTACACGTAATAACATTGGAAAGTGTGCTTCCTGTTAAGCAAAAACAAGGAAAAGAAAAAAAAGAGTTAGAGGAAAAATGCATAACATGATCTGGGAGGAAAAAAAGTATGTATGACATGTAAGAACGAGAAGACATGCAGGCCATGCCACACCAGCTGACTCCTTGGTCAGTGGGGTGGGGAGTGAGGAGACTTTCATTTTACATATTTCTATACTGCAAGACTGTGTTACAGCAGACATGTGTAATTAGAAAATCAAATGATATTTTAAAATTATATTTACCAAAATGAATAAAAATCCTAACTGTATAAGTGAAAAGAAAGCTAAGTACAAAGGTGCACAGTATAATTTATCTACAATAAAATAAAATTAAATATGTAAATTTTATGCCCACAAAGACTCCAACGAGGGCTATCATAAAGAGTATCCAAATGAGAAGGTGCTCACATTCCGAGCCACCAGTAAAATGCAAGAGGACATCTCTTATGCCCACCGAAGAGTTAAAATTGAAAAGGCTGACCATACTAAACACTCCAAGAATATAAAGCAACTGAAACTCTCACACATTGCTGGGGAAGGGTGAAGTGGCATCCGCTTATGGACACTGTTTGGTATGCCCACTAAAGAGAACACACACCTACTCCTCCACCCAGTAATCCTATGCCCAGGCACCTGCAGCCAGAAGAAATGGAGGCATAAGCGACCAGGACAGCAAGGGGCTCCAATTCCTCATCTGTTGCATCACTTAGGGTATTGACTAAGTGTACATCACCTTATCTAATAAAGAATTTGCCACCTGACTATTCAAAAACTACATAAGCACTTATATTTTGAGCCAGCAATCCCACTTCTAAGGATTTACTTTACAACAAGAAAAAGGATATACTCATGCAGGTTTACTTATTGATATCTTCTGAGTAACCATAGAATATTTGTCCCATAGGTGCCTTTATCTCAAGGAAGCTGATAAAGGCTGCCAAAGTTCCCGTCATCATTAGGTGGGTGTGTGTGTAGGAAAACAGAGGGATGGCAACAGACTATCTTAAAGAACTGGCCCGTCCCTCAGTGGACACTAAGATAATGGGCAACCCAGTCACCCGCTTCAGTCACTGTTAATGTCATGTCCTGGAAGCTTTGGCCTTTTAATTTAAACACCCTCTAGACCATGCAGCACCCCGGGGCATCCCTGGTTAGCAGCACTCCTGTAGGTCCAGTCAGGGACTACAAAGCTCACCAGGTGAAGCATTCTGGCCCTGGGTACTTCTAGAAATAACTTCTCCTTCTTGGCTGCCGCTGGTCACCTTATATCCTTCAGGCTCCAATCTGGTCTACAGGGGAATCATCTACCTTGGGAAGTCATAATTCCTCAAAAATACATTTACTAACTCTGTTCTCTAAAATGTTCTAGAAGCAATGGCTCCCAGTAGCAAGGAGTACACCTAGTACTCAGAATGGTTTTCTAAATTCCATTCTCCACTAAAGGAAACCGGAGCTCCCTGAAGAAACAGCCGATTGAGCACTGGGACAGGGAAAGAACTAGGTAAGCCTGGAAGAGATACTATTGCGCCAAAAAAGCAAGGCTCAAAGAAGGATGAAGACCTATAAAAAAGCCACAGAAACCAGTTTGAAGGGGTTCTCAGTGGCCAAATTTAGAACAATTTGAGCTTCAAAAAGCATAATATTCTTAATATTGGTACTGGATAACTTGGCATTAAAAATAATCCATAATGATACTTTTTAAAAGAGCATAAGGAAAAGCATTTTTTAATTGATGAAATACTAACAAATGTAGAAAGAACGATAGAAAATCACCACTTGGCAAATATTGATGCAATAACTGACTTGAAAAAGGGCCACAAATGAAAGCTGAAACCACTTTGTGAAAGAGTCTCAGGGAACAGTATGTTCCTGGTTTCTCCTAGTCCACTCAACAGATTACAAATTACAAAAGAAAAGGTACCTCAACACTGGACCATTTGATGGACATCTCTTTAACCTAGTGAATCAGTTAGTATCACCAATGCGTGCCTCCTAAGGTGAGGCTATGGGAAATCCATACTATCAAATGCAACGTGAATCTAATCATTAGGAAACAGTCAAAGGCAGATTGTGAGATATCTACAAGTCAACTGGCCTGGACATTTAAAAAATGTTAAAAGTCATAAAAGATGCCTCCTCCCCAAAAAAAGGACAAGAAGACTCTTTTAAATTAAAGAGAACTAGGCAAAAAAAAAAAAAGGAAGAAAAAAACGAATAAACAAAATAAAAACAATGCAGTATGTGATCTCACTGGATCCTGGTTTTAAAAAAGTTCTAAAGAACACTTTGGGGACACATGGAAAATTAAACCACTATATTAGAAAATAATGATGTTAATACTGATGTTAAATTTCCTGAGTATACTACAGGCACTTCAGTTATACAGTAAAACCACTCCGGTGCTAGGTGAATGCACAGTGAAGGGCCATGGTGTCAGTAACTTTCTTTTGAATGGTTCAGGGAAGATAGGGTACACACATGCCCAGAGGGACAGATAAGACAAACATGGCATATCAGATGAGGAGTATACAAGTCTTCATTGTACTTTCAACTTTTCTACAGGTTTGAAATTTTTCAGAATAAAAGTTGGGAGGAAAATAAAAATTTTAAACGTAGAGTTTTTAAAAAGTAACTTGCCATTTGAAATAAGAGTTTGTAAAATGGACCAAAGAATGAAATAAAGGACACTAAAAAAATAACAGCAGCTCTCAGAGAGACTAGAAATGTGATCTACCTCTGGATATGCAAACTGATCTTTTTTCTAAGTAGAACATCAATTTTAAAAGAATATATGGGAAAATGTCTGATAAATTAATTCAACCTGTCATCTCCAAGCAGAAACTAAATTGAATGACTGTTGAAACTCTGAGCCCTGAATAAAAAGGGTCTCAGTAGATGAGGGGACAACTTAGTCAAAGACAGCCCTCCTTAGACCTCTTGAGATAAGTGTGCTGGCACCCAAGACTCTGATTGCTAGCTCTTTCACTAGGGTTGCTACTTTAAGTGGCAGGTCACCTTGAGAAATTCTCCCCACATCCCCAACCCTGGACAAAAACAAACTAACTTACTGCCTGCTATAAAATGGGTGGATTCTCCAAGTGGTGTTTTTCTCTTGATGCCTGTTCAGGTACCCTTCTGGGCCCATCACATCACCTGTGAGACTTGGGACCCAGAGGAACTGGTATCAGCATGCTGATGCCATGCTGCTTGCCATGCTGAGTAATAAAGTCCTTAGTCTCTGACCCAGGAATCACATGTTCCACCAGCATCCATGAAACTAACAGGAGAACTCATAAGCTTATGAGGAGGACAAAATCAAACCCCAGACCTAACAGCCATTCGGAAGTGATTATGGAGACCATGGGAAATGAAAGACTGGACACTTGTCTCCAGGTAGTTGTTGGCTGAGAATGTTGTGAAAGTGTCAAATAAGGAAAGGAGGTGTATCCAAGTTGACAAGGTTACTGAGATTCAAGAAACAATATACTACGGAAACTTAGAAACAAGCAGGTACTGTTGAGGACAGAAAAAGTTGGCTGAAACTTGGGCTAACAGAGGCAGTGAGCTTCGTGTTAAGAGCATGAACTCTGGAGCTGGAACTCCTGGTTTTAATGTGCTACTTACTTGCCAGTGACCTTAGAAGCCACCTAACCTCCTCTGTAAAATGTGGCTTGCAATGGACCTATGTCCTATAAAAACAGTGATAACGAGTTACTATACACAATAGTGCCTGGTTCTTAAAAACCATTCAACGAGCACTAATTGTTCTTCTCATCATCACCCCAGTTTCATCAAATAAGATAGACAATTAAAGGAGATTCTCAGAGTGCTCCTCTGAGAATGTAGAGAACAAGACCAAGGTAGTTTGATGAAACAAGAATATGAAACAGTTAGACAGAGCAGCACTTTAATCCTAACTTTACTCCTCACTACACTGAGTGGTCTGAGCATTGGCAGATCACTCGGCTTTATCACCCAGCCTATGGCAAGCTTCATCCCCTTCTACTTGCCTCCATTTATGCAGTCGACAAATTGTATTGAGCATGCACATTAGTCAGACACCATTCAAGGCACCCAGAATGGAAAAAGAAAAAGAAATGGAACTATGTATGGCAAGAAAACTGTAAAAGGTTAAGAAAAACATAACATTCTAGAGTGATTCTATATCCATGTTGGTTCTCCAATGTCTACATACTTGCTCAACCTTAAGTAAACTTATATTGGAAAATGTTAACTCTGCAAAGATAAAGCCACAGTAGAACTATCCTTAAAGAAAAGGTCTTAGACCTCAGTCAAAAGATTGGCAAATGAATACATATTTATACGTTTTAAGTTAAAATAAAAAACACGTATCTGTTTTTTCCATGATTCTTATTTTAACCACTTTTCTCATTTACGCAACTAACGATCCCAATAACCTCGACTATATGCAGCTGCTAACTAGATAGCTTTACCTGGGTGTCAACAGACACCTCCAATTTAACGTGTCCAAACTATATTAACTTTTATCTTCGGATCTGTTCTGCTCATTTGTTGCCTAAGCTAGAAATCCGGGACTCATTCTTGACTCCTCCCTGTCTCTCAATCGCACATTTCTTAATCACCAACTCTTGGTAATGTTCAGATACTTTTAAAATCCATTTCCTCTTTTCCTTATCCTTAGATAAGACCTTATCTAAGACCTTAAATAAGACCACAGTTCTAGGTCTACGAATTAGCATAGTTTAGTGGACAGAATGCAAGCTTCGAACCCATAAATATCTATATCTGAAGTATGCTGCTGCCGTTTACAGGCTGTATGTACAAAACTCTGAGACATTTTCCGAAGTATATGAAGTGTTAACACGGAGCTTATACTATATGGAGATATGACTAGAGGCTCGCAGCTGGAACTACGTGCTATCTCCATCTACTTCCACCACTGTCGGAATCAAAACTCGAAGTCAGGCCCTTAGGTCAGGCCTTCAAAGACTACACAAAGACTGAACTCCGACTCCTCCGCGTGGCCAATGGGTCCTTCAGCATCCTCTAGGGCTAGGACCCCTCCCCCCCATCCCAAACACGCACACACACACACACACACATCCTTAAACTGAAGGCAACGACCATCAGGGCACTTCTAGGTCGCCAAGAAACACAGTAGTGTGCCTGCTTCAATCGTCACTGCTTCCTGTCTGGAGGCCAAGGGCTCAGGCGCAGTCAGCGAGCAGACTCAGCGGGGCAGGCATTGAACACCTCGACCTCGGCCAGACACGTGACGGCCGCCCACTCGGACCCCAAAGTCCGGAAGGCAAAGAGAAGGAGAGACCCTGCAGACGGCTCGCGACGGGGCCGGCCGAACGTTACCTGCTGCAGGTACTGGTTAATAGTGATGTGCGCCATGGCGGCGCCCACCGCCGGGACCGGGCAGAGCATGCGCGCCGGGACGCGCGTCACTTCCGGCTCGCGGTCCATTCCTAGCCTCGCGCCTGTGACCCCACTTTCCCCGCACGTTGGTTCCGGAGGTAGTGTTCGCGAGAGCGCGAGCCGTAAGCCGGCATGGCGACACTTTCGGGCTGAGGAAGGCTGGGGTCTCTGTGCTAAGATTCCCCCGCCTCCCTCAGCGAAGACAACTCGTTCGTGCACTTTGGGTCCGCCGGCCCGCTCGGGGCGCGCCGGCCCCCGGGAGTTGACAGGACTTGGGCTCTGCCGCCCCCTCGCTGTTGCAAGTTCCACACGGACCGCGGCTGACGCGGACTGGCCGCGCTCGCGAGCCTTGGGGTCGGGGTTCGGGTCGGGGCCGGGGTAGGGTCGGGGTCGGGTCAGAGCTGGGGCCGGGTGGAGGCCGGGAGGCGGTTGGGCCGGACCGAAGCGGCGCCGACGGAGCCGAGAATTATTGAGGGGAGAGGAGTGGAGAGGCCCAGCAGCCCGTCCGCGCGGCTCCGGGAGGAGGTGGAGGAGGCGGCCGAACGGGGCGGGGCGCCCGCTGCTTCCCGGCCGCAGCCATGGCCGACGAGACCCCCAGGAAGGGCAACTTCTCGGCGCTCGTCGGGCACACCAACGGCCTCACCAAGCCCGCGTCCCTCGCGGCGGCCGCCGTCACCTCCAAGCCAGGGGGCGGCGGCGGCTCCAAGAAACTAGTGATCAAGAATTTCCGAGGTAGGTATGGGGAGCGGCCTAGGGAGAGGGTAGTTTGTGGGCCAGGAGGAGGAGGGGGAGAGGGCAGTCACGGAGAGGAGTCTTGGAGGCCGAGGATGGGGTCGGAAGGCTGCCCAGGACAGAGTGGTGGTGGGGCGGCCTGGGAAGAGACCACGGAAGGGCTGGAGGTGTTGAGCAGAGCGGCCGCACTGTGCGGGTTGGGGAGGGGTGGGGGCGGCGCGGTGTGGTGTCGTCTGCTGGATCCCCGTCTGTTCGGAAGTCTCCTTCACGAGTTGGCGGTCATTGGCCCAACCCCTGGGCTCTCAGTAGGTTTGGGGTCTCCGGGTACTTCCGATGAGAGCACAGGCCTTTCCGACTGCCAGCTTAAGCTGCGGTGAATGCAGCGGGTTGAGTTCACTGCTAGCAGCTTTCTCCTTAATCTATACAGTCGGTCCAACTGGAGTAAATTAGGCCAGATAATTCCGGTATTTTGATTCGCACGGCGAAGCTAGAATAAGCAGTAGCTAGTGAAGCTCTTCGTGATGTAATTTTTATTACTTCCTCCACTTTTTATCAGTTCTATCACTGTTAGGATCTCAGTAAACACTTTTGATATAGATATAGAAATTATAAGATTATTCTTTACTTTTCTCCCAACGCCAAACAATTAACTTTAAATGTTATATAGAGCTTAGTTATTCCATATTTATACGTTTGTAAAGTCAATTTAAGTAAAAGGAGACTGCGATTTTTATGTTTTCTGTGTGTATTTATCATAACAGTCAATATGAAATGTATTTAGCAAAACGAAGATATTGTGGTTGCATAGTTTGTAACATAAGAAATTTATAAATACATATTTTGTGTCGAGGAAAAGCTAATTTCTGTGTTCTTTATCTATGTGTCTTTTAAAGTACTTTTTTGTAGACTATTTTTTGAGAGATATGTGATTGTTAGCATGCATGTCATTCCCCACTGACTATCTGGATTTACAGACCGACCTAAATTGCCTGATAACTACACTCAGGACACCTGGCAGAAGCTTCATGAGGCAGTGAAAGCCATACAAAGTAGTACCTCCATCAGATACAACCTGGAAGAGCTCTACCAGGTAAGGCTCCATGCATGGCAGAAAGTAGAGCTTGTTAGAATTTTCAGTGAGATATAAATGCAGAAGTTTCATAGGCAAGGAAAACTTCAAGACGTGATGAGGCCAGCATCCTGTCTCTCACCTACCTGGTTGTTTTTATAGTTTTCTAACAGTTGTCCATCTCCAGTGAAATGTGATACAGATGTAGATTGTATGGTCCTTGGTATTGTTTCAGAGTCAATAATGAAAGAAATAATAGAAATCTAAGTATTTGAAGATCACTGGGAGTCCTATGACAACATGCCCCAAGTCAATGAGTGTTTTCATTTTTTGGTAGTTGCGTGATTTTTATTTTCAAACTTAAGTTCCTAGAAAGATATTTAAAGTTATCCCATTACAGGAGAAAGATGTGTTTCTAAGACTCACGTGATTCTTAACATTTTCCAAATATGCAGCAAATTAATGTTATAATTCTGTTACGTTATACATAAAACTTATACTCTCACTTGTTAATACAGTCATTTTTCCCACTTCATTCTGTTTTATGACTACTTGTAATTAAAACATGCAAACAGATTTTGATACATTTAACTTAAAGTAATAATATTCCCTTTCTAATAAAAATGGTCAAAAGTACATTTTACTTTTTGGATATTCAATTTATGGGCAGACTGGTTTTTCTGATATCTTGTTTTTAAAGAATAGCCTTTGTTAATAGCCTTTGTTAATAGCCTTTAGGTTGTAGTGTGATCAAATTCTTGTTAAGAGATGTAAATCTAAATTTTTTTCTGTTTATGTGATTGATTACATTATAAAAATTATGGAAAGTACAAAGAAGAAAATTAAAACCACCTATGCTCCTACTATGCAAAGAAGACTACTATTGACACTTTGATGGACATATGTCCCTTCTTTGTCTTACATTTGTGTGAGTTTATTATATTTTTTAATCAACTTTAATAAGGTATAATTTACATATATATTTCAGTAAGTTTTAACAAACATATAGTATTGTATACCTGCCACCATAATCAAGATATAGACTATTTCCATCACCTCAAAAAGTTTCCTGAGGTGCCTTTGCATTCAGTCATCTCCCCTGACACCCAGTCCTTGGCAATCACTGATTTTCTTTCTCTCAGTATATTTCACCAGTTCTAGATCTCATTTGAATAGAACCATGAATTTTATAATCTTTTATACCCAATTTCTTTTATTTAGAATAGTGCTTGTGATATTCATGCCGACTGTGTGACAGTAATTTGTTTTTTGTTGTTGTTGTTGCTGAGTGTTATGAATACCACAGCTGGTTATCCTTTCCTCAGTTAATGGTTATTTGGGTTCCAGTTTGGGGTTATTGTGAATAAAGCTTCTATGAAGATTAATGAATAAGTCTTTGTGTGGACATGTATTCTCATTCCTCTTGGATAAATATCTAGGAGTAGATTCTCAGGGTTACATGGCGAGTGTATGTTTAACTCGATAAGACATTTCTTGTTTTTCAAAATGGCTACACCACTTTACACATCTACCACTAGTGTATGAGAGTTCAAGTTGTTGCACATCTATGCCAACATTTGGTATTGTCAGTCTTTTTAATTTTAGCTAATTTGGTGTAATTTCACTGTGGTTTTAATTTGCATTTCCTCAGTGATACTAAGGACTTATTTGTCCATTGCCATGCTACATAACTTTTTTAATGAAGTGTGTGTATTCAACTCTTTTGCTTATTTCTTATGTGGTCGTTTATTATAAATGTTTGAGTTTATTATGTATTCTGTGTACAAGTCCTATACCAGATATTTGCCTTGCAAATAGTATTTTCTCTCAGTCTGCAGCTTATCTTTTGATTCTCTTAATTATATCTTTCACAGAGCAGGTTTAAATTTTGATGGTCTATGTATCCTTTGCTCTTTTATGGATTGTGCTTTTAGTATGTATCTGAGATCCTAAAAATTTTCTCTTGTATTTCCTTCTAAGACATCTTAGGGTTTTAGGTTTTACATTTAAGTCTATAATCTATTTCGGGTGAATTTTTGTGTATGTTTTGAGGTATAAATCTAAGTTCAGTGTCTTCCCTGTAGATGTCCAGTTCTCGTGCCATTTGTTGTAGAGACTATCCTTTCCCCCACTGAATTGCCTTTGCTTTGTCAAAAATCATTGTCCATATGCATGCAGTGATAATGAGTCTCGAAATCAGGGAGCATTGGCCCTCCAACTTTATCCTTTCTCAAAATTGTTTTGGCTATTCTAGGTCCTTTGTATTTCATATGAGTTTTAGAATCTATCAATTTCTACAAAAAGCCTGCTAGAATTTTGATGAAGATTATGTCAGTTTATAGATCAATGTGGGGAGAATTGATGTCTTGACAATATAGAATCTGCCAGTTGATCATAAGGGACAGCTCTCTGTTTATTTAGGTCTTCTTTAATTTCTCTCAGCAGTGTTTTCTAGTTCCAGTATACGGACCTTGTACAAATTTATCCCTAAGCATTTCATATTTTTAATCTATTATAAATGGTATTATAATTTTAATTTCTAGTTTTTTAGTGGATAGAAATAGAAATGATTTCTGTATATTGATCTTGTATATTGCTACCTTGTTAACCTCACTTGTTATTTCACATAACCTTGTTATTTCTAGAAGCTTTTTGTAGATCCCATCAGATTCCCTACATAGACAATCGTGTCATCTGGGAATAGAGATTTACTTCTTCCTGATCTGCATGCCTTTTATTTCCTATTCTTGCCACACTGTGCTGTTTAGAACCTCTGGTATGGTTAATAGAAGTGGAAAAAGCAGGTATCTTTATCTTGTTCCTGATTTTAGGGGGAAAGCTTTTCGTCTTTTATCATTGAGTATTTTGTTAATTAACTATGGCATTTTCAAAAATAGCCATTATCAGGTTGAGGAGGGTCCTTCCTGGTCCTAGTTTGCTGAAAGTTTTTATCAGATACGTGTTGGATTTTGACAAAACTTATGAATACTAAAGTAATCATATAATTTTTGTTTTCTAATGTATTACATTGATTGATTTTTCAAATATTAAACCAATCTTGTGTTCCTGGAATCAGCCCTACTTGGTCATGAGGCATTACCTTTTTAATATATTGTTGGATTCGGTTTGCTTATATTTTGTTAATTTTTGCATCAGTGATCACAAAGGTAGATGGTATGTTGTTTGCTCTTTTTATAATGTCTTCGTCTGATTTTGGTATCAGAGAAATGCTGGCCTCATAAATGAGTTGGAAATATTCTCTCATATCATTTTCCAGAAGAGTGTGTAGAATTGGTATCATTTTTTCCTTAAATGTTTGATTCCCCTGTGAAGCCATCTTGGCTTTCTTTGTGGAAAGATTTTAAACTGCAGTATAGCCTTATTCAGGTTATCCATTTCTTCAAGTTCGCTAATCTTCTGCAATGTCTAATCTGCCATTAATACCATCTGGTGTAATTTTCATTCCATGAATTGTTTTTCTCTTTGGGTATTCAGTTTGAATCACTTTTTAGATTCCCTGTTTCTACTTAGCTTTTCAACATACAAAACAGTTATTATAGCTGTTTTATTGTCCTTCTCTGACCATCTCACAGTTCGGGTTGCTTTTAATGGACTGATTTTTCTTCCCATTACAAGTTTTGTTTTCCTTCTGATAATCTTTGATTGGATGTCAGGCATTGTGAATTTTGACTTGTATTCCTATAAATGTTATTGAGATTTGTTCTGGACTTAAATTATTTGGAAACAGTTTGATCTTTTAAAAGTTTTTCTTTTAAGATTTGTTATGCAAGACTAGAGCAGTGTTTTGTCTAGAGCTAATTGCCCCCACTACTGAGGCAAAACCTTCCTGAATACTCTACCCAGTGTCCTGTGGTTTTCCAGTCTGGCTGGTGGGAAGGTGCTATTCCAGGCCCTGTGGGAGCACCAGACACTGTTATCTCTAAACTTTTTGGGTGGTTCTTTCCCTCCTGGCCGTGGTTATTTCCTCACACTTTTGTGGTGGTCAGTGCTCTGCTGAATACTGTAGGAAGACCCTCGTCTCCTTGCACAAGCTCTACTCTGGCTGCATCTCTTCCCTCTGGACCTTCATCTAGTAGACTCCAGCCTCAGTTCCAGGCACTTGCTCTATAGCCTGGAAACTGGATGCAGAAGCCAGAACTGTTGGGACTTGTTTGTTTCCCATCTCCCAAAGATCACTGTCTTTCATAGCCCAGAGTATACTGCTTTGAAAACCGTTGTTTCATATATTTTGTGTGTGTTTTGTTGCGGGGGGGCGGGGGGGGCACATTTCAATTAGAAGTATTTGTCTAGTTTCTTTATTATGTCTTTACCAGAAGCAGTCCTACCAGTGCCTAAACTCTCATAGATTTTTAATTTAATAAAATACTAAATCTTACAACTAGGGCTTATTATTCCTCTTTTCCTAGAGATTTGACTCTCTGGTATCACTTGCCCATCATCATTCTTAGCAGAATGACTTTGCCATACCTTTTACCCAGCAATATGTCTCATAATGGTCACCATAGATATTATCATAAACAGTGTTTCCAGATGCCCTGAGTGTCCACATGCATGTCTTGAGAGGGCTAGAGATTCTTACCCCTAAATGGTATTACACATTCCAGGGGGCATCTCAGGAGGGCCTGTGTGGCAATCAGTTGATCAGCTTATAGAGGAGCATGTACTCAGGCAGGCAGGCAGGCAGGTTCCTGGTGACTCAGAGAAGTACCAGAGTCAAAGTTCATCTCTACGGTGAGGTGCTCAGATCTTATGGAAGCAAATGGGATAGAAATAGTAAGTGATATCACTGTGAAATTATTGACCACTCACTTTATCCTAATCTCCGATAAAGTTAGCTAGACAGTATATTTGACCTGGTGTTTCAAAATAAAGTCTTAAGTTTCTGCTAAGGTAGTGTGGTATAAACTTTGCCAAAGACTCTTATGTGAAAGTAACAATTCTCACCAAAGTTTGAAAGTTTTTTTTAAAGGAAGTTTTCAGGATAATTTGATGGAGAAATTCATGTTTTGATATTAATCAGTTTCCTCAAAGAGGGGTTTAGTATCTCTCTATCAGGGTCTCTTATCTGCCTGTCAAGGCATCTTCTACCCCATATAGACACTTTAGAAGGCCTGCCTAGAAAGAGAAAACAATTACAGTGTGTCTGGTGCAGCCTGCCTATTATTTTTTTGTTACTTTGTTCTCGTTTGGCAAAAAAAGGAGATTCAAAATATGGTGATAAAGTTAACAAAGACACATACTACCCATAGTCATTTTCTTCTTGTAATGAGAGGAGGAGAGTATTTTGAATGCAGAGATCTTTTTGGTCTGTTTTTAAAGATCTGAGGTTAGACTTGTAATCACACTTGCTGAAGAAAGTATATTTGTGTGTCTTATGTCTGTTTTGGTCCTACTTGTCAACTTAATGAGACAACAAAAAACTAAAGATTGCATTTTTGAAAAGTTTTCAGAGGAAGGCTAAGCATTAATTTCAGACTAGTTTTGATGCACAGAAACAGACAGAGGTTCTGAGAAAAGCCATGCTATTTATCTTGAGCCATAGAGTAATATCTCTATGAGATCCTCCTACCTGGTAATAATTTAGTGAAGGAGAATGGAGTAGAGTTAGGTAGTGAATGAATTAACAAGATGGCAAAAACTGATTAGAAAAAGTGAAACAACCCAGAAAATGGTAGACAAATAGACATATTATTTGATGAACCAATTTGAGAAAGTAACAGGTTAATTAAGAGTGAATTCGACACCGTAAGTTATTTAAAAACAGGAGACTATTCAAACTAAAATGTATTAGGCCTTATAGAAAGGATTTCATAATTCAACAGCTTTCATCTCTCAGTAAAATTAGTCATTTGTATTAGGTGATTTACTTTTAATATTTGGAACTGGGAATCTATTATGCAGTCAGTGTTGGTAAATACAGCCAAAAGACTGTCACTGGTTTTCTTCAGAGCTCTCATCCTAGAAAACTTCTCTCATATTTATTCTCACTCAGTTTGAGTCCTGATTTAATTTTTACATTGTTTACTCATTTCTTAGAGGTAGGAACCTGCAAGGATAGAGCCCTGTTAGCATATTCTCCCTGTGTGGTGAGCAGGTCACCATTTATATCGGCCTGCCTTTGAGTGGAGTCCATCTTCCCAACTATTTATTGCTTAACAAGGGACTATTGTTGATGGGGGAAATTGTTCAATCCTGAGCTACTAATGTTTCTAAGAACACTGTGCTGGCCTTTTAACTTTGAAATAAAGATCGTGAGTTTTGCCTTGTGCCCCAACTAGTATATCTTTCTTTATAATAGTCATCCAGGGATGTGGTTTTACCCAGGGCTGGAGTGGGGGGATTGTTTTTCATTTTCCCTCTTCCTTTACATAAATAAGTCTTAGTACTTGCCTGCTTTTTCCCTTTATGATTTCTCACTGTGATATGTTTCACTCCTTTATCTCTCCAGTCTCAGCTTTAGCCCTATAAACATCTTTACGTAAAACATATTCTTCCAGAATTGGTGCACCCTAATTTCATAAATTCACTATAGTTCTTTTTACCCCACAGCTCACTTTAATTTCATGTTTTGGTATTCCGCACTTAAGGGGAAGCATTTTGTTTTAGCAGTGATGAGTGCACTTGGCGGTGAGGGTTTGATTCTACAAATAGACAAGCAGTTGATGTGGATGTGCTTACTGTTTTCCTTTAATACACTTGTCTGCCCTAATACGGGTAACCATCTGAAGAACTCGGGTGTGGTGGCCCAGCAGACCTACTGATTAGAGAGCAGCCGTGATGTGGGGAAAAGTCAGACAAGCATATTTTTCCCACTTCGCTAAGTTGATACAAGAAAAACGTCTCTATTCTAATACAAGTAAAACCCAAGTGCTGCTGCTTCCCCACTTCCAATTAGGATTAGTTAAATTCCTTTTCTCTGTGATGACTCTTAAAAATATGAACAACAATAGCACCCTAATATGAAGCATGCAGTACAAGTCAAATTCAGTACATTATACATCTAGAGAAGGTATTTCTCAATCTCAAAATATGACTAAATCTCCAAAACTTGTTTTGGGAAAGGGGACTCCTGTGTTGTACTGCTCCTGTAACAGTACAGAAAAGTTTGCCAGGGTCCGTGCCAGTGTGGGTAGAGAGCAGGGCTGCCCTCTGTCTTCTAAGGTAATGAGGTATCTGTAACATGAAAATACCAGCAGTGACTCAGCAAAAGACATGGAGAAATAACAGCACCAACAGCAAGCCTGGGTTACCCCGGGGTTTGGCTACTTGTTTTAAGAGGTCTCCAAATTACCAGTTTTAAAAACAATTAATCTCAGTGTGCTTCACATTAAATAGTATGTGCCAAACAGGACATAAACGAGAAAGAGGTGGTTATGAAATTCAACAATGACAACGTGTCACAACTAGGAAAAGATTGTTTTGAGGACATTGACTCCTGATTCAGAAATTAGAGCATTCAGAAAATGGTTCTAATAAGATGTTCTATGAAGGACATGTATCACTAAGCTGATCCTGATTTTTACCAAAGAAAATACATTTTATACATGGATAATATTAAAACTTATTTTGTAGTAATTTTGTTTTTGGAATTCTCTTAACGATTAACTAATGGAGCAAAAGCCTTTGTTGTGAGCTTAGCCTGGGTTTTTTGGTTTGTTTCTTTCTTTCGTGGTGTTACATCTTGTTATCGATGGTTAAATCCAAACATGGGGGAATTAATATATATTAAAGTAATATTTCTCTTAAATTTATATCATTTTTATTTCATAAGTAAAATGTGTTAATGAGTTTTATAAGATTATGAAAGGCTTCCATTAGTGCTGAAGTAACAAACTTGGAAAAAAAACTTAGAATATATTTAATTATAAACTTGTAACCAAAAGTCACAGTATTTATGTAAAGTTCAAGTAAGAGTGTAGTTGCAAGCAGGTAGAAATATATGCTTAGAGAATTTAAATGACTTTTCCAAGATGATATAACTAGAGGCTAATATATACTTCTTCTAATTATCTTTCCTCTGGCTCACACACCTCTTCAAATGTATGCTTCCCCTTCCCCCACCCGTAAACAGATTAGATCCAGACTAAGCATGCAGAGAAATTGAAGGAAAAATTTAGGCTAACTTGCTGCAATTGCTTCTGTGGATTGCTCCACTATTGACAATATGCCATAAGCCAGCTTTAATCAGAGGAAGGTTATCCTGGGTTTTTAAGAGAAGAAAGGATACTGGATCTTTCACTAAATTATAAAGACATGACTACAAAGTGATGGAATTGAATGAAGGCTTTGAGAAAAGAATTGAAGGATGTAAAAACAAAACACAGATAGGAACCCTTTATTTCTCTAGTAAGAATATGTAGAGGAAAGGTTGTATTTTTATGTTATTGTTATAATAAACTTAATAGAAAACAGCTTATAATTTTTAAATTATTGTCATTCCACATTCATTTTTGACCCTTGTAAATGTGCGTGTTTTATATGTTAGTAATTACTGTCTTTATTTAATTTAGGATACATGTAGCAATAATAATATTAAATATTGGAATTATTAATACTTATAATCATTGCTACAATGTAAAAATTTAAGTTACTTTTTTCTCTTGGGAATATAATATTGATTTTCGACTCTTTAGTGTTTCTATTCTGTATTTCACATATTTTTTAAATAGTTCAAAACTAAGTCAGTAGAAAAACTACATTTCAGTTTATAGTATTTTATATTTGGATTGAATGAGATGTTGGTTTTATACATGAGATTTTAAAAAAATTTATTAGAACTGGTAAAAACATACATTTTTTTTGATGTGGATAAAAATATTTTAAGAAAAACAGTTCTGCTTCAAAATTGTTTTTTCATTAATTTAAAACAAATTTAAGTAAATTGTACATTTAACCTGAAGAAAAATAAGTAAGAAACAGTTTGACCTGGCCTTTGTCACCTGGGCATATGAGACGTTTTTTTCCCTTCAGCTCATTATGGACAGAATCATTGCACTGTCCATAAAAGTGAAAGGAACTGGAATTTCTGTTTTTCTCCTAGCTGTTTGGAAGGTAGTCACTGAGGGTCTGGAGCAGTGATTTCTTACCCTGGTTTCACATTATAATCATCAGAATAAACTCATACGTATTCTTATGGCCCGCACCTTGGACTAATGAATCCAGAAACAGGGCTGTAGGGGTCAAACTTGTTTTGAAGTCTGTGGGTGACTGTGTCATGCAGCCAGTTTTAGAGACTATTGTAGTAGGAAAAGGAGTATCATGAGATACTTAAACACGGTGCAGGCACACCACCTGGGTTTCTAGGTATCATGGGGCTATCATAGGTGAGCCATTGAATCTGAGTTCCATGTTAACTATCACTAAGTACCATTTTTACCAAACTATTACTAGATTCCACTGTTCAAACAATAATTGCCCTAAACTTATATGTAATCGTTTATTTGTAGATTACTTAAGTATGGGGGGGGAGAGGTGTTTCACATAAATGATTATAACTGCATATAATTATGTAAGTGCTTTGGTTATGATTATAGCTATATATACAAATAGATATTCTAAATGTTATTTGTAGTGAATAATTCATTATTCCTTTTGTTTTTAGGCTGTCGAAAATCTCTGTTCTCACAAAGTTTCCCCAACACTCTATAAGCAGCTACGCCAGGTTTGTGAAGATCATGTCCAAGCACAAATTCTTCAGTTTAGAGAATATCCTTTTATTGTCTCATGAAGTTTCTATTCATTATCTAAATATTTTGGAACTGAACATTAATAAGATAAAGAACTAATGAATATCCTTAATATTAAAACAATAGCTTTTTAAATTCCCTTTTATTTACAGAACCAAAACCTTACATTTGTTTCATACAACCTAATAAAATAGATTTTCTTTAAGTGGAATTTTACTGTTTATATCTATTTGCTAATCAGATTAAAGCAAAACGGTGTCCTTTCATTGAGTCTGGTTGGAATATTTAGGAAAAGGTCTGAAGAATGTCTTAAACTTTGAGTATTCCTATTCTTTATTGTTGTAAAAACCCATCTGTATTACTTTTCTATGATGTATAACAAATAAGCACAAACTTGGCTACTACTCATTTCTCAGCCCACAGTTGCATAGGTCAAGAATAGTAGCTTAGCTCAGTGGGTTCTCTACGCAGGGTCTCCCAGGGCAGAATCGCCAGACCTGTGGTCTTTCCTGAGGCCAGGCTCATCTTCTAGGCTCATTTAGGTGTTGGTAAAATACACCTTCCTCAAATCAATTATAGGACTGAGGTCGCTCTCAGCACCCAGAGACCACCCTTGATTTCTTGCCACAAGGTCCCTTCTCTGACAACATGGTTATCTGCTTCTTCTGGGCCAAGAGGAAAATCCACCTCTCTGGTCTGCCAAGACAGTCTTACATGATAAAACCCATCATATTCACAGCCCCCTTATAATCAAAGGGAGAAAGTTATAGGCAGGGGAATCTTAGAATTTTGCCATCTATAACTAGATGTTGATCAGGGGAACTCTGAGCTCTTTAGCATCCTAGACAATCTTTTACAACCTGGCCTCCATCTAGGACCCCTCCTATTATAGCCACCCACATGTCTCATTGGGTGAGAATTAGAAAGTGGGCTTGTAATTGCAGACAGTCTGCTTGTGACTGCAATTTTCTGGGCCCCTGTTTCTTCATTTGTGAAATTAGGTAGTTGGAGCATGCTCATTTCTAAGTTTTCTTATAGCTGGAGGAATTTTTTTTCTCTCCCATTACCCTCATCTTGAGAAACTGAAGCATTGAAAGCTTATTAAAACCTTTCTTAGCAGCCACCGCGGTTCTGTTGCCTGACATCGAGGCTCTTGATTATCCATGATGATGAAGCCCACCAAGGTCCACAGTGTCATGTGTTTGTTTAGGACAGTATTTGTAGTTCTCTCCATAAATGGGTCAGTGAAGTCAATTCTGGTTCTGTTGTATTGACATCTGTAAACACACCTCTACAGTATTTTCTGGCAAAGGTCTGTCTGAAAGATTGTGAGGTCATTCAGAATAATGGTGACCACGCTTTTGGCCTTTTGGAACCTGGCCAGCGTGTACCATGTCTGAGCATCCTCTGAAGACACATTCAGATGCCCCATGTACCTCAGTGTCACAGGTCAGGAATCATGATGTCTGGGTTCAGGAATCCATATCCAGGATATTGGCATTTGAAAAGTGGCCTGACATCCAGGCTTGCTGGAAGTCATCAGATTCCCAAGTCTTCTCTCCAAGACAGGCACTAGTAAGGGTGAACTGGTGAACCAGCCACCACACAGTGTAGAAGTATGTACTATGTACCTAGGCTTGATTCATGAATTCTTCAAAATAGCAAACTGTCCTCAGAATCTAAACTTGTAAATAACTATAGACAAAACTCACTTTTTCCTTCCTCTGATTCAGTTTTACAGCTGTGCAGCTTTGGTTAGCTATGCTGGTTAGAACTGCTGGTTCGTCTGGGGCATCAGTGGTCGATCACACACAAAAACTGTGCATTCCTCCAAACAGAAGGATGCATAAGGAAATAAGCCTTTGCTGTTAAGGAGTTCATGAAGCTGCACCATTACCTCTAAGCCGGTCTTCATAATCTATGCTGATGCCAGCAGGCTTTGAGCTTCTATACAGAGGCCCTCTGCCCATACTCACATGACTGATGTGCAGTTAGGACGCATGGAGCACTTGCCGGCAATAGGCTAGCTTTGCACATTTGCACAGCACTCCACGTTATAGGTACCCTCAGTCAAAGAGCCTAAAACCACATAGCAGGTGAGTGGCCCTGGGTTAGTGCTAGGATTCAGAGATGCATGTGACATAGTTTCTGCTGCCATGGGCATTGTAGACTAATGAGGGAGGCAGTAATTAAGTAGTCCAAAATATGAACTTTAATAAATACTAGAAAATAAAATGTTATTCTTAGCTATTATAACAAGGGGACCTAATGTAGGTAAAGGGTGTCAAGTGGTGAGTAACCACTACTGGTCTGTTATGGTATCATTATCTCCTGCTCTCCCCACTGCTGCATGGGCAACTCTTTCTTGCTGGAATTAGAAAAGCTTGGTAACTCAGTTTAGAAAATGTGGGCAAAAATAAGACTGACGTTTTCAACTCCAGTGTAAGCACTGTCTTTATGTTTTTTTCTTTCTTTTTTTTCATCAATGTGATCACACATATATGTAGTTTTTTCCATGGTATATTATGAGCATTTTACCCCTGGATTTTTGTTGTTTGATGTTTGAAAACTTACCTAACTCACTTGAGGAGACTGTGTAAATCCTTTAACTAGAATGGGCTCTTCTCTGAAATGAGAAGAAGGATGGTTATTGGAGAACCTATCTGAAGAATAAACTGTTGACAAGCTCTCAACATGTTTCTATGTCTTAGATCCTGAGAGTATTCATGTGAGACTTTGTGGCTATATTTATAGCTTAGGGTCTGGAACTGGTTTTGATATTTAGAATGCTGGAGATCAGTAGATGCCACACTGTTTGGTATTAGCTTACCATTTCATAGTTTTTCCCACAGGAAATGACAGAAAGTTAAAAATGTATATTGATTTTACCCAGTTCTTTAAAGAAAAGTATCTTTCCATCCTAATGAAACCCTGTACCAGGTAGAACTCTGCATTGCTTAGCTGCAGCACCTGAGCCACCTGATGCTGTCAGATTGACTGGTGTGGGTTTAACACTGTGCAGCCTTGCAGACTATGTGACTGTTCATGGAGACCTACCAGGGTATCCATCACAAGGCAAATGCCTCATGTCCAGCACTGGGTGCCAGAGCTGCCAGGTTGCTGCCATGGTCGCACCTGTCTAAATATGATTGTGACTGATTCTTTGTCTTTTTCAGACTGTCCCATATAAATTTCAAATACAGTGGGCCATTATATTTTGAGCAATTGTAAAAGAGTTCTTCTAGAATAATTTGTAAATCATTGAACTATTAGGTCTTTGCTATGACTCACTATTTTTAATTTATTAGCAATGCCTCAATAGAAAATAAGATGTTTGGCCAGGACCACTGTGGTTGTGGTCAACTACCCTAAGTAGTATGTCAAAGATACAAATGTGCCTGTGAGTCCCTCCACTGCGCTCCTTCTTTTCCCTTCTCAAAGTCCTGACTGGTATCCTGCCTTCCACTGGCTACATCTCCCTCTGTCAAACCTCCCTGCCAACTGAAGACTTCCCAACACCTATCTGATTCTACACATCACACACTGGCTGGTGTGTTTTTTCTCCTCTCTACATGCTAATCATTTTATATATAACCTCACAACAGCTCAGAGGGGTGTGTTCTGCTCACACGGAGGGACTGAGGCCTAGGGAAGTTTATTTGTCCAGTGTCATAGAGCTGGTAGAGCAAGACAAGCCCAGGAAATCCGTGTCTTTTCACTTCAGCAAGCTATTTTGTTCATCTGTACAAAGGGAATAATGTCTGTGTTGTGTGGTAGGGAAGATTAAATGAGCACAGATATGAAAAGCGCTTTGTAAACCATAAAGTAGTATGTAAACATTTATGACTATTCAGCTTTGGAAAAACCTGTGAAGGCACTTGGCCCTGCTTTGCTCTAGGAGCCTATATTCAGTTTTTTCCCCCTATAAACAGCATTTTGAGTGTTTCTTTAAAAACATTCTAAGAGTCAATCTGAAAGTTTTCCTAATTTGGTGAGTGAATGAGCCTTGATGTCAGTTTTCATTGAGACTAGAAGTTAAAGTTGAACCTTAGCCATTTTCCTGCAGCCACCAGTCTACTGGTGCTGTTAGTAATTGGCCTTACCACCAGGACAGTGTCTCCAGGAACTCAGGTATAGGATTAGGTCAAGATCTGTTCTTTTTGGTGTAGGGCCTTTGGTTCAGGAACCCAGGACCATGGAGCCTATGGCCTGGTTGTTAGTTTCAGCTGGCAAGGCTCTGAAAGTAACCTGGCAGTGAAGTGCTACAAGAAAGAGGGGAAACTGGAAAGGGGGCAGTAAGAGATGAAAGACGAGCATGCAGGCAGGGATAATTACAACTAGGTAATGAGACGTGGAGATAAGAGAAACTACATTTATAATTTCTGAACTTCTAGTCTTGTGGTATTCTGATTACTAACTGATACGTAGTAGTCTGTGGTGAAGAGCTAAAATTAAGGGTTAAAATTACAATAAGTTGGCCAAGATTTCTAAAATTTTCCTTAGCAGGTCTGCACAGACTCACTAGATAGTGTTTTATTTTTAAAGAAGATTAACACGTGCTGGCAAGATCATTGCAGACAAATGGTAAGTATATTGACTCGTTTTATTAATGCTGCTTTTATATGTGGTGCACTATCCCTGAATCTTAATCGGTACTGCTTTTTTTATGTCTAATCTCACTTCCTCTTCCTCTTTGGTCTTATTCATTCTCTGATTTAGTTAGAAAGGAGATACGAGTAGCTAGGAGTATATGCGCTCTTTGAATCTAGCTTTTTTTATTATTAGTTTTTTAAAATCAAAGCCAGACCTCATATATCTTTCCTCACCCACCTAGGGATGGTGTGGAACAGATTGTGAGCTGAGATAGGGAAATTGTGTTTGGGATTCTGCTTTGGGTCAAATGCTGCCATTTAGTTCCCATGTAGTTAGGCAGCAGAGTAGATAAAAGCTATCAGGGTGAACTCTGGTCTTCCATGAGCTCTGCTCTTCTATAATGAGGCTAACTTGGCCTTCAAACCAACCTGTCAAATGATAGCTGACAGTACCCATAATACCTGAATGGGTTTCTAAGTTTTTCCTTAATCCTAGCTTATGACTGATGATCAAGCCTGAATTCCAAAACTTTCTTGTAGCTAGACAACCCAAAGTCTTAGATTTTTAAATGTATTGATTCTAGTTTGATTTTATGTATACGTTTTTAGTGTGACCTCGCTATTAATTATGTAAGTAAGAAAAAAGATAGTATCAGTAGCTTTCCTAAGTAAGTTGAATTCTTTTGTTTCTTACATGAAGTAGGAGATAATGACTGTATCTCTGTTCTGGGCCAGGCACCTGGTAGATGGTAGAAATAGATGAATGTCTCTTGGGAAAGTTTTGTTTATGTGTGTAAGAAAACTTCTCCATCAGAGTCTGGTAAGTTCTATGGTAGGAGAATTACAGGGTTCCAGCATGCATGTTAGCATGGCGAAGGAATGTGGCTGATTATCCTGCATTCTTCTCGCTCTGCTTGCAAAGTAGTATGCAATACATATACCTGGGCAAGAGCCTCGTTTTAATGTAACAAGAGCTAATTGTTTAAAAAGCTTAAAGCATCTAGATTTACTACATCGGTCAGGAAATGACCAGATTTCAAAGGAATCCTTTCCAGAAGTCCCCAACCACCAGGCTGCAGACCGATACTGGTCCTTGGCGTGTTAGGAACTGGGCTGCACAGCATGAGGTAAGCGGCAGGCGAGCGAGCAAAGTTTCATCTGTATTTGCGGCCTCTTTCCAGCACTAGCATCACCACTTCAGCTCTACCTTAGATCATCGGGCATTAGATTTTCATAGGAGCACTGGTCCCTGATGCCAAAAAGATTGGAGATCCCTGCTTTAAGCTAAGTACTTTTAAATCCCTACAGTTATAGATTTTCTGGATAAAAGAGATGAAAGACAAACACCAAGAGGAACTTTAATTACATTTAGAGGGAAAAAATAAATCAATAATGGTCTGTCTTGGTGGGGAACATCTTTTCATTAGGAAAGAATTATTGTTAGATTTGAGAAACTTAGCACAGTTATAGTTCGAAAGGCCTAATCTTGAATATTTTCTTAGTAAGATACATAAATAAATTTTTTTCTAATTTCCAGATCATGATCAGAAGCATTTTCCTGTTTTTGGATCGTACTTATGTACTTCAGAATTCCATGCTTCCTTCTATATGGTGAGTCTCCTAGGCCGGACAGCTGTATCTGCTGCTATAAGTAAAACCACATGTTTTACTCGTGTCTTCCACTGGTTAATTTTATGACGTGTATGTGGTCATTCGTCTGTCCTTTATGTGAGCCAAAATCACTTATGCACACATCCAGTGGATCTTAATCCTGGAGTGTCTCCATCACCTGTGAAGGTGACAGGGTGGAGCTAGGGCAGGCTGAGTCAGGAGGAGCAAGTTCTGGCACATTCTCCAGCTTGCAGTGAGTGTCAACAGTGGAGGCAGAAGGCAAGCACAGAAGTACTGTGTGAAGCCATGTTTCTGTAACTGGGCTCTGGACTTCAGTACCATCTGGAGCCAGTGGCACACTGCTCACCTCTGCTTTGAGGGAAAGTCTGAGAGACTCAGTTAGTCTCTCTGGCGGCTAGAGTTTGAGCCTGGAATGGCTCCTTTCAGTGGTCTGGCGAAACTCTGAGAAAGACTGACTGCTGGTGAGGTCATGACCCTTGAGATCTTGAAGCATCCTCACATGCTTCCCCATCCTGCTGACCATCAAAGGACACAGGGGCCTAGTTTCATTCAGGATATTGAGGTCTGTCATTTCAATCTGCTTGTCACACATCACCTTTTAGAGTCAGTATAAATTAGGTTCTCCTCCCCCATATTACTCTGGGTCCCTAGTCACTGACTTCTAATAGCCTTAGCTGATGCCCTTCACCTCTCTGCCCCACTATGCTAAGTCTTTGTACTACTGCCTCTAAAGAGCCATGCCTGACTTGAACAAAAAGCCTATCTTTATTCTCATCCTCGGCTTCTTCTTTTGTTGATATAGAAGTTTATTCTCTCATTTAGAAGTGATGTACACTCTCATTACCTTTAAACCTGAGTTCTTTAAAAAGTTGCTTTCTTTTCCAACTTTTTGTCCATCTTTTCACACTAACCTAAAGCAATGTGATTTCTCCTTTCACCACATAGAAACTACTCTTGCCTAAGATATTGGTGATCTCCTGGTTACCAGATTCCAGTAACATTTTTGTCTTTATTTTATATAACTTAATTGTGCAGCTTTGGACATACTCTCTTTATTGAAATTCTCCCCTTCCATAATACTACTTTCCCTCTTTGTCCCTCATACCTCTCTGATCCTCTGATTCCTGCACATCTCATACTAGAGATCCACAGATGTCTGCAATAAGGCAGGCACTGCACAGAAAAGATAGCTTTTATTCAGAGAAATGATAAGGTAAAACTGATCACAGCAAATCATAAAGCTCCTGCTGTGTGCAAAGCCTTGTTCTAAGTGCTTTGTCACCTACTAATTTACTTAATCCTTAGAACAGTTCTATAAGGGATAACTGTTATTGTCCCCATTTTATAATTGGAGAAACCAAGGCACAGAGAGTTCAAATAACTTGTTATACCTGTGTCGTTGGGCTACCTAGCCTGAACTCTTAACTTGTAAATGTGGTTTGTAATGTAGCCATGTCATACAACCTATCTGAACATTGCTTATAACCTAAAGTAAACTATACCACACTTAGTCCACTGCAACAGGCAAAAAAACTGAGCATAATTGTGCAGTATGAAAAGAATCATGGCGAGGGTATGTGAGAAACGCACAGGGAAGGACAAGGAAGGAGAAGTAAGCCTTGACCCAAGCTTTGCAGAATGAGCAGGAGTGGTTAGATAGTTAGAAAGAAGCCGTAGAGAAAAGGAAGCCCATTCTGGAAACAGGATAGCAGCATGCCCAGACACTTCCTGCCTGGCCGTATGTGAAGTATTTCAGAGGCATAAAACAATACATGTGATCCCCATTGAGTGTTATAAAAGGACATACACAGAGAAATTAAACTCCTTGCCTTAAAGTCACAGCAAGCAAGTGTGTGGTAGGGCCAGGAGTCAAGCCCAGGTGGCTGGCTTGAGCCCACGTGCTGACCACTCAACTTTACTGCTCTGTCTTCAGTGGTCAGCTAAAGTACACTGAAGATTGCAACCCACTCCTTCTCCAGGGAATGGGAAAGAGCCATTGTGATTGCAGGGCACGGTACAGGAAAAGGTTCTCCAACACAGAGAAGGCTTCCTAGAACCTATGCTCACCAGCATACACAATGCTGACCATGACTGCCACTCGCTGTTAATACCACTTAACACCACTGCCACCATTCTTATACCACTACTGCTCACTACCACTCTCTGCCACCACCACCACCGCCGCCGCCTCCATCTTCACCACTACCACTGTGCTCGCTGTTCATTACCCTGCCACTCACCACCGGCACTGATCACCACCACCATTTCTGATCACCACTACCACCACTCACCGCCACCTACCACCATTACTACTAACCTTTGCTACTGCTCACCACCATTAATCACCACTACCACCACCACTGCCCCTGAGCTGCCCGTTCACGAGACCCAGCTTGGCCTAGGCATCTGAGTTTTGTCCCCCTATCTCAGTATTTGGCACCTAGGGAACCTGGAGTGGTGTTTTGGCAAAGCACGGAGTCTGTTCTTACATGTATTTTGTGGATAGTAACAGCTGAATTTCTATTCATGTGCTTTTCAATGACACACCTGACCTAGTAACACCTCAGCACTCCTCTTGTGACAATTGCCTGACCTACTCCAAGAAAATAGCCTGGATAAGGAAGGAAATAAAAGGTATACTAGGCTGGCCAAAACTGAAAATTAAAGTAATAATAATAGTAATAATTCTTGATACCTGGATTTAGAGAATTAGCAAATGAATAAATTTGGGATGATGCAATGTAGCTGGAGCTTCCCCTAAAACTTCCAAAAAGTGAAACTAAAATATAGTTTTGTTTTTTACTGTTTATACAGGGATATGGGATTAGAACTATTTAGGAACCATATTATTAGTGATAAAATGGTTCAGAGTAAAACTATTGATGGAATTCTGCTGTTGATTGAACGAGAGAGAAGTGGTGAAGCGGTTGACCGAAGCTTGTTGCGGAGTCTGCTGAGTATGCTCTCTGATCTTCAGGTAGATACCTTATTGTTCTAAATGTACCAATAACTTTTAGTAGCTTATAAGAAAAAAAACTTGGATCTCTGCTTAACTACTTACACCAAAATAAATGGATGTATCAAAGATTTAAGTGCAAAAAATGAAATCATAGAAATATTTGTTGAAAATATGGAAGTTTTTCAACCTTTGGAAGGGAAACGACTCAGGCTAACACCACACCAGAGTCCACAAAAGAAAAGAACCCTCACAACATGGACCTAGCATTCCTGAGAAAAAGGGCAAGGGCATGGTGGCACTCACAGAGAAGAGCAGTGAAGTGGTCTGGGCTGCTTTGGTTAGCTGAGTAGAGTTCAGCCAGCCAGGAATCAACTGACCAGAGGTCAGCTTAGCCTCCAGGGTCAGCCACGCTGGAGTTGGCTGAGCCAGCCTGCTGAGGCCTCAGCAGTGGAATGGCAGGTACAAGCAGCTTATTAGTGCAAGTCACTACAGCCATGCTCCCTCAAAATTTGGACTACACCAGCACTTCAAAAAGTAGGTGTTTTTTTACTGTAATCTATCAGTAACTCTGTTTATTTCTTAGGTATATAAAGATTCGTTTGAACTGCAGTTTTTGGAAGAAACTAATTGTTTATATGCTGCAGAAGGCCAAAGGTTAATGCAAGAAAGAGAGGTGAGACTATGAAATGTTTCTGAATTGCCTTATTTCATTTTTATAGATATGCATCTAAGTGTAATTTCTAAATGTTTGTCTTTTCACACATGCAAACATTTTATTGAAAGTCTTTTGAAGGCTACAATCTAGCTGAAATCCCTAGTAAAGAGCTTCATTCTTATTATAGTAAGGATATAATTTCTTTTCCTTAACTTAGAAACTTTTTTTGCCCTCTCCACAAATAAGAAAGCCAGTAAGATAGCTTCTGAAATACATAAAGGAACTCAAGTTGATGCAATAGGATAAAGGTAAATCTAAAATATAAAAGGTAAATCTAAGACATGAAAAATTTTTACCTGAGGCATTGAAAAAATTACCCAGAAAAGCCATGTGAAAAAAATAGTAATATGAACCCAAAAAACTTGACAACCAGTTTTATACAGTCCTGAAGGAAGCCCCATGGGACTATCACCCAAATGTCCCTTGTTACTGCATAGGATACACCTAACCATTGGTTCTTTCATCCTAGTTTTAAAGAGAGTTTCATGTCAGGTACTAGGGCTGGCTGCTGCCGCTAGATCAGAACCTTGAAGACCCATGTTATGGGGCCTTGGCTCTTTTGTCAGATGACAGCAGGGACATCCTTTTCCCCTGGAAATGTGAAGTGCATTTTAGATGTTTTGCAACACTGTTTGATGACCTCAAATGAACAGCCAGCCTACTGATTAGCTTTTGCTGAACCCTTTGTGTGTTGAGCCATGAGGTACCATTAGGCTCTGTAACCTCTGACCTAGTTGCTATTGCTCACCTGTCCATGGGGCTTCAGTGACGGAGGGACCTGTGACGTCAACCCTGGGACATCATTGTGAACAGGGCACAGCAATGCAGTGCTGCTTTGGCCCTAATTCTAGGGATTAATTTTAATCTCTAGAATTGAGTTTAAGAAAACTTTCTTCTGTGTATCCTCTCACCCTGCATACACTTCCCACCTTACTCCCCTATCCCCATTAATCTGTGTTAATATATTCTGCTTGTTAAAATACAGTTTTATAAGGAAAACAATATTTCATTGTCTTGAGTAAAATCAAGAATCTTTTTGTTACTGACATGTTTAAATGTTTTGTTTGGAAGGTTCCGGAATATCTTAACCATGTAAGTAAACGTTTAGAGGAAGAAGGAGACCGAGTAATCACATATTTAGACCACAGCACACAGTAAGTACTGTTCATTTATTTAGTTTTTTGCAATTTGATCATAGCTGAAACCTTTTCCTGGCTGGTTATTGAAATAAATGGTATCATTGTAGACTCACGCATTACTATCTGAGACTATTTTTGCTCTTAACACATTTTGCTTATATTATTTGTGAATAGTCACTTAAAAGATACATTTCCTAAGTGCCCATGAGTTATTGTCCAAAAGGAATAATTTAGGCTGAGTACTTGGCATCTTTGGGTTTTGAGACAAGGAATTTTTTTTTATGTTAATGGTATATAATTGAATATTAGGCGATTCTGATTGTAAGCCTTTTGTTAGACATCTAATATAGCTGTAATTTTTATTTATACCCAGTCACTTATTTTCTCTCATATAATTTATTTTTCTCTAAACCTAAAGTTGGGTGAATAGCCAGGGAGAAGTAAAAGGGAAAATTTTCTGAATGTCTGTGAGCACATAATTTTTATTCAAGTGAAAGGAGAGAAGAATAAAAATGTTTCTATAGATGAGAGAGAAAAGAAATGGGAACTAGATAAATAGAAAATAAATGGATGTTTTTAAGAGAGACTAAAGTGATAAAATGTGCAAAACTTATTGACTCATTGGTGGAGAAGGGGGCAGGTAGGATGAAAGAAAGGGACAGGATTCTGACAGTTTGAGAATACAGACAATAAGGGGATCTTGAGAGAAAGGACGAAATCACCTTTTGATATATTGAGTTTGAGACGTTGGTGGGAAATCTCAGATCTGCAGAGAAGTGACAGTCTAGCTGAAACCAGGACAGGGTTGCTCAGTTATGTGGGGATGCTTATGTTCAGCTGGGGAGTTGGAGGGCCACAGAGGCTGGAAGCAGGCAGCCGGGAGGTACCAGGCAACTAGAGCAGGGAGAGAACAGAGTTTTAAAAGCCAAGGAGGAAATGACAAGCATGTCATATCTTCCCAGTAAGTCAAGTCAGGGTAGGAAAAGTCTTCATTGAGTGTCTGCTACATTTTTTTTCTATTAATGATATTTTCCATATACCATTATTTCATTTATATGTATAAAGTTCAAAAACAGGACAAGCTAGGCAGTGTACTAATTACAGATATATATATAAATCATGTAGGAAAGCAAGGAAATTGCAAACACAGGCTTCAGGATGGAGGTAAGTCCTGGTAAACGGGTGCTGCTGGGACAGTGAATACAGTGGTTCTTTTCTCTACTCCCATACATACTTCTACACTTTCGTATATATGCTATATTTTAAAACCATCCCCCCAATATTTAAAAATACATTGCGTAGAAGTATGTGTAGATCATTTAAGCAAAGGAGTCATGGGTAAAGGTGGTTCACCTCCAGGCTCAGGTATGGATGTGTTAGGAGGATTGTGAGGAGCACTAACTGAGGTGGCTTCTACAGTATTGGGTGATTCAGATATCACAGAACAAAAAATAATTTTCAAAGAAGTTGGAGACCGAGTAGAAGCAAGTCACACCAGTCTTAGGGCTAGACTCTGAGCGCCCTTTCCAGTCTCAAAGCCCACATGTCCTACCTACCTTCAGTCAGAGCATAGTGGATGGCAGTATAGATGAAATGTGTGCTTGAGAGAAGCAGTGTATTACTGTCTGTGCTATACTTTGTGACTTGCCCCATTACTGAGCCACATGAAACCTCATGCTGAAAATATAGCCAGGTCATTCTGCAGACTCTGCCCCAAGGACAGGTTTTAGTTCCCCCAGGACTTTAACCTCTCAGTATTGGATCTGTTCTCCTGTTAGTTGAAATCACTAGATGCTGTGGCAGGAATTCTTAATACAAATCAGTAAATTGTCACTGTAATTTATGAACTCAGTCTTGAGGGGACTCAGCTACTACAGTTAATTCCCCAAGACTGCTCCTGAGCTCTGGGTACCTCTGAAAATTATCTGCCCCTTGGCTCATGACCTGTCATAGTACCTCAGCTATGGTAGGCACTCTGTGAACTGTTGGAATGAAAAACGTGATTGAGTTTCTCACCTTGCAGAACCAAAGGCTAGAACATAAATTGTCAGGAAGCAATGAATCTGTAAACACATGAAAAGCTGCTTGATATTGTTAGTCATCCTGGAAATACAAGTCAAAACCACAATGCAGTACCACTTAACACACACCAGGATGACTAATACATAAGGCAAGCAATAAAAAGCATTAGTGAGAATGTCTGGAAATTGGACCCCTCATGCATTGCTGGTGGTAATATCAAATGGGGCAGCCATGGTGGAAAACAATTTGGTAGTTTCTCAAAATGTTAAACATTGAGTTACCACATGTTTCTCCAACATACCAGTTTTATTCCTAAATGTATAGAAAAACAAAAACATTCATACAAAATTTATACACAAATGTCCATAGCAGTATTATTTATAATAGTCAAAAAGTGGAAACAACCCAGCTGATGAATGGATAAAAATACAATAGAAAAATGCAATTAAAAAGGATGGAGTACTGATACATGCTACAACACGAATGAATCTTAAAGACACTGTGCTAAGTGAAAGAAGCCAGACACAGAAGTCACATGTTGTACATTTATAGGAAAGATTCAGAATAGGGTGTGGAAGTTACTAGTTCAGACTACGAGGCAGGAAGGGTGGATGGTGGGAATAGGAGTGCTGATGGGTATGAAGTTTCTTGTGGAATGATGAAAATGTCTACAGCCATGCCACCCTGAACAAGCCCGATCTGTCTGATCTCGGAAGCTATGCTTGGATGGGAGACCGCCTAGGAAGACCAGGTGCTGTAGGCGTAAAAAATAATGGATTGTAAGATGACAAGGTCCTTACAGTCTGTGAGATCAACCAAGAGTTGCCTTAAAAAAAAAAAAAATAGAATGATGAAAATGTTCTAAAATTAGATGATGGTGATGGTTATACAATTCTGTAAATATACTAAAATCTGTTCAGTTTACACTTTAAGTGGGTGAATTTTATGGTATGTAAATTATATTTCAATAAAGCTGTTAAGAGGAAAAGCAGCAGCAGTAACTGGCTCTTCTTGCTGTCCCTGTGTGACATTTTCATCTCTGCCCTCCACCTCTCACCTGTCTCACTGCCCCCTTTCCTGGAGGCCGACTGGAAAAGGTGCTGACTCTTTGAACTCTACTCTCAGCTTTGCCATTCACTAGCCATTTCACCTGGACAGGTCAGACCATCTCTGTACTAGGTCTTCTCATCCATGGGACGGAGACCAAAATGTCTTCTGTGCCTTTCTCTAGGGTTGCTGTGAGGTTCAATTAAGATGGTACTTTGAAAAGTTTCTATATAAAATGAAGATTTGGGAAGAGCAAAAATTAATAATCTTCAGAATAAAGCAGATGCTCTGATCTTTTAAAAAAAAAAACTGGATAGTGAACCCAGGAAGAGTACTTGTTTGTGTTCTTGTGATGGTGGCAGTCACACTAGACTGAATTTCCAGATTTTGAAATATTCTTCTGTGTTACACGCAACTTGTACATCATGAAGACATTTCTATGATAAGTCGGATTTTGATAAATGATTATGAGAGAAAGCAGGCAGAAAAAAGTAAGGACAGAGAGACATAGCTGTAGCAGTAGAAGCGGGTGTTTTATGGGACCTGGAAAAGGGATTGGGGTGGAAGATGAGGGTAGAAATTTGACAGCAATTCAGGAAGTAATGTGCATGTGGGGGGCAAAACTTAAATTTGAAAAATGACTAGAGCATAGGTGCCAAATGCTAGCCAAGCATGGTGGGGGGAGACTTTTATCGTAAAGTACGGCCCACTTGCCTGTCTGTTGGTGTCCGCTTTTCCCTGGATCTGTTTGTCTGTTTATCTTATTCAGTAAATTGTTTTTAGAAATACTTCGGAGTATAACTGTCAGTGATGATCATCGGTGTATGAGGGAAATGCTTGTTCTGTAACTCTCTGGTTTCTGATTGGCTCCATACTGTATCTGTGTAAACAGTAGACTCTCCATCTTTTACAGCTTAACCAGAGTCTCTCCTTTAACTTTATTTCTGACATGTTCTCTTTTTTTCTTATTTAGGAAACCACTGATTGCTTGTGTGGAGAAACAACTATTAGGAGAACATTTAACAGCAATTCTGCAGAAAGGTAGCTTTTCCTAACTCTTGTGTCAAACTGAATGATAGTCTTTAATTCATTAAGAAAGTAAGTGAAACATTATAAATAACAATGTAAGGACATTTATTATAATATGATAGTCACCAAAAATCATTAAAAATAATGAACATTTAGCCCTTGAGAAAATAAGTTAAGAGAAATATTGAAAGGCATGTGGTAGAACTACAGTTTATACTGAAATCGTATGAAATACTATCCAGGCTGAAAGGTTCTAAGAGACCCTCTGAACTATACAGATAGCTTGCAACTGGGTACTTAGTTAATACTCATCCTTCATTGGGTCATCGTTCATGTACGCTGACAAATGGGTGATGCTCAGAATGCTTCCACAGATGTAGATGTGCATCATTGGACAGGCTGTTAGATTTTCATGGGCTTCCTCCCCGTGTGCTTCTAGCAGCTGTCAGATGAACTGCCAAATTGGTGGTCTGCTTAAGTCGAAGTACATTTTTCTATCCTGATTTTCCTGGAAAAACAAAGTGGAACACATTATACTGCTAATCATAGTTTTACCTCTCATTTTACATTTCCCTAACTGGTGATCCTAAAGCTTTTTTAAAGAGTGATTCAAACTTTGGTGTTTTGCATCAACAGTGTGACTATTTCTTATATAGCCTATACTTTCATAGTTGATGATGATATATTCACTCAATTTTTTATCCTTTTCTTATTTCTACCCTTTAAAGTGTGCCCAATTCTCTTGAAATTATAATGAGCATAGTTTAACCTTTATAAAGTTAGTACTTAATGTTACTTTTTACAACTCTTAAGTATTTAATGTTACCATTTGAAAGTCATTTTGGAACTATAGGATCTGTTTCAAGGTATTGCATACCTTAAAGATTAATGTTGGGAAGGCCCTAAATTGTACCCACATATATTCTGGTTTGAATTCAGATACCTAAAAATGAGACTTCCAAGTGGAACCAGAGTAATGCCAAAAGGGGAGAGAATTAGTATCACTGAGCATCCACTGTACTTTGATAGATATATCCTAGTCTATGAACAACCCTGTGAAGTCATTACCCCCATTTTACAAGTAAGAAAACTGAGACAAGGAACAGCTTGACATTGGTGCCTCTAGTCACAGCTCATAAGTTAAGAGCCAGAGTGCCAATCTGAATGTCTTTCTATTTATACCACACTGAAACCTACACAGCTGGTATATCTGCACATGAATGAGGTCATAATTTAAGGTCCACCTAAATGCACCTAAAACAGGTGCATTCAGAATTCATAGTATGTGTTTTTTAAGAATGCATCATTTTTTAAGATAAAAGGATTTCAAGTAAATAGTAGAAATTTGCATAATTTGTTTCAAGAAAATGGTGAATTTACATATATGTAGGAGCATTTGAAAAATAGAAAGCCGTAAGTTTTGAATTCTTAAAGAAGATATTAGGGTTTCAGTAAGATAAATTATAAGATAAAGTTATTTGCATCAGTAGATCAAAATATAATTTAGAAAAATAAACGTTGGAGCTTTTGTTAAGAATCTGTAATTGCAGTCCACAGTGCATTTGTGCACATCTTTAAACCACCCTCAAAGTGTGGCATTGTGCCTATTTACAGAAGACTCTGCGACTTTGTGAAGTAACATGACTAGCTCACAGCTTTAACTTAGCTGAGTCTCCATTGTTGTTATAAAGCAGATATTTAGAAAATCTTCTGAGAAAAATTCTTCAGATTGTGGTTTTATAAAATCTTTGTAGGTATGTAATACCTAAAACTGGAAAAACTTGTAAAATGCTACATGGGAAGTACTTTAAAATATCTGATAAATAATAAATTATTTTCTCTCACCATTTATTATAGACATTGATAAAATTAATCAACTAAAGGTTAGATTTCATAGCTTATCCTTTGACAAATATACTTTTAAATGAATGAACTAAATCAGAACTAATTTGCAGTCACGAACTTCCCAGGTCAAAGAGTTGGTATGAGCATTTTCAGACTATTGTTACTTTAGTGAATTAAGGGGGCTTTAGTGAAGAAATAAAGAACACATATCCCATCATGATTAGAAAAATGAGATTTGCCTAATAGGCTCTATCTCAAATACTGCATTTGACCAACTTGCCTGTATAATAATAATCAATGTTCCTTAAATTTCTAAGTTACATATTAACTTTTTTTTTTTTGTGGTACACACTATATTCTAGTTTAGTTTTTGTTCATGCTATGATTTGCTAACATTTACTGTGTAATCTCAGGGCTTGATCACTTACTTGATGAGAACAGAGTGCCTGACCTCACTCAGATGTACCAGCTGTTCAGCCGAGTAAAGGGTGGGCAGCAGATCCTGCTGCAGCACTGGAGCGACTATATTAAGGTGTGTGGGGTTTGTCTTGACGGTGATACTAACTATGGTTTGTACAAGGGCTGGGTAGCCCATCTTGAGGATACTGCATATCCTGGCAGAGTGAACTGGACTGTTTAGTGGTACTTTGGGTTTCCATCACAGGTGATCATGTGTATAGTAGTTTTCCATTTCCTTCCAGATCACCTTTGAAAACTTTTTTTTAAGATAACACCAACAGTGATGAACATAGTCCAGATATAAACATGACTTAAAAGACCACTATTTGGCTATTTGTCATCAGCATAAGTATGTAAGTTTTGTAAATCTGCTTTTTAAATATCATCTCATGCCTTTGCACAATGAGAACTATTACACATTCTGGTATATCGGATTGGCGTGTATGCTGCTTTATTTCCTAGCCATTGAGGATTTATTACTTAAACATGTACTTTCATGTTTTTGTAGTATGTATGTGTGTTATGGTTATAAAAAGGCAACAGGAGGGATATTTGTGCTGCTGGAATGATGGGTACACTAACATGCACAGGTAGTAAAGTCTAGAGAACTTAATCCACACACAGATGAGTTATAGGTAAAACTGGGATGATCTGGGTAAGATGGGTAGATACCAATATCCTGGTCGTGATGCTGCTTTGTAGTTTTGCCAGATGTTATTAGAGGGAAATAGGCAGAGTATACAGGGAATCTCTTTACTCCTCCTATTGTATGTGCATCTATAATTATCATAAAAATTTCAATTAAATGAAAAATTTAAAGCTTTCGTGCTGCTTTATAGAATAGTCAAGCCTAAAGTTGCATATCAGTCTATACATGGAAAGCTTATACACACACGCACAGCACCACCCCAAGATTCTATACAGCGATATTGAGTTAAAAGTCATAACTGACTTAAGCTGGATCAGCAATAAAGCTTTACATTAAGGAAAGGCTAATGGATATTTAGGATTTAGCTGATGAGTAGTCCTCAGAGAACAGGAACAGAAGCTGAACACAAAAAGTTCACCTTTGCAATTTTCAGTTTGGGTAGTAAAAATCATTCCTGAGTATCCATTAATGATAAAATAGGAGATTACATTCAGCAAAATGTGTTATCAAAATAAAGCTGATCCTTGCAGTATATGTACATTATTTTTAATGTACAGTCAGTATAAAGGGTACAGAATGAAAAGTAAGTTCCTCCTATCCCTGGTGGTCATACAGCGATAGGAGGTACCTTTCCAGAAGGTATTTATGCCAAATCCATTTGTACCTTTTCACTAGTAATCTGCTTTCACGTGCATATATGATATGTAAGTATAAGTGTATACTTATGACCAGTTTTTCAAAAAATTATATTACATCGAGTATTCAGCATCTCTTCCAGCTGATAGTTTCTGTCCTCAGACAGCTAACTATTGTCATATATAGACTTAGTAATGTTTAATATAACATTTTGAATTTAAAATGTAGGCTAAAAAAATGCTATTTATAGTTAGACATGAAGGAGAAAGAAAACTATAGTCAGGAAGTCCAAATAGGAATTAATTTCTGTTTGAGGAGTTTGCAAGTAAGAGTTCTTAAAAAGCAATGAAAATTTCCCAGTTATTTATAAATTCTTCCAGAAGCATAATTATAATGCTAAAGCATTATTTGTGTACAGTAGTCCCCCGCCACATATCCGCAGTTTCACTTTCTCTAGTTTCAATTACTTATAGTCAACTGCATTCCAAAAACATTAAATGAAAAATTCCAGAAATAAGCAATTGATAAGTTTTAAATTGCAAGCCATTTTGAATGGCATGGTGAAATCTTGTGCTGTCACACTTGGGACGTGAATAATCCCTTTGACCAGCATATTCATGCTGTATACACTACCCGCCCATTAGTCACTTAGTAGCCTGTCATGGATCACAGTGCTTGTGTTTAGAAAACCCTTATTTTACGTAATAATGGCCCAAAGCACAATTATAATGCTGGCAATCAGATATTCCAAAGAGAAGCCAGTAAAGAATGAGTGTGTGTATGTGTGTGTGTATATGTATGTATGTTATATATAGGAAAAAACAGTATATGTAGGGTTCGGTACTCTACATCAGGGGTCCCCCACCCCCTGGCTGCAGACCAGGGACCAGTCTGTGGCCTTTTAGAAACCAGGCTGCTCAGCAGGAGGTAAAAGGAGGAGGAGTGGGCAAAGCTTCATCTGTATTTGCATCCACTCCCCAGCACTAGCGTCACTGCCTCAGCTCCACCTCAGATCATCAGGCATTAGATTCTCATGGAAGCACTGGTCTCTGGTGCCAAAAAGTTTGGAGACTGCTGCTCTACATGGTATCAGGCATCTACATAGATTTTAGAACATATCCGTCAAGGGTAATGGGGGACTGCAGTAGTCACTTAGCATTTAGAATGCACAGTGAGTTTGTGAAACTTAAGCTACCATGATTGTTTCATAGTAGGAAAAACTAACGTGTGGTATCATAAACCTGTTGATGACTTGGTGTGTGTTTGTGTTTGTAGACTTTTGGGACAACAATTGTTATCAATCCTGAAAAAGATAAAGATATGGTACAGGACCTGCTGGATTTTAAGGACAGAGTGGACCACGTGATAGAAGTGTGCTTTCAGAGGAATGAGAAGTTCATCAACTTGATGAAGGAATCCTTTGAAACATTTATCAACAAGAGGCCAAATAAACCCGCAGAACTGATCGGTAGAAAAACATTTCTATACATTTTTTAATGTGGGAAAATAAGGTACAAGTCAAGCTAATTTCTTCTCACAGTATTCAAGCTCTTCATGGGGAGGATGGGGGAAAGGTTTGTATTATACCTTATTAGGCAACACATTTTCAAAAAAGCATTTATACACATTTGATTACTGATTCAGTTTCCTTAATCTAGGTTTTTTATTTCTAAGATGAAACAGTTTTAAAATCACCACTTTATACAATTATTTCATGATAAGATCAAAATACGTTTCAGAATTTATAGAATTTCACTTGTCAATAAAAGTGTCTTAAAATTTACAGGTGGCAAATGTGTAACTGATACGAAATTAGGCTTGTGTTGATTATTGTTGAAGGTGTATGATGGGAACATGCAGTTCATCATACAGTTGTCTACTTTATGTTCAGAATGTTTCGTAAAAAATTATAAAGAAAAATACTAATAAAAGCAACAACAGAAAAAATTCACAAGGCACTTGTGCCACTTTACGAATTGTTTCTCTAAAGGTGAATGTTTCATTCTTGGGAGTTTGAACTTCTTAGAAGTCTTGGGTTCTCCCTTAAGCCAGGTCATGGTCAGTTTGCATTGCCTCAGAAACAAGAAGCCAGAGTAGAATTGCTCTAATCCCTGCATTCAGGGATAAGACATTGTCACCATGGATATAACCACTGGAAGCCCTGAGAATAATCCTTTCTCTTTAAGGAAGTCTGTCCACATTTCTTATACCACACCTTGAAGATGGGATATTTCAGTTTCTGGAGCAATAATGTGTCATGAAACTCAAGCATATAATTAAAGTATTTATTCTCATATGGCTTGAAAGTATGTATCTTAGAAAATCAGATATTTGCCTTTTTCATATAATGTGATTTTGGAAAGGCTCTGGAGTTTTACTGTCCAATTTTTGCTTATAGAAATTAAAGATGTTCTATTTTGAAAATATTATATAACATGTTTATTTTTCAAATAATTTAACTCTTAATCTCACAGCAAAGCATGTTGATTCAAAATTGAGAGCGGGTAATAAAGAAGCAACAGATGAAGAACTGGAGAGGATCCTCGACAAAATCATGATAATATTCAGGTTTATACATGGTGAGAAATACTTTAACATTGGTCACATAGAAAACACTACGAAATCAAAATAGCCATATTTGGGCCCTATCTTTTCTTGAGAAAAATGAACTGAAACAATTTTCACTTTCATGTTAATATAGGAAATGGAGTGATGGCCACCCACTAACTAAATTGAAAGTATTCCTTTGTGGAAATTTAATAGAAGGATTCAGGGAAATTAGAGCTTGCTTACATCAGAATGGACACTGTCTAATGTGGTCTGTTATTCTCTTTGGTTATAAATAGGTAAAGATGTCTTTGAAGCATTTTATAAAAAAGATTTGGCAAAAAGACTCCTTGTTGGAAAAAGTGCCTCAGTTGATGCTGAAAAATCTATGTTGTCAAAACTAAAGCATGGTAAGCATGTGGAATCTGGGGCTCTGTCCTCCCTCTGTGCTAGTAATTTATTGCACTAACATGTTGCTCCTGGTTTTTTTCACCCACCATTCACTTGTGTCTCAGAGTGTGGCGCTGCTTTCACCAGCAAACTAGAAGGCATGTTCAAGGACATGGAGCTCTCCAAGGATATCATGGTTCATTTTAAGCAGGCAAGTTGTGTTTTTTCAAGTAAAACAGCTTTTTAAAAAGGTATCCCACTTTAAATTATGCAAAATGATTATGTAAATTATGTAAATATATAAATTACGCAAAATCTTCAACCATAAAACTTTCATTATTAATGTCTGACATATTCAAATAACTTAAATTCAGAATGAAAAAAAATTCCTGAAAAATGTGTAACAAAAGTTTGATTTAAACAAGTCTAATGATAATCTTACATTAATGACGTAAGCAAAGAGAAAGGAAAAATATTTCAGGTGACTTTGAAACACATTACGTAGCTTCAGTGGAGTATGTTCTTGGGACTAAAATAAATGCAAATACAGGATGAACTGTATTTTGAAAATTTCACCATTTTTTAAAAAATTACTTATTTTTTATAATATTTTAAAATAATTATTTTATCTTGCTTTTCTTTGTTTTTAGTATATGCAGAATCAGAGTGACCCAGGCTCTATTGATCTAACAGTAAACATACTTACGATGGGATACTGGCCAACATACACACCTATGGAAGTACATTTAACTCCAGAAGTAAGTGTTTCAAAGACTTATTATTAATATAGTAGTGCTATCATACACAGACATGTTTCAAGAATTATCTTTCAAGAATTATTTAATGAAAGGTTTTTTAAAATCACACAGTCAAAAATCAAAGTGATCGCTTTTATTCCTGTCCACAGTGTTTTCTGACTTACACATGTCCACTGGCTGACCATCAAGAAGACATCAACACAGGCGCTTGTTTTTAATAGTTATTGATTGTCGAGTTGTGGGTGCTGCTTGTCTGATTATTATTTTCTTCCATTATAGACAATGCCAAAGTCTTACAAATGGTACTACTGAGCAGTTATTATATTTCAGCCATGACTTTGAGTACTCTGGGGATTTGCACATCTGAGGGAGAATCCTGGGCTCAGGAACTTACAACCAGTAGGGGAAACAATATAAACACCATTAATTATATTACTAGTTGATGTGAAAAAGGACTAGTTCCATTGTGGGATTTGGGAATTAAGGATGAGTGGGCATGAGGGCCTTCCAGCTGAGGGGCCTTCTAGAAAGGGCAAAGAAAGGCACAGAGTCATGGAAACTGGGAATCTGGGTCAGAAACAGTCCTTCCTGAAGTTGTTTTTTCCATTTCTAAGAATATCTTTATTTTCTTTTGTTTCTGAACTCACTGGTCAGGTGCCTTTGTAGTTTTCCTCTCTTGTTTTTCTCTACCTAAATGTGAACATTCTCCAGAATTCCCCCCTCAGCTCCCTTCTCATTTCACACCCTCTCTGTGAACTCAACTCACACCGCTCTCAGCTTCAAGCCTGTGTGTCCACTTGCCCAGTTGAATGTACAGAGATGTTCCAGACTCAGCATCCAAGGTTGTTCCCATCACCAGTCTCCCTCCCTCCCTCCTTGAATCTCTCTATCCTATGGGGAAGGGTGACAGCACCTTAACTAGTTTTTCTACTTGATGCGAAGGCTCTGTATTTTCCAGCTCACGCATATGGATGTCTTACTCCCTCTATTCTAAACTAGTTTTGGGTCCCAAACCCACACAGTTTTTTCATTCTCTCAGGCCTACCTGTGTAACCTTCTACGGGAAACCACCTTCTCCAGAAAACCTTCACACCCCATCAGTCCCCAGTACTTGAAGCTTGTTAAGATTTATCTTCCCAGTCACCTTCACCAGAAAATCCTCCCTCATTTTCTCACCCAACTTCACCTCTGCTGGATACAGACTCCAACCTGGGCATGCCTCTCCTGTGGCACTCCAAATCGATTCACTCCTTATTTTGAAATAGTTCAGACTTATAGGAAATTAGTAAGAATAGTTCAAAGAATTTCTAGTACCCTTCACTCATTTTTTTAAGCATTGCCACATGTGCATTATACTGTTTCTCTCCATATATATGCTATTTTTTTTCCTGGTCCATTTGAGAGTAGATTGCCTTTTACCTGTAATACTTTAGTATTTCCCAAAAACATAACCAGAGCATGTTGTCAGATTCAAATACCTAACATTGATCTAATACTTAACGTCCAATATACAGCCATATGTCAGTTTTGTCAGTTGTCCCAACTGTGTCTTTTGTAGCATTTTTTCTTAGTACCACATTCAGTCCAGATCTATACATTATGTTTAGTTGTGTCTTTAGTCTCCTTTCATCTGTAACAGCTACACAATCTTTCTTTTTCTATGACATTGACAGGTTTTAAAAATACATGCTATTTTTCATAAATTGTCTCTCAGTTCGGATTTATTTGGTTGGATTCATGTCATGCATATCTAACCGGAATCCCACATGGGAGGCATCATTTCCTCTCATGACATCCAGAGGCACATGCTGTTCATTTGCCCCCATTGGTGGTGTTACATATAATATTTGGGTAAGGTGTTAGTTTTTCCACTCTATTATTGGTATTTTTCATTTTAAGTAATTTGTAGGGAAATATTTTATTTAAAGACTATGTAAAACTCTGATTTCCCTATCAGACTCTCATTAATTCTTGCCCGAGTCCATTTTTACCTTGATGAACAGTGATTTTTTTTTCCTAGCTCCATCATTTCCCTATATTTAGAAATCACATTCTACTCTTAAGAGCCTTCCTTTCTAACCCCATTGATTTACTTAATTTTTTTTTTCTGTCTTTATCAGTATGAACTCATAGATTTTAATTTATTATGTGATACTCAAATTGTCCCATATTTGGCTAGTGGGAGCACTTTTCAGATGGTTTCTTATTCTTTCAACATACCACCTGCATTTTTTGTTTTCTAGCAAAAGATGTTTAAGGCCTACCATATTGTATTTTTTTTTAATGGTGGTAAAATATACCTACAATTTACCTTTTTGAAGTGTACAGTTAAGTTATACAACTATCTCCTCTGTTTGGTCCAAAACTTTTTCATCATCCCAAACAGAAACCCTGGACCCATTAAGCAGTCACTCCCATTCCATCCTAGACCCACCAATTCCACACACACAGACTGTCCCAGCCCCTGGCAACCACTAATCCACTCTCTATGGATTTGGCTATTCTAGAAGTTTGATATAAATGAAATCAGATAATACGTGGCCTTTTGTGTTTGATTTTTTTCACTTAGCACGTTTTCAGGGTTCATCCATGTTATAGTCTGTGTTAGTGCTTCATTACTTTTTAAGGCTGAATAATTTTCCATTATATGGGTATACCACACTTCATTTATCCATTCATCCATTAATGGACACTTGGGTTGTTTCCACTTTTGGCTATTGTGAATAATGCCGCTGTGAACATGAGTGTACAACTGTTTGAATAGCTATTAGTTCTTTGGGGTATATCCCTAGAAGAGAAATTTCTGGATCATATGATAATTCTGTTTAACTTTTTGAGCAGCTACTGTAGTTTTCCAGTAGCTGTACCATTTTACATTACCATTAGCAACAGAAGGGTTCTAATTTCTCTACATCCTTACCAATGTTATTTTCCATTTTTTTGATTATAGCCATCTTAGCGGGTATGAATCGGTATCTCATTTTGGTTTGATTTGCTTTTACCTAATAACTAATGATATGGAGCATCTTTTCATGTGTTTATTGGCCATTTATTCTTTGAAGAACTATCTATTCAAATCTTTTGCCTATTTTTTTTAAATTGTGTTGTCTTTCTGGTGTTGGATTGTAAGACTTCGTTATATATTCTATATATAGAACACATTATCGGGTACATGATTTGCAAATATCTTCTCTCATTCTGGGAGTTGTCTTTTTATTTTCTTGATAGTGTCCTTTGCACACGTTTTTACTTTTGACAAAGTCCAATTAACCTATTATTTCTATTTGTTACTTGTACTTTTGGTGTCATATATAAAAAACTATTGCTAAATCTAAGGTCATGGAAATTTACCCATATGTTTTCTTCTAAGAGTTTCATAATTTTAGCTCTTACATTTAGCTCTGTGATCCATTTTGAGCCTGGAATGGTAATTAGCACATAGTAAGCACCCAATGTTAGTGGCTGCTACCTTATTATGGTCATTATTGTTACCACTCTTAAGAATTAACGTCAGGAAATAATTTTTAGGAAAGGTATGCATTAAGAGTTTTATCACACTATTGGCTTTTAATTTTTAGGTGTGCTATGGTATAATAGATAACATTTTCTAAAAGAGTCCTTTTAGACATACACTAAAATACATAGAAATGAAATGATACCATGCCTGGAATTTGATATTTTTGGAGTTGGGTAATGGAGTTGGGTAATTATGTCTGTTGAGCTGAGTTTGAAGAGTGGTTTGCCAAGTAGACATGGGGCTGACAGGCATTTTTAACAGAGGGCACTACTTTAGCAGAAGCAAAGGCACTAAAAGGGTGCATCAGACCCAGGAACAGCAGGTGTTATTTATTCACTCAGCACCTACTAGTACAGAGTGTACAGAAATGAAAATCTCAGACTTGATTCTGCCATCTTTGAGCTCTCTGTCTAGAGGAGAGATCCACAAATTGCTGTAAATGTTGTCAGAGCTAAGAGTGGTCAGAGAAGGCTTCTCTGAGGAAGTAGTTCTGAAAAATGGGTAGGGAGGTGGGTTCCCAGGTCTGATAGAAGAAACATGCGTGAAAGCCTAAGAGAATAAGACAGTGTGCTTAGTGAAATGGAGGAAGGGACCATGGAGAGCCAGGAGAGGGAGACGTAGGACAGGCTAGTACAGTCAAGAAATTCCAGAAGAAAGGGGCTTGGAAGAATTTTACTCTTAGGAAGATCTTGGACATAGCCAAGGACACTTACAAGGGAATGACCAGAGCGCAAAATGGGAGGCGTACAGGATTTGGGGGATGCCAGCATGTGTGGAGTGACATGGACTCCAGACAGAGATAGGGAAGTCTAAGCGACGTGTGTCACAGATGCCAAGAGGTAGGAGGATGCAGCTGTGTGAGAAGCTGTTAAGAGGAATCATCTCACAAAATGAAGCCTGAGGGCTGTTGGATTTAGGAACACAGACCATTGGTGATCTGGGTGCAGAGTGAAGGACATGCGAATGGAACTAAAGAAATTATGAGCAAAAGTAAGTTAGAGAAACAGTTGTAGAGCATAAGAACACATATACTGAAACTCCTGTCAGAGAAATAAGTTATCCCTAAAGAAGAACAGATGCAAGAGTAGGAAAGTAGGGAGACACCTGGAGAAGGAGCAGCTCAGAAACCTAAAAGTAAGGTAACAACAATAAAAAATGGCAGAAAGTTTGGAAAATGTAAGAAATCCTCCAAGAAAATAACAGTGAAAATAATAACTAGCTTATGTTGTGCTTCCTATACAAGCACCATCCTGGGTGTTTTATATTATCCCTCACTGCAGTGTGATGCAGGGGCCTTGCCATTACCATAGTTCATAGTTCACGGATGAGGCAGTGCAAGTCCCTTAGAGCAGTTAGGAGTCAGTGAGAACTTGAGCTAAGACTTGGCAGGGTACACCTAGGCGGGCCTCAGACAGTGTCTCTAACTGATCTGAGGACAGCCTCTGTGGTCTTCTTTCCATATGCCACTGGCCAAGGGGAGCCCAGGTGTGGGATGTGGAGACTGCAGAATACAACCTGTTTGTACATTAAACACCAGTCCAAACATTACCACATTGTGTGAGAGGAAACCCCTATTTATTCATCTGTGAAGAATTATAAAAACATTATAAATTTAACAATATGTGGTTCTCTAGATTAATGGTGTTTAGCATAATTAAATTTGTTGTTTTTCTGTGCTTGACAGATGATCAAACTTCAGGAAGTATTTAAGACATTTTACCTTGGAAAGCACAGTGGTCGAAAACTTCAATGGCAAACTACATTGGGACATGCTGTTTTAAAAGCAGAGTTTAAGGAAGTAAGTTTTTTGTTTCATTTTTATTTTTGTAAGTATGTTAATAGATTTTTTTAAATTATGTTTGAACTTTGATAGCAAAAAAAGAAAAAGTTTATTCAGTATAACTCAGCACAGGCTTTTTTAAGTTAATAAAATTAAAACAGTTGAAGGATTAATATTGCAGTCAATAAGAAATCAGTAAGAATGGAAAAGCATTTACCTAATTGAAAAAGAGCAAAGGATGTGGAGAGGCAACTCAAAAAAGCAAGACTAAACCGCAGTGTCCTAGAGAGGTAGACATTTTCACAGGTAATAGAATCCCGAAAAATATCTGTAAAACAGAACTAATCTCAGACTTGCAAATTAAAATATAATAAAATACCACTTTTTGACTATGCAGTTGATAAAAGCTAAAACTAAAAGAAACAGCAACTCTCGCCCACTGCTGGAGGAAGTACATGAGCTTTATGAAGGGCAGTTTAGCAATCTCAAAACTTCTCAAATCACATGCTTTGTGGCAGTAGTTCCAATTCTGGGAATTCGCCTTAAGACATTGTCACAGATTAATAAATTAGAATATTTGTTGCCGTGCTGTTATAAAGAGGGGAAATTTTAAGAGGGGAAATGTATACAATATATTGATTAAATGAAGAAGGATATCACAAAACAGTCCCTTCATAGTCACATTTAGCTTTAATTTTGTAAATAAAATTCAATTATGTACACTAAGCAAAAAACATTACAAAATTTCTATTTTGCTATCCTGTTACAATATATTAATTATACCCTGTCATAAATTATACAATTGACCCTTGAACAACACAGGTTTGAACTGTACAGGACCAACTTATATGCAGATTTTTTCCAAAAAAAAGTAAAGTGGATCTCCACAGTTCAACCCATATTGTTTAAGGGTCAACTGTATTTTCAGTTTGACTGTAGTTATACACGATTTTTAATTGAATAGGGGTTGGTGCCTCTAACCTCATATTGTTCAAAGGTCAACTCTATGTACCTATATATACAATTATATATATCATACATACATATTTCGCTGTGTGTTATTGTGCAGGGTTACATACATAAAACTACACATACTAGTCTTTAAGCTATTATGAGTGTTAAGATATTACAATCCCCTTACTGTCAACTTCACAACTGAACCTCTGCAGAATGATCACAATGACAGTTCTTGCCTTCCGTGGCTAGGCCTGAGGATGAAGCACTCACATGGGGTGCTTTGTCATTCACCCAGAATTAATTGCATGTGGCCAGTCTCTGCAGTGGGGACTTTTTGAATAGAGATGAGGAATTATATGAGCTAGATTTGCATTTATCATGTACATCACAGGAAAGCTAGTCTGACAGTTTACGATTATGCTTATTCTCATTACTCATTCTTTTAACAACGATGCTGACTGCATCTTTTGCCAGCTTCTCTGTCCGTACAAGTTTTGTCACTGCTTTTTCATGCTTTGTCCACCCACTCCAGTGGCATTCCCACCATGAAGAGGACCTCAGCAGGCTAAAAATGGGACATAAGGGTGCTACTCTTAGATATCTGTCAGCAAAGTTTGACTTCAGATAATAACCCCTTCTTGTTCAACATAATTAACTAAAGAACTTTTTTACGACTTTAAAAAATATTTCAAGAGAATTTTTAAGGCAATACCAAGTTTTTTTATTCTTGTGTAAATCAGTAACATAATTTCTTCGTATTTGGTGGCTAATTAGTAATTTCTTACCCACCTCCAAAGTTTGAGAGCTAAAAGAAGCCTCCTAAATTTTTCCAGTTATGCAAACATAGCTTCACACATAATATGTCTATTTTCTTTTCTAAGGGAAAGAAGGAGTTCCAGGTATCCCTCTTCCAGACTCTGGTGCTTCTCATGTTCAACGAAGGGGACGGATTCAGCTTCGAAGATATAAAAATGGCCACTGGGATAGGTATGAAAACCCTCTTCATGAATGCATGGTTTCTGAGCATCTTGTTTTTATAACATTTATTCATTCAAGAGAAGATGTAGACTTGGTCTCTGCTCATCACACTTGAGCATGTGGTTTCTTTCATTATTGTTAAGTGTCTTGTTCATTTTAATGCTAACCTGTACCTGCATTTTCTCCCCATTCAGAGGACAGCGAATTACGAAGAACGTTACAGTCCCTGGCCTGTGGCAAAGCACGAGTTCTGATTAAAAGTCCCAAAGGAAAGGAAGTAGAAGATGGAGACAAATTCATTTTTAACGGAGAATTCAAGCACAAGTTGTTTCGAATAAAGATCAATCAAATTCAGATGAAGGAAACAGTATGTGTAAACTTTCTCTTTTTACTTATAGAGTATTCGGCAAGAAATGATTAGTTTTTGTAGTAATTTCTTGACTGTAAGAGTTCCAAAGCATATTTCTAAAGTATCTAATTTGAATATATAGTTTTTATAAGAGTACTTATTTTAATGTAGCATTCATTAACTTAATATTTACAGTAGGAATGAAAATCAGAAAGAAATGCATGTAAGAATTATTCCTGTTCACAGAAATGGTGTGATAAATCAGATCTTCCCAGATTCAGAGAGGACATATTGTTTTCAAACCCCAGTGACTTGTCTTTTTATTTTTGCACAGCACATTTCAGCCATTCTGTCAGCCTTGACCTCAGTCAGGTTCCTGGGGTAGAAGAGGTGAGGGCTGTGTCATGGGCCTACTGACATTGTATCTGTGACCTGTGTACAGATGGAGCATCTGGATTCTCAAATTTTGTGTCCAGAGCAGGTTCTAGACCACTACCCTCAGTCCTTCCCTAATGCAAAAGCCTTTGCACCCCTGGGCTGTTGTCAAACATATAGGCCAGGCGGGCAAGTGCACCCCTGGCAACCATATATATTACAGGATATCCAGCTGTCTTCCTTGAACATGTAAATGAGTGAGGAGAGGCCTTTGAAGGAGTAAGGTCAATTCAGACAACACAAGGACAGCTTTAATTGATCTGAGTGGTATCACAAGACTTTCTCCACCTCCAGAAGTAGACAGTGATTGTGTTACCAGTTAGAAAATATGTTCAGATTACACAAAAATACAAAAGACCAGTAAGTATATAAAAGATACATCAGTAATTTTTATAAAATTCAAATTAAAGAGATATTCCATTTCTTGTCTATCAATTTGGGAAATGTTTAAAAGTTTGATAATATCCAGGATTGACATTATATGGGAAAACATTCTTTTCTATGTTTTGGGGGTTTTTTTTGTTTTATTTTTTAAGATGTTTGGCTTGGTACACCTTTTTTAGTGGGCAGTTTGACATATCTGTTAAAGATTTAAATGGACATATCCTTTGATCCATGTTTTTTACTATTAGGACTTTATAAGAGAGTGATTAAAGGGCATAAAATTTTGGACTTATAATTCTAAAGTGGGACTGTCATCTTTTTCCCCCAAAGAAAACCACTTATTGCCATATTTGCACTCATGCAGCTTTTTTCTGTGATATACATATTTTTTTTAATGGATTACTCTCATATGCCATTTATATGTACCATTTTGTAACATGTTCTTATTCTTTATCATGGGCCTCTTTCCATGTCAGGATTTCGTTTTTAATGGGTGCAGAGTAATCCGTTATATGAATCCATGTGAACCTGCAAGAGCCTGGCAGTGCCCTGTTGAAAGGCATTTAGGTTGTTTCCATTTCTGCCTAGTGGAAATAAGTTGTTTCTTCAGTATAAAATCCTTGTCCTGGAATTACTGGGTCATGGTTCCCTTTGAAAATATGATGAAAGCATGGCCCTCCCTTCCTGAAACATACTTAACTTACATACATGAGCAAACCTGCCTCTCCCCCAATCCCCTTTGATCTGCAGACTCCATTGGGTTGCTTTTTAACATAAAGTTACCAGTATTTGCTATTTGCTTTTAATGACAGCTCTTTATCATGTTCAGATTCTTTTTTTTTTTAATTACTCCTTCTATGTTAAAGTTTGTTTTAAATAAAGAATAGATTTTCAGCTTTATCATGCCTTTACAGCATCTATCAAGATGATCATATAATCTAACCTTGAAATTATTGTGATGATCTCAGTTACATTAGTAGGTTTCCTAATGTTGAGCAATGTTTATACATCAAATAAAACCTGATGGCTGTTATGCTCTGTTTTGTGTTCTTTACTGTGCTACTGGATTTAATCCAGGATTATATAGGATTTATATGGGGTTTTTACAGCATTTTTATAAGAGAAATATAACTTTTTAGATTCTTTTTCAAGTTTTGGTACTGAAGTTGCACTGTTTTTGGGAAGCTAGGTTTTATTAGAACAAATGAAAATGCATAACAGAACAAGATTCATCCAGTTGGCCTTTTTTTGCATCAAAAGTTTCTTATCAAACTCAACAATATGAAATAATTAATACTAAAATATATCTTTACATTTCACTTTTTTCTTTCTGTGCAGGTTGAAGAACAAGTCAGCACCACTGAGAGAGTGTTTCAGGACAGACAGTATCAGATTGACGCTGCTATTGTCAGAATAATGAAGATGAGAAAAACTCTTGGTCATAATCTTCTAGTTTCTGAATTATATAATCAGCTGAAATTTCCAGTAAAGGTAAATGTATATTAGCTTAATTAAACCTGTAGTATTGAGCAAAACCATTAAGTATGTCCGATTCACACTACTTTCAGAATCATATTATTTATTCTACATTATAAATGATAATTTGCTACAAAAATCTACCTTCATGTATACACTAAATGTAGAAAACTGGCCGATGATGATAGGGACTTTATACCAGATGTTCGTCATCGCCATTGTAGGAATGATAGATACCTAAAATTCTCACTTGTAGGGATGTTGTACTTATATTTTCAAGAAGGGAAGAAGAAGGTACTACATGGAAATCTGGACATGTTTATTCTTAGTAGTTAACAGTTCAGTTATATTACAGGATTTTAAGGAAATCATACTAACAACTAATTTACTCAGCATTTTATAAGCCACAAAGCATTTTCTACCTCAGTAATATGTCCTTGTTGCTGTTAAATAAAAAGTCTTCCCTAAAATGTTTCAGTTCATATGTGTTTCCAGGACTGAGAGTCACTGTCCTAATTATATGTAGAGTGTAGGATAAATGAGGGAAGCATCATGAAAAGCTCTTAAACATATTTATCCACCTAGAAAGTAGGGGACTCTAATGGTACCTGGCCTTTCAATGACTGAACCCGCTGCATGTATTTTTAGTGTAGAAGTGCCCTGATTGGGTATTGCTCAGTTCGATAAAAGAGCAGCTGACCCTCCCTCCTCACCAAGGCAGTCAGTTGAGGTAGACCAATAAGTCGACACTGAAATGGGAGTGGCATCCTACCTCAGCAAATATTGGGCTCCTGTATTCTCAAGAGGCAACATGTGCTCCATAGTGCTCTGCACAGTCTTGAAACACTGCTTCATACACCATTCTTTGCTACCATAGCCAGGGTGAGTTTGATTTTCCCCTTTGCAGATGAGAGACCTAGCAATTAAACAAGAGACCAACTAGAAAGTAAGGTGTGCATACAGCCATGGCACCTAGTACTGCTCTGATAGGTAATTGGATTTCAGCCACATATTGTAAGATGTATTATCTATCACTGAATAGAAAGTCGTGCTGTTTGGAAGATAGAGTTTACCCTTATACAGGGAAAAGCTTGCTCAAATGTCAGTAATAGGCATGCTTCCTAACAGCACAGCTGGGCAAGCGTGTCATGATGTGGACATGTCAATTCAGTCATCCACTTTTAGCAAAGGAACACTCAAGATTTGTGGTTTTACTATATAAATATAGTATATGTAGTTAATATATAATAATAAAATATAGTTTTGTTACTTAGGGGAAAATGTCCTTAACAAATGAAAATGCCCTGAGACATTATCAGACTTCCCTTTGAAACAAACAAAAATGTGTTACCTACTGATCTGCCGTGCTTATGTACTCATTAATGATAAATAATGTATTTACATTTTACAAGTTTTCCATTTTCCACAGGAAGCCCTGCTTTGACAGTAAATTCACATGGAAACACTTTGATCAAGAGATAATGTTAACATTGTCTTTGAAGTAGGGAGTTTTAGTCTATTCATTTTATAATTAATTTATAAATATGTATACTTATATATGTAATATATGTACATAATTATAATCACATACTTCATGCATGATGTTATATTCTCCTGTGTTTGTAATTTTAATGCCACTATAATTGTGGGGATTTGTTTTTCTTTTTTAGCCTGGAGATTTGAAAAAGAGAATCGAATCTCTTATAGACAGAGACTATATGGAGAGAGACAAAGACAATCCAAATCAGTACCACTACGTGGCCTGACGTGTCGGTCAGCTATTTTCCTTCCATGAGACACTGGAATGTATCTTCAGAGCAGTGAAACGCTTTTGTGCTGTTTCCTGGGCTTTCTGGGATTGAGCCAGCACAGATACTTTGGCTTAGAAGGAAAGGAGATGATTCTTGGATAACCCTTCACAAGGCTTAAAGATTTGCAAATGTCATATGTATTTTTCCCCCTCCAGTTCTTCCTCTTGTTCTTTTAGGCATTTAAATTGTTTCCATTGCTCTGTGCAAAATGACTTTGGGATTGGACAAGAAGATATTGGTTAAATGAGGTTCCTTTGTAAGGTGTTGTTCTTGTGGCAAAAAAACCCTGAAAGTTTGGTTTGTTTTGTGTGTGTGATCATGAATGCACAATTAAAAAGACCCTCTATGCTGCATTCTTTAGCTACAAAGATTACTTAGGTATTCCTGGAGATAAGCTATCTTAGTTGATGAACACTTAGATTAAAAACAAGAACCCTTAATTGGTGAACATTAGGAAGAAACAGTCAGTGCTAAAAACTGGCTAATCGATTATGCAACCTAAATACTGGCATCTGTTTCATTTTATTTTCAAAAAGTTTTAAACTTTGATGACTGATTTTTCGATAATGAGATTTCTCAGTGAGATCTCTGATGTGCCAAGAGGACATCGGGTCTGATGTGTTTGATGCAGTGAACCCATCAGCGTCTTTTATTTCCACTGAATTATTTGTGAATTTTCTGTTTAAGGTTGAGGGGATAGTGTGTTTGTGTTTACCATTCTAAGATTGAGTCTAGCAGTCCCTGTTTTTTGCATTGGGGTAACTGCTGTTTGATTTTTTTTTTAATTGCAGTATTTGTATGATTGCTATAATAAAGTTTGGTTTTGTTTTTACAGTCATGTGCAGGGACAGTTGTTGTTCTCTGTGCTATAACCACTGTAAAATGTTTTATAGGAGACTTAAAGTCTTGATATTGTGAAGCAGAGGTTATTTTGTCGAAAGATTAAAAGGATTTCGTTGGCACCTGGTTTCATGTTGTGTATGTATGGGTGAGGATGAACAGCAGATGATGATGTTAGTATGGTAACTATAACAAAGATATTTTTATGATAACATTTAAAAGTACTTTATATTTTACATAATAGCATGTTTCATTTTAATTAAAAACTACCAAAGGAATTTTGATCATGGTATAAGTGTTTAAAGCAATATTTTCTGGAATATGCCAAGTTTATATAATTTGATTTTGTGCTAAATTATTAAAAGAGTCTGCCTTTTTGAAACATGCGTGTTTAAAATATGACATGGGTTTCCATATGAAAGTCCTCACTCTTTAAGTATCATCATTTTATATTCGTAAATTTTAATTTGTGAATTCTATAATATGTAATCTATAAAAAGCCAAATAGATTTCTACTAATATTTTAAGTTCATTGTCTCTAGAGATTAATATTGTAATTTAATGTAGACTTACTCTGAATAAAATTAGTTTAATTGGCCTTAAAATTACATTGATAAAACTTTGTGGTATGTGAACTACACATTCCTCATAATTCTTAAGCAGCTTAGAATTCATGACTAGTATAACAGACAGAAAACCAGAGCAGAGCAAACACCCGCTACCCACTCCAGGAACGATTCTGTCCTTGTCTTTCACAAACCACTACCCCTGATCATCGGCAGACTGGTCTGACTTCATGGTGATTAAGAGCAACATGTACTGTACTTCCTATCGTGTTTGTTTATGTCCATTCTCTTACTTATAAGTGTCATTTAATGTTTGTTACAGTTAAAGATGAATGTGGTGAAAACAAGTAGTATAGAGGAAATTATTGAAAAGGAAAAGGCACTTAAGAAAAAAGCTATAAAATTGGAAAGGAGATGAAATTATTTTCAGATAAATGATTATTACCAAACAATCTAAGAGAAGCAACTGAAAAGCTATGACTGAAAAAATAATTCAGTAAGTTTTTAATTGAACACAAAATGGAAAAGTCAGTATAGTGGAATGTCATTTTTTCAATAGCAACAAAAAATAATGAAATACCTAGTAACAAGAAAATATCTATATGAAAAGCATTTTTAAATGACTTAGGAAATCGAAGAAAACCTGAATAACTGAAAGGTGTGGGCTTTTACATTTATCTATGCAGTATCTTAAGATGTCAGATGTCCCTTTAAAACTCAAATAGACAAGGTAATTCTAAAGTTTAAATAGAAAAGCAAATAGGCAAGAATAGCCAGAAATTGATTTAAAACCTATCACAACACAATATAATTGAAACAGCATGCTGCGAGCACATAAGTAAATCTTGAACCAAATAGAGTCCATAAATAAACCAAATACAGGAATGTGTAGCATAAAAGGGCATCTTGTCAGAGAAAAGGAAACTTCAACAAATGTTGGGAAATTTTGGGTTACCACCTTAAAAACAGCAAGGTTAGCTTATACTCTTTTTAAACTAAAATAAGTTCCAAGTGGTCAAAGATAGAAGTGTTTTAAAAAATGAAAGCATAAATATAAGAAAATGTAAGATACTTTTTTTAAATTCTCAGAATGCAAAAAGTTAAGATCCTTTTTTTAAAAATAATAAGCGACAAATGACATTCTTAAAAGTCTACATGGGGAAAAGTTTAAAAGCCTGGTAAATTTTTGGATAAAAATAAGACTATTTTGATATATATTAGTACACACAACTAAAAGTTAGCATGAATGAGACCAACAACCTGTGAGATAAGTGTGGCTGTGTTCTTGATGAGTTTTTAAGAGAATGGGAGCAGAATAAATACAGTGAGTACAGACCGAGATTTCAAGAGAAATGAAACAGCTAGAGAAAGAGCGGAATCCAAGCATTCTGAGACAAGCTCTTTCAGCAATTTTGCAAGTGTTAGGGTGGCATCCTCATCCTGTAGAGAGGCAGACTGACCCGGGAAGGTACAACAGGAGAGAGCCTCCCACCCCAGGCCTGATATCTGGGTGCAGCAGTGGGTAGGAGGAGTGAGAACAGGTGAAAGCCAAGTATGTCCTTGGAAGGGTGAGTGAACTGAGTGTGATGGAGGGCCGATTATGACAGCCAACCCTGGAAATCAGCCCCTATGAGGGTAAATGGGAGGTAAACAGGTCTGTGCTCTTCATGGGGCTGAAGAATTGTGAGTGGAGGAAGCTCTTATCAGCAATTATGGGATATGAAGAAATAGGGAGGGGGCTGAAGTGAGATCAAAGCTGGGAAGACAGGGACCAAGTGGATCAAGAGTGGTAACTTGGAGCAGCACAGAGAACTGCCAGTGAGTGATGGGCAGTGACCAAGTGCCTGAAGTGTACTGCAATGTGGAGAGAAGGTCATGGCCTTTTGGTATGTGCTTCTATGAAAAGGGGAAGTTAGGGCCCATATTTGCCCCATATTTTTTAACTCTCTTTCTCCCAATTTCCGACAGCTCATCGGATTACTTTTGTGTTTATTTAATAATTAAAATTTGCATGTTTTATCTAAAAGTTGAAAACTCATAAATGGCATTTATGACATAATTCACTCTAGAACTAAGGAGTGTGCCTAGCTCAATAAGAATGAAATGTAATTCTATACCAGTGCAGTTCAAATAATACTGTAAGCATCAGAGACAAATAAGGTATCTTTTTCTATACTCCATCAAATGCTCAAAACTCATGTCATGTTTTAACTTGCTTTATATTTGATCTATGGCATTCCTGTCCAGCTTTTTGTTTTCCCTGGAGTTTTAAATTGCTATTGTTGACTAATGAAAAACATGCCTTTGTCTTATCACTAAGATGAACAATTTTCTTATTACACTATTTGCACGAATCCAATTTTTTAAAGACATTTTCCTCTGAACCCTTTGATACTGCTTTCAGTTAGGACCATTTGCTTTCTAGATCTGCATAGCTGTAGTCCTGGAATTTCTTTTGTTTCCATTCCTGTTTAGGTCTACTCCTCAGATCCCCAGTCTTCATTTTCCTGATTTGTTTTAATAAAGAATATTCTAAAGTGATTTTATCAGAGAGAATGCATGGGAGACTTTGATTCCTTGCTTGTCTGATTTACTCTGCATTTATGCTTAATAATTTGGCTACATATAAAATTCTAGGTTCAAAATCATTGCTCCATAGTCTTCTAATTTGCATCTCTAATGTCTGTTGTCATTTTGTCACATTTTTAACAAAACTTTTTAAATCTATTCCCAAGTTTTTCTATTTCACAAGAATGTGTCTAGATGTGAGCCCATTTTTATTTGTCCTGCCGGGACTCAGTGAATCTTGTTCCTCAGAAGACTCGTGACTTCCTTCTGTTCTGGGAAATGTTCCTCACTTATTACCTACATTGCATCTTCCCTTCCAACTGTTTTGCTCTTTAAGAGGAATTTTTGTTGACCAAATAGGCCAGATGATCTTATAATGAAAACCAATAGTCCCCGCCCACAATACACTGTTCCATTTTTGTTTCTAGTTAGTATTTTTGGCAGTGGCTTCTATATCAGATTATCATTTCTTGTTTTCTGATAACTCAATTTTAATAGTAGACTTTTTAATGTCTACTTTTGATATTCAAGAATATCTTCTTGAGACTCGTTCAAATTTTTAAAGTTCTTTTCTCTTCCCTCATGTCTGAGGTAGTGGTGGTAAACTTCTGTAAGGGGCCAGATAGTGAATAGTTTAGGCCCTGTGGGCCACACAGTCATTTTTAGATATTTTTTATTATTATTTTTCAAACAACACTTTAAATATGTAAAACCATTCTTAGTTTTTCCACTATACAATGGCCACAGGCTGCAGATTTTCAGACCCACTCTAGAGTCAGTAGTGGTTTCATCCTTCGGCTCTTAAATCCCAGCACAGGCCTGTTCAGACATCTCTTTGGTACACATGTACACTTTCCTCATTTCTGCATTTTGTGAATGCCAATTTATCATTGAAAAGTCCAGACATCATCTCCAGAAGGTATGTTCACCCTCCATCTCATTTGGTCTAGAGACCTTCTTTACATCTAGATTTCTCACTTGGATCACAGCTCTTGCCATACTGTATTATCATTTGGGGCTCTACTCATCAGTCTTAAGGAGAACTTTCAGAGCACATTTTTATCCCTGAATCTGCAGTGTCTGGTACACAGTAGACAATAAACACTGATGAGTGAATGAAGAGAAGCTGATAGAAGAAACTAATAAGGATTAGAGATAAGAATAAAGACATGGGTAGAACAGAATCAAGGAAGAGGGGAGTTTTAAGGAAGAAATAGTAAAGAATAATAAAAATTGAGAAATGTCCAGTCTCTGTGGCAACAAGGGGCCACTGCTCTTTGAGTGTGGGGTAGGAACAGGTTTGATGGGATGCAGCTACTGGTAGCTTGAATCAGGGGCAGAGACAGAGAGAATTTCTTTTGGATGATGAAACTTGACCAAGTTTATTGACAGAAAAAGGAGCTAACGGTAGGGGAGCGGGGCGTGGGAAGAATTGAACAATAGGGAAAAGGAGAAATAACTGATGGGTCAAGTTTCAACAAAGGATAAAGTGGATTCAAAGTCCAGGGCGGGTGTGTGTGTGTGTGTGTGTGTGTGTGTGTGTGTGTGGCCACAGTGTTCTTGATAAGATAGGAAGTCATGTAAAGGTAGTACAGATATAGATAAATATGAAGGAAAAGGATAAAAAGCTGAGGATATTTTTAAGGGTTTCTGTTATCAGTCATGTAGGAATCAAGGTCAACTGCTAAGTAAATTGAGACAACACTGCATATTAAAATGGACATTGTGTTCTGAGTTGGCTTCTCAGTGACAGAGCTAGCAATACTTTCAAGATGAGTCAGCAGAGAGACAAAACTAAGGGCTGAAGCTTGAGACCAGATGACCCAGGGATGAAAGCCTAGCTCTGCCACTCTTGTGGTGCTTTTAAGAAAATTAAATTCTCTAAACTTGGATTTCTTATCTTTTAAAAGGGTATAATAATGCTAGTTAGCTCGTGGGGTTGTTCTAAATTAATACTAAGGTATTTCTAACACATACCACATGCCAGTAAAGGTGGATGGATGTTAATGCATATTACAAATATATGTGCAGCCGTTGGTTAAGAAAAAAAATTTTTAAATCTGAAGTCTGCTCAAATGAGGGCAGAAAAGTATGGGACAAGAGAATAAAGAACAGAAAATTATCCAAACTTTCCAAATGAAAGGCAGAGATTGTCAGACTGGATAGAAAATTAAGACCAAAGTATACATCACCTATAAAAAAGGCATTTTAAATATAAAGACTCAAGTCGGTTACAGTAAAAGATGATAAAAGATCTGTGAAAACTAATCATAAGAAAGCTGGAGTGGTATATTAATATCAAGCAGATTTCAGAACAAGGAATATTTCTAGTGATAAGGAGGATGTTCCATAAATACAAAAGAAGCATTTGTCAGATTTAACCCTAAATGTAGAGGCTTCTATTAACAGAGCTTCAAAAACATGAAGCAAAAACTGACAAAGCTAAAAAGAGAAGTTGGACAAGCGGACAAATCCATAATTGTGGCTGAAGATATCAACACTTCTTTTTAGTACTTGATAAATAGACAGAAAATCAAGATGGATGTGAAACAGTATAAACCAACCTGACCTCATTGATAATTACTGAATACTAAAACCAACAACAGCAAAACATTATTTTCCAGTGCACAGGAACATTCACCAATGTAGGTATATGGGAGTCTTAAAACGAGTCTCAATATATTTAAAAGGACTGAAACTATATGATGTCCTTTGACCGCAATGAAATTAAATTAGAAATCTAATGAATATAACTTAAAAAACTAAATGCTTAAAAATTAAGCAATATACTCCTAAAGAAGTAATCCAATCATTTTAATATAGATAATATAAATAACAAACTTTTAAATAAGTAACCCATGAGTCAAAGAAAAATCACAAAGAAAATTATAAAATATTCTGAACTGAATCAATAGGAAAAACACTAAAAATCTGTAAGATAGAGTTAAATAAGTGCTTAGAAAGAAATTTATAGCTTCAAATGCTTACATTAAAAAAGATGAAAGGTTTAAATATAATGATCTAAGCATCACCTTAAAAAGTTAGAAAAATAAGAAATCTAAAGTAAATAGATGGAAGAATATGATAAAAAGTAGAAATCAAAGAAATAGGAAATGGACAAATAGAGAAATCAATGCAACCAAAAGCTGTTTCTTTGAGAAGACCAACAAAATTGATAAACCTTTTAGCTAGACTAATTAAAAAGAAAACAAAAATCAGTATGGGGAATGAAAGACAACAGATCCTACAGAAAATGTTATGAATAAGTGTATGCTAATAAATTCTAACTTAAATGACATGGTCAAATTCCATGAAATCTGCAAATTATCAAAGTGGACACAAGAAGAAATAGATAATAAAAACAGCTCTATATCTGTTAAGGTCATTGACTTTGTAGTTTTAAGTCTTTCCACAAAGAAAACTCCAGGGCAAGCAGCTATACTGGTGAGTTCTATTAAACTTTTAAGGAAGAAAAAAAAGCAATCTCACAGTCTTTCAGAACTGGAGGAAAGAAACCTTCAAAACTAATTTCATGAGTCCAGAATTACCCTGATACAAAAACCAGACAAAAATACTGCAAGAAAACTACAGACCAGTATCCCTTAACCAAATATTAGCAATTTAAATACAACAATATATAAAGTCAGTAATATACTAAAACCAAGTGAAGTTTTCCCCAGGAATGCAAGATTGGTTTAACATTTGAAAATCTGAAAAAGAAAGAAAGAAAAAAGACATAATCATCTCAATAGAAGCAGCAGCATTTGTTGAAATTCAACACTCAATATTGATTTTAAAAACCACTCAGAAAACCAGGCATAGAAGGGAACTTCCTTAATCTAAGAACAGACATTTACAAAAGATTAAAGCTAACATTATGCTTAATGGTAACAGATTGAAAGCTTTCCCCCTAAGGTTGGGACAGATGAGGATGTTATGTTATACCTTTATTCGATATTGTAATAAGAGGTCTTAGCCACTGCAATAATACTGGAAAAGAAATAAAAGGCATACAGGTAGGAAAGAAAGAAACAAAATAGTCTTTATTCACACATGACATGATCATATAGGCAGAACATACCAAGAAATCTACAAAAATATTACTAGAAATAGTAAGCCAATTCAGCACAGTCACAAGATGTGAGGTCACTAGACAAAGATCACTTGTATCTCTACATTGTAGCAACAAAAAATTGTAAAATGAAATTTAAAAGTACAATCCATTTAAAAGTACAATCCAGAAATGTGTGAAATACTGAGATAAATTACAAGCTCTGTAAAAAAGCATGCTCACTGAAAACTATGAAGCATTGCTATGAAAAAAATTCAAAGATGGATAAATGGAGAATTATATCATATCCTTGGATGATTCAATATCGTTAAGATGTCAGTTTCCTCCAAATTAATATATACATTCAATCCAAATGCCCACCAAAATTCCAGCAGGCTTTTGCATATATAGAAAAATTATAAGCTGATTCTATATGAATATGATATGAAAATTCAAAGAGTCAAAGCAATTTTTAAAAGAATGCTTGGAGAACTTAACTTTACCTAATTTTGAGATTATTAAAAAGCTACAATAATGAAGAAATTGTATTAGTGAAATGACAGACATACAGATTAACTGAATGGAATAGGGAGTACCAAAACATATCTACTTACATACAGCCAAGTTATTTTCAACAAACATGCTAAGGGATTTTAATGGGTTAAAAAAAAAAAGTCTTTTCATCAAATAGTTATCCATATGAGGGAAAAATAACATTGACTCTTATCACACAGGATCCACAAAAATTTAATTTGATCAAAGGGCTAATTGTAGAAGCTAAAACCATACAACTTCTTGAAAACAAGAAAAAATCTTTATGATGTTGGGATATGCAAAGATTTTTTAGGATACAAAAAGTATGAAGCATATTAATTGAATTTTCATTAAACTTAGAGCTTCCTTTTTGAAAAATACTAAGAAATAAAAAGGTAAACTACATAATGGGAGAAAATATTTACAATACACCAAATGTATTTGTATCCAGAATATATTTAAAAAACATTTAGACTTCCATAAGGAAACCAAAAACTCATTTTTAAAAATAGGACAAAGTTTGAACAGACACTTAACTGAAAAAGATATGTCAATGGTTATTAAGCACATAAAAAGATCTTCAACCTCATTAGTTATGAGGACACTGCAAATTAAGATCATAATGAAATACCATTACGGTTATCATAATTTTTGAAATGGAGAAGACATAAATACCAAATGTTGACAAGGATGTGGAGCTAACGTTGGTGGGAATATACAATAGTACAAACATTCTGGAAAAGCATTCGACAGTTTCTTTTTAAAGATAAACATACATCACCTATCATATTACCGTGCCATTCCATGCTAAATATTTACCTAAGAAAAATGAAAGCATATGTCCACACAATGATTTCGTTTTGAATGTTCACAGCAGTTTTATTTGGAACAAACACAATATTAAAAACAATTCAAATGTCCTTCAATGACTGAAAGGGTAAACAGATATTGTAGATTCATACACTGAAATAAGCTGGTATTAGCAATGAAAAGGAATGAACTAGTGGTATTACAGTGTGGATGAATCTCAAAACATTACACTAAAAGAATTCAGATATAAAAAAAAGTACATATGTGATTCCATCTACATGAAATTCTGTAATATGAAAAACTTAATCTGTAATGACAGACAGCAGATTAGTGGCTGCCTGGATTTAGGAATAGGGTTAACCACAAAGAGACCAAAGGAACCTTTTGGATTGAAGAAAACCTTTGTCTTTATTGGGATGGTTTCATGGGTGTATACTCATTTGCCAAAACTCATCAAACTGTACACCTAACATAGTATATTTATTTCATATAAATTAACCTTAACAAAATTGATTTGAAAAGGTAAATGTTACAAGAAAAAAAATGGGGCACTTTTATTAGACTCTACCTGGAAAAACTAGAAGGCAAGGAAAACCCCGGTTCCTTAATTGAGGCTTTTTTAGTTGGAATCATGGTGATTGTGATCTTTCTTAATGTTTCTTTCATTGTCCTAAATGTTTATATTATTAAGAACTGACAAAGGCCAGATTAACTAATGATTAATACTATCGTGTAACCATCATAACAAATATTAATATCATCTGTGTCTGAATTTAAGCACTTGTCTGAAGATGTTCTGTCACACACTTACTTTTTATTACAGTCTTCTCAGCCACAACTTGAACAAGGTTTTGATACACCCACCTTTGCTAACGTCTGTGTTATGCTGGCAGCATAGAACCATTGTGTAATCTATCCCATCCCCTCTGAGTTACAATCATGAGTTACAAATGTTGAAGTGGCTTTATATTGATTTCAGTTCCCATTCTGTGTCGTCCACTATTAGGAAAGGTTTCTGGTTAACCACGCGTCATTTCTTAAATAAGCATAGGCTCTAGTTAACACCACCTCAGACCCTAGCGTTCATAGTGACCAGGTATGTAATTGAAAACATGAGCGTAATTGAAATTACACAATTTTTCGTATTGCAAAAGACTTGGAACTATTTATTGAATCTGCTTTCTAAGAAGATAAAAGTTTTGGTTCTTTTTTGAGGAGGTTCCTTTTTCATAATCTAAAAGGAAGACTAAGATGGTTTAAGTATTTCAAGGAATCAGGAAGTTATCAGAGATGTGTACAAGCCATGTGTATAAAAGATGTTCTCAGTGGCATTATTTTAAACAGCAAAAAATTATAAGCAATCTAAATGTCCTAAAGGAGAGGATTAATTTTTAAATTACTGTATGCTGGGAGTCTTTTAGATTTTTTATTCATTTTTCAATTACAGTGGGCATACAATATTAATTTCAGGTGTACAGCATAGTGATTAGACATTTATATACTTTACAAAATGAACATCCATTATACATCTGACACCATAGTTATTACAATATTATTAAAAGCATACTGTTTCCTATTTTTCTGATATGTTATTCATTAATACTAGCCTCATACTTACCAGCCATGATTTACTTGCCTTTTGTATCAGCTTGGTCATTGGGAGCACTCTCACTTTGGCTTGTGTCCCTATGACAAGCCCATCTTGTTTTCCAAGCCTGTCCTTACTTTCTGGCTCCACAAGATGTTCTAAGCTCACCTTGTATTTTCCCTGCCCCGCTTTGGAATCAACAGTTGTCCAAGGAGTCTTACTTCTTTTATTGGTGAGCATTATTTTTAGAACCCATGATCTGGATCACTTTTGCTTCTCGACCTTCTCAGTGGACAGTTAGGAGACAAGTGTGTACCTAACCCAGGTACGCACATTTCTATTTCCATAACTATCTAGATTTCAAACACACACATGAGTTCCAGTATCACAGGATTCATTCTCACCTTTCCCTTTTCCTTACTTGTAACTTCTTCTGCAGTGAGAAACCTGCAAATTATCATTGTCTGCAAAATATCTATTTATCTGTTCAACACTGGTAAACACATAGTTTCAAAACTGCTAACCCTGTACCCCCATGAAAACAACTTACCAACTAGAAGACAGGTATCTCTAACAGCTATCTTTGGTCTAAGAGTACCCAAGAGAATCACAGAGTGACTTAGGACAGCTCCCTTATTTCCAATATCTTTCAATATGGTCATGTGATCCGTTCCTATATAGTTATCTTTGTCACAAACTACATTCTATCTGGTGTTGGAGGATAGCTCTATGGATATTCTGGACCACCAGAGAGATGAACAAGTGGGTCCTAGAGTAAATTAAGCCTGAAATATTGCTGAAGGCAAAAATGACAAAACTGAAGCTTCCCTATTTCAGGCAAATCATGAGAAGGCAAAGTTCTTTGGAAAAGACAATGGTGCTGGAAAAACAGAAAGCATGAGGAAAAGAGGAATACCAAGTATGAGATGGATTTACTCCATAAAAGAAGCCATAGGCATGAATTTATAGGAGCTGAACAAGGCTGCTGAGGACAAGACAGTGTGGACCTCACTCATTCATAGGGTCACCAGGAGTCGAAGCCAACTGAAGGGCACATAATGACAACCAATAAAAATCCCAAAAGACTCTTAAAAACCTAAACCAAATGTCAGCAAATCTACTCTTTAATATGAGTAGATTTCTGTCCTAAACAACAGAGCAAAACCCGCCTTGGTTCTCTCTCAGAGCTCATTTGCTCCCATTTTACTTGCAATCCTGTTCGGCTTCATGACTTTTCCCAGTTGATTATACGTTAAAAACTGGAGAGAAAGGAGAGGCTGGACAGGAAGAAATGACAAAAAGGAAGACAAAATCTACAAAAGGTAAATAAATATAAGACCTAAGAAAAATAGCCAAAATATTCAGTAGTCACAGGTAGTAATCAACAAGCCTGAAGAGGCTCAAGGCACATTTCCTAAGGAAGCAGGATCTGAAGCATCTCAGTGAAGCAGAGAAGCAGCAGGGCGGTTCAGGAAGGAGAGAGGCAAGGATGGAAGCAGAGGAAGTAAAAAGTGAGCGTGGCCGGAGCACCGCATGGCAGCAGGAGAAAATAGAACCAGAGAGCCTCTAGGCAAACCAAGGAAAGTGATCTTACCCTCAGGCAATAAGGAGCAAGTGAGAGGGGTATTTTCGGATAGCTCTAGAAGCAGAGGGGCTGCTATTTCCTTTTCTCTGTAATGTATGAATTATATAGAATGGAAGAATGCTTCTGAACTTTTCTGATAAATGCCACGACCCACCATTCCCAGACATCTTTTAGAAGGGTGTCACAGCTGGGAATCACTATTACTTCTGAACCCTCTCCAACCAAGATTTTGTCTAGCTTTAAATTCTGTACTTTGTGTTGTCTAAAAGAGATTTTTGTTTTGTTTTCAAATATGAATTGTAATATTCAATGTGTTCAAATATCTCACCTCCTTCTTAACCCTCACTTCCATCCTCCTTGAGAACAACGGGCTAAAGGAGCCCCAAAGTTAAAAACACTAGGATTTCTAGTATTACTTAATTACACACACACACACACACACACACACACAGTGTTTTCGTGCTGGGGTCCTTGTGGAACTCCTCACTCCTCTCGGGTGGAACCAGTTATCTCACGACCATCGAAGATGCCCCATAACACTCACTGTATTACTAGGAGTGAGGGTCTCCACCGCGCCAGGCCCCTCAGCCTGCGGACCTCTAGCAGAATGCCGCACTTAACCGAATACAAAGTCTTTTCCTTCGGCAGTAGATATGGTGCCTACTAAGAAACAACACTTCCCACGTGCCGGAAGAACAAACTCCTCCTCGCCCAATCCCTAGCCTCACGGCCCCTCCTCCTCCCTCTCCTCACCTGCTGTTTCCGCGGTGCCAACTCCACCCCCCGCCCCAGCCACCGCCCACTTTCCGCCTTCGGCAGCGGATAACCAGGGTTGGGATCCCAGAGCCCAGCCCGAGTCATGTGGCACCGCGGTCACGTGCTGAGCGGGGTCACGCGCAGGCAGGACACCGCACCAGCGGGAGCGCGGCCACCTACACCCGCTCACTCTCGCGAGATCCACGGGGTCACGTGACGGCGCGGGCGCGGCGCAGTTTCACGTGACAGGCGCAGCCGGTCGTGGGGTCTCCTTCCTTCCGCGGGCGCCGCAGCGGCTGGGCCTCTTGACCGCGGGACACGTCGCTCTCACGCCGGCCCTCAGTCTGTTCTCCAGCGCCCGCCCGGCCGCGGCCCAACCGCTCGACCCCGCCCGGCTCCCGCTCCGGCGGCCCTCGTGCCCATGGCCGCACCTGGCGGCGCCCGGCGGCAGCCGCTGCTCCTGCTGCTACTCGGTAAGGGCAGGGCCGGAGCGAGGGCCCGCGGGGAAGAAGGGACTATAAAGGATCTGGGGGCTGCGCGGTGGGGCCCGGGAGAATGAGGGGCTGCGGGGATGGTGTGCTGGGGCGGGGAAAGGGCTTCGAGGTGGGAGGGGGAGCTGCGGGCTGGGCCTGGAGTCCCCGGAGGTTGGCGGGCTCTCAAGTCGTCCCCGCACCGGGTAAAGTCCGCGCATGGGGTCTGGCATGGAGCCCCCTGGCCGCTGCTTGGGGTGTTGGGTTCAGTTGCCCAGAGGTGGACTAGGGAGGGTTGAGGTCTCACTCGAGGGCCTGTTTCCACCCTTGGGTCACTAAACTTGTTTTCTGGGATGTTAAGTTGAAAATGACTTGGGTGGCTTGGTGGTTTCTGGAATGCTGTGCTTTGTTCCTTTAACTTATGGGCAAGTTTAGCCACGGAGGTCCAGGTGAGGCTTTGCGGCCCAAGACCCCAGGACCTGCGCTGTCCTTCGGTGCTCCCAGTGGGTGACCCACATGGAGTTCCTTCCAAAACGGATCTTAACTGGAAGAGAGAATAGGGTGGCGTGGTGATCCCGGCCTTTTAGAATTCGACCTTGGTGCTTTAACCTTCGCACGGTTTTCAGCATGGCTTGCAATGCTTATGTGTGTGTTTATGGATTTAAATTTGTGTTGGAATGACTTAAAATTGTCTTTATGAGTTTAGGAGAGCCTATAATGAACAAAATGAGAGGTAGGAGTAGGCCTTGGTCTTTCAGTGGCAGTGTTCTAGTGAATCCTCGTAAAGACCTGCTGCCACTGTCTGTGCATGCTGGTTCCTATGAGTCAAAATGAGGGACTCCATTGACATGTTGGGGAACATTTGGCTCTCCATCAGTTTGTAGAATTCATAGAAGCAGTCAGTGGGTGCTTAGTATTTTATTAATTGAAGAATTTTGTTTTCATTTATCTGTCCCAATAAGCAAGAGCAATATGTGTTGTCTTTTAAACGGGAATCACTTCATGGTTTGATTTTAAGTGTTTAGAGGCCCTCTATGGCACGCTTTCTCACCCCTCTCCCAAATAATAATGGGAAGATTCATCCAAGTGCTAGGATCAGAAATATACAGAAGACAGCTGGTGGGAGTTCAGGTGAGTTAGATAAACACATTCCTGCACATCTTGCCATGAATTCTTTAAATATTTCTAATTCCCATACTATAAAATTCTGTTATTGCAACAGTGAATTTTGGTTTCATATTTTCGTTGTGCCTATTGTGTAAAATTAGTTATTTGAACTACATGAATAGCCACGAGAGATTACCTTATTCTAGCAGTAAACCCAAAGCCTTGCTGTTCACTGGCATGTGTAATTAGTTGCAAGAGGAGTTGCTGGAACAAGTTTTGTCATGTCAGAATGGCTGCATTGTTCTTTTTTAGAAGAGCCCTCAAGCATTAGAACTTTCATGTTTTGTTTTATGTTTTAAAAACACCTTAAAAATGAAAAATTTTCATAATTTCCTACATTATAATAGATTGGAGTATTAGTTGTGGAATTAGCTTTTTAATGCCTGTTGCCATATCTTTTTAAGTTTTACATTCAGTAAAAATCCAACTTTTAGAAAAGGTCTGTTAACTTGGATTTAGGTCTATTTAAATCATGTTTAATTTAATGCACAGTTTCACCAAAAAACATCTTCTAAAAATACTACAAACGTCTAAATTAGTAATTCTTCCTGCATTAATGATTTTAAATTACTGAAACCCTCTTTTGTGTTTGAATACTTGATAGAAAGCATAGATAAACATGAACTGAAACTTTTTGCTATGTAAGATTAAGTATGATTACATCATGTGACTCTAAACCAGTGATGTCAACTAGATGACTTCTTTTCCCTTTCCAAATGAAGAATTATCACGTAGGAAGTTTGAAAAGTTTTATGCTAACGTTACCCTTGATTTGAGTTTGTCATACCCAGGTTGGCAACCAAATTCTTCAGTAGATTTGAGGTTAAAATGTTTGGGGTCCATAATTTTGAATTTATATTGTTAGACCTATCCCAGGCAGTATTAGTCCTCTCCTCTCTGTGTCCACAGAACTTGACTACATGTATGTGCTTTTACTAGAGCATCAATTCAGCTGAGTTATTAGTTTTACACATATATCTCTTTTCCCCATATTACGGCCCACCTTCTGTCTCACACATAGTTAGTGCTCACTACATACACATGGAGATGTCCAGCATTACAGCAGTGGTCCCTAACCAAACATGCATATGTCAGCTTTTTAGAAATATACCTACTTGTACCCTGCCAACATAGGTTGTCTGAGATGGAACTTTGGTCTTTTTTTCTTTCCTTTAAATATTAATAGATGATTATGTATCACTGATTAGGAAGAAGAAAGTACTGGATTTAAAAAAATTAAATCGAGACAAACTAGGAAGTCATTTCTTTAAAAAAGTCAATGAAGAAATTTATTGACTTGTTCTTTCAGAAGGCAGTCTCATTTCAAAAGCAAGTGTTTCGTAATTCAAAGCATATTTGCTTGCTCACCAAGTGCTAGAGAGAAAGCATGGTTCAGTCCATAGCTAGCATGTATAGGCACATGCTGAGTCAGCAGACCCCATTCTAGATCTGGTTTTGCGTCACTCAGTGTGTGACCATGAGCAAGTTAGTTAACATCTCTGTGCGTGTCTCCATATTAGTAAAGGAGAATCATAATAGTGCCTACCAGTAAAGATTGTCATGATAATTTAATTAACTGCAGAGTGCTTTGAGCAGTACCTGGCACATAGCAAATGCATTACAAGTCTTGTTAAATAAAATACTTTTTTGACATTTTGTGTCAGATACTGTGGATTCAGTGACAAACATGATAGATGAGTCACTATAGCACTGAATGTTTAACAGCTAACATTAGAATTGATGCTAATGCCCATACTGAATGCTCTGCATGTGTTGGCTCTGGCTATTGCTACTGGAATAGCTAATATGTGGTGGAGGAGTCTATCATAGAACCATATCACTTACTACTTCCCACAGCTGCACTTGTTTTAGAAAATGGAATTTCTACATGTAGTATTTTGAAGGAATAAGCCAAAGATTTTCCTTTATATATCTCCTGGAGAAATGACCAGGTTCACATCTGACTGTTAGAGATTTGCCAGCAGACCAGGGGGCTGATTTTTGAGACAGACAACTCTCAACAAATAACACAAACATTTTCACTTAAAAATAACAAACAAAAATTTCTGACTATTAGCATACATATATTTCTCTCAGAATTTTATGTTCTAATGGTCTTGTAGACATTTTTCTCTTGACCAGAACTGGCTTCTATTGGGTAAGTTTCTTGTTTTAATAATCAGAAATTTGGGGACCTCTCCATAATGAATGTGGGCATCTCGTGTTGCTAAAACTTATTTTTAGTAATACTACTTTGTTTTTCTTTGAAAGATCAGACCCTCAACATATTTACTAAATGAAAAAATTGTGTGATAGAAAGTTACTTAATGTGAAATGCTTCCTAATGAAGTATTTTGAGTCAGTAGAAAAGTTTTTTTTAATGATTTAGGCATCTGTTTTATAGAAGGGCAGCTCAGTGAGAACTGACTTCTGCATGCTCCCATGGGAGGCAGTGACCTGCTGTGCCCATGGCACATGTGATTGCATGTGACTGACTCTCCAGCAGCCAGGCCAGGGCCAGGTGTGAGCCTTGAAGGCCTGAGGGAGCCCATGTGGCCCACGTAAACAGTAAGCTGGGTCAGTATCCAGTGTTTCTCTGGCTTTGGACTCCATGCTTTAATACACACTTTGTTTCTGTCTGCCAGCCCTCCTTTTGCCTCCGTTATGCTTACCCGTCCTGCTCAGAAGGCATGTGTTTTTAAAAACCTTTGCTATGTCAAAAACAGGTATGGAATAATTTTCTCCAGGTAGTGGTTTTTGTTGTTGTTGTTTTCAATTTTTTTTTTTTTTAATTTTATTTTTATTGTGGTGACATTAGTTAACGAAATCCAGTAAGCTTCAGGTGTACAATTCAACAGTAAGGCATATATATATTGCATTGTGTTCACTACCCATCTCTAAGTTTTTTAAGTGGAATATTCACTCATTGGTAATGCTTTTAGTGTAATCTTGACCAAATAATCTAGGGGTGGGTTAAAAATTTATTAAGTAAAACAGACAAAAAATTGCATTGGTTTCCTTGTTTGCCATAGTTTGCTTCATTTTCATGTAGCAGCTTTTCTTTACGAACAGTTTTTGGTATTTCCTTTACCAGATGCTTATAGGAAGATATGTGGTGTTTCTGGCCATGCTCTTTGCTTCAGGCTTGAATTGTTGGCTCTGAAGATATTATTTTGTGAAAGTCCCAAGGGTAAAATGAATTGCTTTCATTGGAGACATTTACTCTGCCAGGGACAAGGGCGTTTAGAATGAAAAGTTAATTGAGTGTCCTCTGAGTATGCCTGAGTCATATTTACACTTAGAGTGATCATAGCCAGGTGTGGAAATGCTCAGTGAAAGGGTGTGCAGGAGCTTGTAGCAGCAGAGACAAGAGAGGGTCCATCAATTCTGAATGTTACAGTACATGGCAGTGGTTGACAGCTGTTTGATTTTAGAACTAGTGAAAACACCTATTTTTCCCATCTGTGAAAGAACAATATACTAAATAAAATGTACAGCTTGTAAGGTTACCTCCTTAGCTCTACCATAGTGATCAGATTACATTTGCTACTAAACTGTTTGATCAGGCAACGAGATATGATGAAACCAGAGATGGCACCGGCCTTGAGAACTTTCTCAAGCTAGGACCCGCAAGAACTTCATTCTGTCTCTTCCCTCCCTGGGATATGGCAGCCCTACCTAGAAAGGTCGACTGATGTTCTAGGTCACACAGCCAAGTACAGGTTCAGTTTAAACCTTGTTTTTTGAAATTGGGCAAAAAGCTTAGATCTTTGAGTCCATGGCTTTTCTGCCACACCACCAGTCCATGAGAGGTAAAAACATCTAATTTTAAATAATAATTTAGGTCCACAGTGAGAGATCCAGGACTCTACCAAATTTCCCAGAGATGCTCTGAGGAACGAGTGTTAAGTAACCTATATGCCCAGGGGGTGACTCAAATTGACCTTGTGATTTTTCGATAAATATTCTGAAGTAAAGCATTAAAGAGCTATTGACCAGGTGGCAAACTGATCAGGTGAGTTTAGAAAGATAACATTTTTCAAAATTGTATCCAGGAGGGACAGAAGACCCAGCTGAACCTAGCTTAGGTAATCAGTGTGTCTAGTCTTAAAAAAGCACAATGGAATCTCCTAATAAAATCCGTTATTGCTACACTTGTAGACGACAGAAATACCCAGTAGTATTTTCAAAGGTGTTTGGTAATTTTTGGTTTTCCTGGAGTTAGCAGGCTTCTTGCACAGTGCGTCAGCAGTGTTTACGGTGAGAGATGTCAATGGGACAGCATGTATAATGGCCAACTTCTCCGCTACCTTCTTGACCAACTATAATACCAAGAGTGGTTTTAAGGTAGGAAACACCAAGATACTTAACGCATTTTTTGTGTGTGTGTTTGTGTGTGTGAAGATTACTTAAAATTTTCAAATCAATGTTCGAGAAATGCTCTCACCTTTACACAGTTCTCCCTACATATTTCCTTCTTGGCTCATCAGTAGCCTATGCTGTTTAATATACTAAAACTGAAGTAATAATATACAAACCATTTGTGCTCTGCTTTCACTATTTTATTATGAGCATTTTTCTAGTTTTCTAGTTAATGTTAATCAACCTAATTTTTAAACCATCCTTCAATTGATAAAGTTTTTTTTAAATGTTTTATTCCCATTTACAGCTCTGGATATCGCTTTCTTGATCTGTTCAATTTGCTTTACTATTATGCTCCAAGAATTTCATAAAACAGTCGCTTGATGTGTAGTGCTATAAGCACTGTACTAGTTTGGTTAAAATGTTCCTTAGTTGTTAAAACAACTTTGTACTTATACAGGATGAATAAAGCTTTTTGCATTTCCTAGATTTCTAACAAATTAGCAGCACTTATTTATATTTCTTCCTTTGTCGGTTACCTATTAATCGGCATTTCACTTGTTGTATTAAAAATTTACCTTTTTAAATATATCCCTAAACCAAATATTATTTTCAATTCTTTGTTGAAACCAACATTTTTCCTTACCTCCATATTGACAGCACCAATATCTTTTTACCACCACTCACAAGGGCAACAATTTGTCCCAGAATTGCTGGGAAGACCAGCAGTTTCTTTAGAGTACTCTGGACTTTGTGCCAATTGCTGGTGCCTCATTAATTCATTTGTACTGGTCTAGATACAGATGTGGTCTCTGTCAAAACAGAAGAAAGCTGGGAAGGTTTTGTTCCATAGACATGTCTCAAATTCTAGACTTGCCCAAGCACCTTTTAATTTCTATTTCACCTTTTTTGGGAGTGGGCTTGGATTTTTAAAACAGTCATTTTGTTACATGTTATATTACACAAATGGGATCATACATACGCTGTTATGTGCCTTACTGCTTCACAAAACATGGTTTTGTCACCTCAAATAGTTCTGTCATTTTTTAGGACAGCTCAGTCCCATTCATTTTGATGAACATTAGGTTGTTTTCTCGTTTGTTTTGTACATAATAGTAAACTCAAACAATTTTGCATAAACACTTTCTTTTCTTGATTTAAAGAGAAATATTCTTTAAATAAACATTTCTATAGCTAACAAGTAGTAATAGCTTTTTTCAAATACAAATAAACCATTCATCCTGAAGCCCAATATGAATTATTTCATTTACCAAAGTAACTTTAGTTTTAATTCTGTCATAAATTAAAATTATATCAATGAAGAATTATTTTTAATAAATAATGAAGTCAACTTTTCCTTACACTTGAATTACTTTTCAGTTTGTTCCTGACTTTACTACTGACTTTGTGTTTTTGTTTATATTGAAAATGACTACCCTTAACAATGATATCAGAGATAGAACTGAGGTCTAATTTTATATCAGACTTACAGAAGATCTTTATTTGTTTTTTTTTCTGAATATCTTTAATAACCTACATTCTAACTGGGTTCTGTTGTCATTGTGTTTTTTCTAGAATGTGAGCTTTGACCTTCCATCTAATGCAAAAGTATTAAATAGCAGTTCCTGTGGTAAAGAGAATGCTTCTGACCCCACTCTCATGATTGCTTTTGGAGGAGGACATACACTGACCCTCAATTTCACAAGAAATGCAACACGTTACAGTGTCCAGATGATGAGTTTTGTTTATAACTTGGCAGACACACAGATTTTCCCCAATGCAAGCTCCAAGGGTAAGAACAAAAATTGACCAATTATGAAGTAAAGAAAATTGAGTTGGGGGAGTATATAAAATTACTTTTAACTAAATACTTCAAGTAGTTAAAAATTTATGTGTTTTTTTTTTTTAAAAACAGAGATCAAGACTGTGGAATCCATAACTGACATCATGGCAGACATAAATAAAAAATACAGATGTGTGAGCAGCAACCAGATCCACATGAATAATGTAACTGTCACATTCCGTGATGCCACTATCCAGGCATACCTTTCAAACAATAGCTTCAGTAAGGAAGGTAAGACACTGACCTTGGCCCTAATGCCATTAGTATAACCCCAGTGAATGCATAAGTCCCCTGGTGTCTGAGGAAATTATGTGAATGAACATCTCTACAGCTGGGGACAGAGCAAGTGGCTTCTATCTTAGGAGAACTCTCCATCAAACCTTTTTTTCTGTTTAGAGATGACCTCTTTAGATTGAGGTGGACAAATATGATTTAAAAAGGGTAAAAGGGCAAAGCAATTGAAACCCTCTCTGTGTCTTCCCTTGTTAGAGCTAATGGGGACAGTGTCACAGAACCTCTTCCGATTCAAGCCAGCTGTCTGTACGCAGAGATTTAGTCTTACCTTAGTTCGGCTCAGGCAGGCCCAGAGGCAGGTTATGTTAGGACCAGGAGTGCCTTTCTGGAGGAATCATGACTCCCAAGGGTGTACCTGCCAGTTTAACTCCACTGGTGGTCTCTGGTCTTAACAGGGCTCCAAGCCCCTTCCCAGCTCCATGGTCATGGATAGGGTAGTCAACCTCTCATTTCTTTCACTTGTAAAATAAGGATAATAACCTATCTTAGAAGGTTGTTAGGATTAAAAAGGAAATGTGTGCAAAGTGCTTATCTCAGCACAGAGTAAGTAGTAAATAGGGCTGTCATTTTACTATGACTTAATAAAACTCTCTTCTCCAGATCTCACTCATCTCTAATTTTCCTGAGGGGTAATTGCCTTGGGGAAGTTGTCTCTGCCTTCTGGAAGGTGTGTTTAAAGACAGTCACATACCTTTTTCTAATCTTTGGACCTGCCACTGGCGGGCCTTTGATTTGCAGTGTTCCCCAGCAGTCTTGCTTGAAGGCTCAGAGTGACTATTGAAGAGTGGCTAATTTGCACAGTCACTAGAGCTGTTCTGCACAATGAACCAGTCAGCCCTTTGTCCAGTTTGTTAAAGTCCTCAGAGATGTAGGTGCTACTAGCAGGGCCAGCAATCTGGCTTATAGGCCTCCTCCAGCCTGCCTCTGGTTTCTGTATGACCAGTAAAAGCCAAGAATGGTTTTTATGCTTATATATTTAAAGTAAAAAAAAAAAAATCCAAAAGACTATTTAATGACACATTAAATTATTTGGTATTCAAGTTTCATTGCCCATAACTAAAGTGTTAATTGGAACACAGCCATGATAATTGACTTACCTAATTCTGCGGCTGCTTTCATGTTCATAGTGGCAGAGCTGAGTTGGGACAGACACTGGACAGCCACAAAGTCTAAATAAAATGTTTACTATCTGGCCCTTTACAGAGAAAATTTGCTGACCCTTGACAGAGCTAGGACTAAAAGAAACAAAGTTAAACTGGGAGAAATGCAACTAGTAGCAAGTGTGCAGTGCTTAAAGGTGGAGGTCAGTGCAAGCTGGAGCAGCAGGGAATTCTAAAGGAAATGGGCTCAACTTTTCCACCACACAAATGGGCCTGGAGCTGGGTGAGCACACTGTCTTCATCTGCAGGGGCTGATGGAATGCAAGGACTTCCTCCCTCAGGCTGGCGTGAACAGTGTTTGAGGGCAGCAGATCCAGGTGTATGTACATGCTAACATGAACCGCCTTGGGCAGATGGAAGGTGACTTTGTCAGGCAGAGTGGCTAACCAAGTGGGGCTTAGAGCAACAAGCTAAATACTTCGAGTTATTTGTGTTCACAATTACAGATCTCCAAGTGGCTGGGTTTCACACCTGGCGGAATACATCTGGGTTGCATCAACCTCACTCAGGTCACAAGAGCAAAAGGAAAAAGCAAAAACTGTCAGAAAGTCTTGGGAAATGATAGTCATCTCTGGCTTACTGGCTCAGTACAGTAACCTCACTGAAACTGGTCCTGAATGTGGTCATAGAATACAGCTCCTCACCTTTACAACTTTTCTTCTGCTTCGAAGGCTTCTGAACACAGAGATGATCTGGCCTCCCCTGTTGGGGGTCCTCAAATGGAGTGGTGCTTTGAAGTGAGGTGCCAGGTCATGAGTGCACTGAAGCCCTGTAAAAAGAGCTACTGTTTCTAGTCTAAAAAGAGATGTGACAATAGAGTAATTTTGTGTTTAGGTTAATTAATTACTTTGTTTTTTAAATAGACATTTTTTAGAGCAGTTTTAAGATTCACCACCGCAAAGTCGAAAGTACAGAGATATCCCACATATCCCCTATCCCCACACATATACATCCTCCCCACTGTCAGTGCCCTGCATTTTCATTACTTTTCTAATGGAGGACATATGTTGGTGATTCCAAATGGAAAAGGTACAGATGTGAGGCTGTCCTCACACCTGAGCCCCAGTCAGTAGCTCTCCTCCCCAGACGCATGCTCATGTCCCACATAGGGTTACCTGGGGCTTTGATCTTCCATCTTGAGAGTCCTTGGGTATTTGGAGCTTGTGGGCATCACTCACTCTGTTCCATCAAGTAGTTTGTCAGAAGTTTGGTCGCTGAGCTGACCTCTCACTGTGGGATGGGTCTAAGACACCCTGCTCCCCTCCCCGTGTTTCGTAGTTGTCCCCTCTCATCAAAGCTTGGTTTAGTTTTGTTAAATCTGCCTGTGCCGATATGTATGTATTTTAAAAAGGAAATCTTGCTTTTTTTTTTTTTTTGGTCAAAGACACTAGAGCATACTCTCAGTAAATTCTACTGAGAATAAGAGGGTTAAGAGTCATCCTGAAGTTACACTGACTATCCTGTAGAAGTTGAAGTATTCTCCTCTCATCGTAGACTGGAAGGGCTGGGTGAAGTCATGGGCATGCCTGTGTGTTCTTCACTGGAAAGGAAGACGTCCTCATTGGGCTTGTGGAACTCATCTTACTATCAAGTCACATCTTCTACAGTAATCCCTTATCAATCTAGTACTAAGAAACAGGAAGGTCAGGGGGGAAAAAAAAAACCATCCTGACCTGGCAGGGGCCTGAAATTTTCAAGGCTCTTTTGCTCAGTCTTATGCCTCTTGCCTTGAGAGCTACTACTACCCCACCTCTCACACAACTGTGACTTCTTGCTTGACACACTGTTTTATTGGTCCTCCATTGGCCTAGATTCTAGGTCCTACAGGCAGCTGCTCAGGGTACAGGTGCTGGGGAGGAGGAGTTGAGGCCTCCAGATCTCAAGTACAAACTGGTGCTATCTGTAGGCAAGGGGCTATACTATACGACAGAATATAGTAATTGCTGATGTGGTCTGAGTCTTTTTTTAAATTAATTTTCCAGTTATAGTTAACATACAATATTATATTAGTTTCAGATGTATAACATAGTGATTAGATATTTATATATCTTATGAAGTTGACCTGAATTGTTTTTAAAGCTCAGCTGTTAGCATGTTCTACAATTACTCAGCTTGTCGTGAACCTAATTCAGAGTCTGATCCTTGAGACTAGACAGCCAGCATGTCATTATAGTACTTTTTGTCAATTCTCTTGGTGTCTTATTGGCTGTTTTTTGACAATGGTTGGTATTAAAGTTGCTTTGCAATTAAAAAGACCGGTATTTTCCCTAGAAGTAGGGGATTTTGGCTACATATACTACCATGACAGCATAAATTGCTTAAAAATATTTGATTTCTATTAAAATTGAGCCATTTCTTTTCCTTTTTTCCTTTTTTTTTTTAATCTCCATTTATGCCAAATTCACTCCTTTGATTCGTAGGTACTTTTTTTTACTTTTTTTTCTTGACCAAATTGAAAGCTTCAGGGAAAAGATCCCATATCAAATATGTTAAGCATATTTTTATATCCCCCTAGTCTGTTCTAGTCATGGATTTTTTGCTGGTGGGAATTTCATGGATTCTTAATTGATGAATGAACATATTTGCAATAAATTGGTAAATTTTGGTCATAAAAGCCCGTTTAAAGTTTTTATTTGATGAACTGCAGGTTCTGGATATTAGAATAGGCTTCTATGGCTTTACTTATCAGTAGTGCAGTAGTGGCCTTGACCAGCTAGCCCTCATTCATCTTACCTTTACACATGTATTGTCCTATCTTAGAAACCTCACGTACTTACAGATTTTATTTTAAAAAGAAAGAAAGCACAAGCCAAGGTTGCACTGACATTGTTGTCAGTTTTGTTGATGAAGTTAGGTTCTGAAGAAAACAGGTATCTTCTTTCCTGAAGGTCTGTTGAAGTAAGGTAGATGATTATCGTTCTGGTGTGGTCTGAGTATAGCTCTACCTGGAGGCTGGAGAAAACCAGGTGAGTGAATCTCACTCTGTGTCCATCAGAATTGGATTTCCAACCCTAGGCCCACAGTATGTTAGTGAGTTTGGGTTGAGACTCACACAGGCATCTGGGTTTAATGGCTCACCAGAAGATTCAGTTTAATTCATTTTTTTATCTTTAAGATTTTGATACATGGGTACTTGTCAACTCTTCTGTGACCATTAGAAGTTCAAAATAGAAATTCCTTTTAAATATAGTTAATTGTAAATTTTACTTCCTTCTCATTTTGGCAGTATTTCTTTTTCATTCTTGAGGAACCAGAGTCTTGCTCCTAAGTTTTGCTTAAATTAAAGACACTGATGCCAAAAATCTCTTTCCATTTGAGACTCCTTAATTGCAACATGCTGGTTTATAAGGATATTTGCTGCTGCTGCCTGGGGATTATTTGGGGCCTTCAGGGCACACAAGCTTTTAAAAATCATGAGAAGAGCATCTGGAAGGATGCATGGCCCTATACCCTCCTCTCCCATTGTTTCCTTTGTGGAGAACACTGAGAGTGACCCAGCAGCAATCTCTGGGTTCCCTTGTCTTTCCAGAGGCCTTCACATGGGTGGCACTTAGCATACTTCGGAATATTTTATTTGTGATTATCTCCTCACAGATTGTGAGCCTTCTGCAGGAAGGACTTTGCTATTTGTAGAGGGTAACAGACTGGTTAAGAGAGTGGATTTCACATTTGAAATTCAGATAGAATGAGGAGGGTATTTTATTCATACAGATTTCTAAAGTTCTGAGTTTTTGACTAGTGGTTAGACCTATGTTATTCATATTTCTACCTTGGCATTTTGTAACCTGCCTTATGAAAACAATGGAAGATTGTCACATTGTAGGTTACTTCCACTCCCCGCCCGCCCCCACCCCCATGTGTTGTGGCCACCTAGAGCAGAATTTGGAGACTGGCCTCTTTTTTGTTTTGATGTGGTTTTGCACATTTAACTATGTTGTGTTCTGTAACAATTTATAAAGTAATGGTGAAGCTATTTTTTAAAGTACGGCTATAAAGTCAGCCTGTAGCTTAGCTAGGGTAAGATGCAGACAGTGTTGGCCAGCACACCCTAGATTGGAACATCTCTGGAAATATTTGCCCTGCCACCATTAGCCCAAGGATAAATCCATTTTTGAAGGGTGTTTTACCCCCTATCTTTATCCTCTTTATTCTCTGTCTAGAAAGGCATTTTATTCCATAAAATTATATTGTGTGAAGGCATGCTGGGAGAATTGAACTTTCCAGAAAGTATTAAATTTTCCCGTGTGTGACAGTTCTGTGGGGTGAAGTTTCCCATCTCCTCCCCTAAGTAGGTTGGATGTAGAGGTGAATCAGCAACTGAAGAAGAGTTACGGTGAAGTTTCCTTGTAGCTTAGAGTAAGTGGAAACAGGTGGTGGGTAAAACTGAGTCCCTCTGCTGTGGCCTGTCTGTACTCCAGCCTCCCTCATTTTCTGTATTGCCTCCTGTTTTGGAACTTTCGCTTTCACACTTACTGGGTCTTCTGTGCCCTCACCGCCCTGCCCCAAATAAAAACCCACTGCACATGACTAGCCCTGTGCACCTGAGTCTCAACTCTCGTCTTGGCCTGTAGGGCCACCCAGTGCCCATCCCTCCAGGGGTCTCCTCTGCTGCTCTCCCAGGCATCCTGTGCAGATGGCACTAAGTTTATACTTTCAGAGCAGTGTTAGCATGTGCCATCCTTGGGCAAATTAAGCATGTTCTTTGGGGTGGGGCTTTTTGAGATAGTCTGTTGGAGTCTACAGTGAGCTCAGAGAGGGAGCTGGAGCTCGGGGTTACTGTAGCTCCTGTTGATTCTAAGAAACTAGAACTTTGCCTTCCTTCCTGTGAGCAGTGTGGTTCATCCCTCCTTGTCCCCCCAGAGACTCGCTGTGAGCAAGATGAACCTTTCCCGACAGTGCTGCCAACATCTTACCACCCCTCACCATCCCCTCCCCACCCTTCACCATCTCCAATACCTGAGAGCCCCTCGGTGTACAAGTATAACGTGAGTGGTGCCAATGGGACCTGTCTGCTGGCCAGCATGGGGCTGCAGCTGAACATCACCTACAAGAAGAAGGATGGCACGGTAAGCTTGAGAAGCTTCAAGAAGCGCTTTTTCTTTGTGCAGTGGAGTGCTGGTGCACAAGTATCGGAATTCAGTATATGTGTGCTGCCTTTTAGAATGTAAATTGAGAGAACAAGTCACTGTTCCTGTGTCTATAGTAAGCTTATTGGCATACAGCCATACCCACCCCTTTACATACTATGGCTGCTTTCCTCTGGAACAGCAGAATCGGGTCACGACAGAGACTGATGTGTGGTCCACAAGCATAAAACGTGTAGTGTTTGGCATTCTACAGCAGCAGTCCCCAACCTTTTTGGCACCAGGGATCGATGCTCCTATGAGAACCTAATACCTGATGATCCGAGGTGAAGCTGAGGCGGTGATGCTAGCTAGCACTGAAGAGCGGCTGCAAATACAGATGAAGCTTAGTTCACCCACCACTTAACCTCCTGCTGTGTGGCCCAGTTCCTAATAGGCCACTGACTCATATGGTCCGTGGCCCAGAGAGTTAGGGACCTCTGCTCTAACAAACAGGACAAGTTTGTTGACCTCTGGGAGAATGTTAAATTTTGTTTAAACTTTTAACACTCAAACATTTAAGTATTATTTTTATACTTTTCCTTTGAAATAATATTTCTCCTTAATGGTGACAAAGTCTGTGAGGCCATGGCAGGTAACTTATTTGTGATGGACATAAACTGTATGACCATTGGGAGACAGGATGAGAATGGCACTAGGATCTACATCTTTCCCACAGGTATGTGTCATTCTGAAAGTTGCAACCAGAAATAGTAGGAATCCAGAAGTCTGCACTAGTGTAAACTTCAAGTATTTTTCTTCTGATTTTGGTTAAAATGAATGTGGCCTTAAGGTTACTGTTTTTAGGATAGCTTCCCCCGCCACCCCACCCCCAGAATAGAGGACCCAGGATGTGAGATGGAATGGTAACTTGTTTGCTTTTCTTACTTAGGCTGTGACAAGAGTATTCAATATCAACCCAAATAAGACCCATGTCAGTGGGAGCTGCACTGACCAGCTGGTGACCCTGGAGCTCCAGAGTGAAAGCAGCACTTTCCTAGTCTTCCAGTTTGGAATGGTGAGGGGTCCATATTCCTTTGTCACTTAAGGGGCTTCGGTGTCAGACCAGCCTGGCATCTTAGCATGCATCTCACTGTGGTTTTTTTCTACCACGTTTTCTCGTGCCTTGGTGCCTCATGGCTGCAGCAGCTAAACTGAGCACACTGTGAGCAAGCCCAAGTGAAAATCGCACAGGTCTCGACAAACCCACAGCTCTGCCTTTTCTCTGCCTTCCCTTTTTTGTCGGTATTTTTGGATTCTCAGCTCTCCCTTCCCCCTTTTTGTTTATAAATGAGCTTTCATACATTTATTCATCAGACATTAGGGAGTACCTGCTGTGTGCCCAGCAGTCACTGTTAATACCAGACTGCAGCCAGTCTGTGGCTGCAGAGAGGGAAGGGACGTTTCAGAGTTAACGCTCAGCTTGGCCTCCTGCCTCAGACACTGTCCTCACTCCTTTACCCCAGAGCAGCATTTCTGCGTTCTGTACCTTTTTTTCTTTATACCTGCCTGGGAAGAATCATATGTAAAATTAACAACATGGGAAAAATAGAAATGTAGCTCATGAATATTTGTAATACTCTATGCAAATGAACTGATTAACAATTGGGTTTCTTGTAATAAAGTTTAACTTTCCTACAATTCAGTAAACAATCAGGGAGAGTTTACTTTTTTGGAGTATAGTTCTTTCGGTCTTCATTTTAGCAGAAAATCTGATACTGTGAAAGGTCTGGAAGGAACCAATCAAAATTTGTGTTCTTGAGATTTATAAGATGCCATTTTATAGATAAGAAACTTTGCAGTTTCATTCTAAAGCTAGAAACATGGGAGATTGAATTTATTACCAAATGATGCTTTACCAGTAAACATGTGAATCTGGTAAATGGTTAAGGGTTATCTTCTTCTCTTTAAGAATGCAAGTTCTAGCCGGTTTTTCCTACAAGAAATTCAGTTGAACACAACTCTTCCTGATGCCAGAGGTAAGACCCCCCCTCCCCCGCCCCCAGTTCACATGCCCATCCAGGTGCCCCAGAGCACTTACTGTCACGTGCCTCTACAGATCCCAACTTCAGGGCTGCCAACAGCTCACTGAGAGCACTTCAGGCCACTATGGGGAATTCCTACAAGTGTAACGCTGAGGAGCACATTTGGGTCACAGAGGCCTTTTCTGTCAACGTATTCAAAGTCTGGGTCCAGGCTTTCCAGGTAGAAGGTGACAAGTTTGGGTCTGGTGAGTAGCATCAAGGATAGCATTTCAGACTCTGAGTGGAGTTCAACAGGCTTCAGTTCTGTTTAGATATTTAACAACCTCTGTGTTGCAAGGAGGAGCTTGGGATGGGGGCCCCTTCCCCAGTCTAAGAAATTTTTAGAGCAAATAATCCTTTCTGTGTTAATCTCGCTTTCAAAATGCCCGGCATATCTTAGATGTGAACACATCACCATTCGAGCAAGGGTGGTCATTTTATGAAATAGTATGGCTTTTCTCCCTATGAGAGTGGGATATGAAAATGCTACCTGCCTGGTGAGTTCAGTGTTCCAGAAAGGTTCAGAGGCGTTGGGCTGCACTCAGACATGTCTATAATTTGCCATCCATGTGGAAAGTGATAGTTGATTGGAATTGGAGACCCCTCCCTGGTATAGAGCGGTGGGCAGAGGTAGGGAGGAAGGAGTGGCCTCTTTGTAAAGTCTGTGTGGTGTGCTCCCATTTGTCTCCACAGTGGAAGAATGTCAGCTGGATGAGAACAACATGCTGATCCCCATCGCCGTGGGTGGCGCCCTGGCAGGGCTGGTCCTCATTGTCCTCATTGCTTACCTCATCGGCAGGAAGAGGAGCCACGCTGGCTACCAGACGATTTAGCACCACCTAGCTCCACCGTGCTGCTGCAGACTAGCAGCAGCTGCAGGGCCTCTGTTCATTTCCTTGAGCTTAGATTGATGTTGAGGGAGGCACACTTTATTGCAAACTGATTTTCAAAACTGCTTTATCCAATGTGAAGTTCATCTTGCAACATTTACTATGCACAAAATGAGTATCGAAATGACGGTGTTAATTTTGCTAACTGGGTTAAATATTTTGCTAACTGGTTAAATGTTAATATTTACCAAAGTAGAACTTTAAGGGTGAGATAAGAGTGCTTTTCTAAATGGGCACTGGCTCCACTATCATTTGGCTTTTTAAGGTTCTGGTGTTTGGTCTCTTCATTCTTGACTCAGATATAAGCCTTACAAAGGGAGGTCCTCTGTTCTTAACACTTACAACTGATGAAGGCTAGCTAACTGTTAGACTTAAATACACTTAAGAAATTAGTAGAAAAAAAAATTAAAACAGAAGTGCTTCAAAAGCTGAAAATCTGGAATGCTTAAATTAAGCTTTAGAAACCAGGACAGGCCTGACTCCCATGGGCTCCACAGCTCAACACATGAGTGTCAAAGCTTATGGGGTGTCAAGTCCTTTGGTCTTTCCACGTTCTGCCACTCAAGAGCTGGTACTTTTTTAAATAGAAAAAAGGGTGTTATTTTTATTTACTTTTTTTTGTAAAGTGATTTTCAGTCTTCTGTTTAAGGTTCAGGGTGATCCTGTATCTGCACTTGTGTACAATAATCAGTTTCACTCTCTGATTTAACAGCTTGCAGCTCGGGTGGGCTGTGCACTGAGGATCCCTTCGTGTAATGCATTGCTATAACAATGCTAATAAAATGTCTCTTTCGTTGTTTGTCTGGACCTTGTGCTTTTATCAGCTCTCGGTGAGATGAATGATAGAGAAGTGTGTAAGCTGCGGTTGAGTGGGTGGTGGTAACCGCAGGTGGAGGATCTGCCTCTGCCACCTGCTGGAGATGGAGCCAGTCTGCTGGCTAGCAGTGTGAGAACATGAGTTGTGTTTTAAGGTTACAACAATGTGGCCATAGTGTTGTGGTCCCAGCCACACCATGACAGTAGGATGTGAGAGGAGGGCAGCATATGGGCTCTCTCATAGTACTGTGGAACCCTGTGGCTCTGGAGACAAGATCACCCCTTTGAAGATGGGCCCTTATCTGTCCTTCAGGATAGTGGCACCTGAAGGCCCTGATGACTGTGCTTGGTACTTTCAGAGCAGGATCCCAAGCCTGAGTTTTATTTAATCTTAACTTTTTAAGCAAAGACCTCTGCCCTCTGAGGCTCTATGGACTTCGGAGTCTAAGGCTGAAGGCAGCCTGCCTGAATGACCCTGGGACTGCAGTATCCCCGACTGCTACCCACATTCCTGCACCCCAGAATCTGCCATCTGCACAGTGGAAGATTCACTTTTGTAGAGCTGAGGTAGCCCTGTGGTTCTTTGTAGCAATCCTTTCAAACAGTGTGGGGTCATGTGACAAATACCAAATGGAGCAAGACTCCAGTTAATGGCAGTCTGAAAGCTCTTCAGGACATGAGTGTTCAGCACCCTTGAGCAGCAGCATGACCACAAGCACCATATGCTTCTGGGATTTTAGTCTCCCTAATCTGGACAGGACACAATTCATGCCTGATCCAGAACAGAGAAACCAGCAGTTTGCCTGTCATGCTGGGGTTGTGTTTCCGGATTTGTGGCATAAAAGTGAGAGCATTAAGAAAAATGGCCAGTGTAGAAGCGGTACTTGCCAGGACAGGTGAAGATCTTCAAGGACCTAAACAGCCCCATGGCTCCCCAAAGGTTTGATGCTTGGGCAGGTGACGGGGACATGCCCTAGAGGTACAGCTGCTTAGATTTCAAGAAAGGGAACCCCTGTCACTCTGGATTCCTTCCAGGGAAAGCCCCACTGGCTGGTTCAGCAGGTAAGACTCCAGGTTGTCCTGTCCACAGCGAGTGCCTCACCAATTCTGGGGGTGAGAGGCTCAGGACCACACAGCAGGTGTCGAAGTGTCAGGACTAGGAAGTCCAAGGCCACTGGGTAGCTGTGCTAACCCTATACCAGTGACCCACACACTCAGCTGTACCTTGGGGGACTGACTCCCTAAGCTCTGGTGACCTACCCAGGCCACAGTTATCTCTTGAATAACATCTAAGATGAATTAAGGACGTTAGCACACTGTTTCAGTCCTGCCTGGTCCAGCTTCATCAGTGGTTGTCAGGGAAAGGAGCCACTTTCATAGTGACCACAGCTGGAGATGAGGACAGCCCAGGCTGCTGCTGTCAGGTGAATGTGCTATCACCTGGGTCCCTTAGCTGTGCCTCCCTTTGGGGCTGAAACTCACCACAGCTTCAGGGCTGCTGACAGATGACCACAGTCCAGACATGGGATGAGGATGGAGATGTTTGTAAACAGAAGGACATTTTGGAAAATCAGGTGTCAACAGGTAACACCTGTTGGGGTGCTGGGGGTGGCTTGAGCAGGCCAGCTGCCCTAATGTGTCCCTACATGTCCTTCATCTACCCTGCCCCTATTGGACACCTGCCTGTCTCCCCCTGCCCCTCTGTGTCCCCAACCTTTCCCCACCTGTCCCTGTTTGTCCTTGCCTTCCCTGGCCTGTCCTATGCAGAGCTCAGCCTGCCCAGGCAGTGAGTGGGGGTTTCTCAGCCAGACAGCACCACCATCAGGGCAGGGAGGGAGGTTCATGGCTGCAAGCCCAGAAGAGAGGGTCTTGCTGGGTTTGTCTTCTCCCTCCAGGGGTCCAGGATGATGTGGCTGCACTGAGCACTCGGCCCAAATCAGACTCTTGCCATTCCCTACATCATATATGCTTATTTCTGGTTTATTCATATAATAATTTTTAAAAAATCATTTTTAAGAATTCTTTCTAAAGAGAAATCACTTGGTACATGCACAAACCTTACATAAAGGTAAATGCTCTGCCACAGAAAGGAATAAAACATTTAATTGGCATTAATAACACTAGTAACCATCCACTGTTTGGTTTTTTCAATTGGCCGACGAGCTGATAATCACACAGTCATAGGTATTGACATACTTTATTAAATACAAATGCATATCTCTTACATTTTATATATTATTGTCTCAGGTAAAAATATATTTTTAGAAATTTATGACTTCACAGCTCAATCAGTTACAGAATGACATGATTTTATATTGCTCTTTAAAAAAATTCACAACTAAGGTGTAGAGACATCAAGTATTTTCAGCACTAAAAAGGAAAGCAGTAAAAATTGGTCAACTCTGGAAATGAAGTCTTGTGGTCAGTGGAGAGGGGAGAAAGTCTGAGTCACCCCTGCACCAGCAGCTTGGCCCTACAGCTCTCTCGAAGCCTGGTGATAGTGGTCATAGACAAGCTTCCGGGCTCTGAGAATATTTTCTGGAAGAGAAATGGAAAGACTTTAAAAACAAACCCAAAACATGTTTTTACCTTAGCTGTCCCGTTACAGGCTAGGCTGTGGCAGACCGACCGACAAAAACTGGCCTTTTGCACAGTGAGGGAGGACAGCCCTCAGTCCCAAGTAGTTCTTTATAAGTTCTGGATATTAACCCTTATCAGATACTTGGTTTGCAAATATTTTTCCTCTTCACTCTTGTTACTTGTTTCATTTGCTGTCTAGTTTTTGAGTTCGAAGTATTCCTATTTGTGCATTTTTGCTTTTGGTGTTTGTGTTTTGTTCTTTTTGTTTAGAACCTTTAACTGTATGTATCCTGTAGCAGCTCTGAAGCCTGTCAGGCCATTCATGAGCAGACTAAGTAAAGCGTAAGAAACCAGATTTGAGAAGTGGAAGCAGAAGAGCCTCAGACTAATTTCTAGCAAAAGAGAAAACTGCTTCACAGTCAAGAGTAAAAAACTGTGCCTCAGTGAGAGAGCAAGCACACAGGTGGCCAAAGCCATGGGACTCCAGAGGCAGTGTTGTGATTGGCATGAAAACAAACGTTTCAGACTAGGGTATGTGCCATCGCAGCTTTATGAATAATTTAATAATCATTTGTGCAGTTACTGCTGAGAAATCCACGGTTATAAATTAGGCCAAATGTTAAGAAATTCACGGTTATAATTTAGGCCAAGTGTAACTAGCATTAAAGTTTTTTTAAAAAATTTCATTTCAGAAATTCTTCCATAGTTTCATAATACATGGCACCAAAGGTCAAGGAAGAATATCTATATAAATATCCACATTCTTGAAAAGTGGGAAGTAAATCAAGTCCTCTGAGATGTGCAACTGTCCTCTGAGTGTTCAACTGTCCTCTGCCCATTCATGTTCCACTGAGCTCCAATATGAGATCACTGTTTTTATTCTCCAGGAAATTCTAGAGATTCCTGTATAGGATTTCAGAGAGCTCTGATGTATGGACTGCAAGTGCTGTGCTTTTGTTTGTTTGTTTGTTTGTTTGTTTTTTAAATACAGAACTACATATACAATTTTGTAGAGATCGCTGAGAAAATAAGACTCACTATACTATAGCTGCTTCCCCGCCGACTTCCCTTGAATGGCTACATCTATTCTATGCAATGATACACGATGTTTCTTTACACAGTGTTTTTATTTTGATGTGGGTAAACTGGTAAAACCTACCCAGTGTCCTCATGATCCTCTGTGCTTCCCTGGAGCCAGCCATGCTCACAGAGCACCTTTGGGCCAAGTCCTGCTGTGGACAGCTCACCCACCTGCAACCGGCTCACGGGCAGACCAGTCAACTGCCTTGCTGCTTCTTGCACTTTATAAATAGTAGTACTTATTAAGCACTTACTACTGTGTGCAAGGTACTCTGCTAAACACTGAAATGATAATGCTAGTTAGAGCTAAAAACCTTGAAAGCATTAGGCTGAGTTAAAGAAGCCAGTCACAAAAAGTCACACATTGTTTGATTCCGTTTATATGAAATGGCAAATCCACAGAGACAGAAAGTAAACTGGTCCTTGCCAGGGGCTTGGGGAGGGATATGGTGTTCTCTTTTAGGGCGATGAAATGTCTTGTAACTAAATGATGAAACTAGATAATGAAACTAGACCTCTGAACTTACATACGTTAAAAGGATGAATTTTATGGTCTAGGAATTATATCTCATTAAAAACAAACAAACAAAAAAACCTAAACAACCCTGGGATGTAGGACTTATCATCTCCACTCTATTATAAATGAGGAAACTGAGTCTAAAAGAAATCATGAAACCTGCCAGCAGCTATACAGAGAAGGGCAAGCTATGATTCTGCCTGAGCTCAGTGCCCAGCTCCTACGAACTCCTCCACATACAGACTTGTATGATACCTGGAAGAGGCACAATCTTGCCATCTGCTGCTTGGAGTCCCCTTTAACATTCTCAGCAAGAGGCCACTGGGCTACTTGAAGACTTCGAGGATGGAGAAGTTACTCGTTCCAGAGGAGGCATTTAGTCATGGGTGATGGGCTCCAAGTTCTACCTGATAAGCCTCCAAATTAATCAGTTATTGGTTTCTGTTCAATAACTGATTAATCAGTTATTGGTTTCTGTTCAATAACATTTCTCGTCCGTCGTCACCACCTCCTCTTTACTGAGATTGCTGGCTGGTGAGTATGGCCTGGTATGAGCTGAAATGTCAGCGCTCATGACCGCTTATCCTCCAGCCATTCAGAAGATGCATGTGACCCTGGTGACCACCACAGCAGCTAGAGGGGAGGTCATATCTGAGGCCAGGTAAAAGTGAAACCCCCTCCCTGCTGGAGCCCCAGGATGAAGGCCTTGGGTTTTCTCTCACTCCCCAGAGCTGCCCCGCTTCACTTCCAGAGTGGTGTGGAGAAAGCTCAAGGCAGGAAATCTCTGGCTCGGTGCCCTAGATTCTTTCTAAGACGGTCCCAGCCACCAGAAGGCCGCCCCTAGCCGCTCCCAGCCAAATCTGCCACAGCAAAGTGCTTGCTCCCTTCCAGGGAGGTGTGGAGAAGTAGCTGGCCTTCCCAGGAATAGAAACAATGTGCCACATGAATACATCCCTGTGCCCTCTGCTACCTCCTTTGAATTTGTAATTACTTCAAATGTAAACGTGAAAAGCAAGGTGGGCCAGGCACTCTAGATCAAGGTTGCTCAGTGCCAGCAGTCATTATCTCCCTCCAGGGCCATTCCAGTTCTGGGCTCTGCTCCCACCTCTCACCCTCTTCCCACTAGGCCATCTAAAACCTGCCTTACCAGCCTAAGCCTGCCCCAGCTCTGTGGCCTCCTCAGAAGGCCTGCTGGGTGCAGCTCCCACTTTATTCACTCAGCAGGTCTGAGTCATCTACATCAGGGGTCCCCAAACCCTGGGCCATGGATCAGTACCAGTCCACGGCCTGTTAGGAACCGGGCTGCACAGCAGGAGGTGAGTGGTGGGCAAGCGAGCGAAGCTTCATGTGTATTTGCTTCTGCTCCCCAGCGCTAGCATCACCGCCTCAGCTCTACCTCAGATCATCAGGCATTAGGTTCTCATAGGAGCACTGGTCCCTGGTGTCAAAAAGGTTGGGCATCGCTGGTGTACATAGCCTGTGACCCCACTAGGACGAGGAGAAACAGGAGACCTCCTGTAGACAGGGTCATCAGAAAAGCCCTCTGAGACCAAAAGCACAGGCAGCAGGCTCAGCAGGGGCTCCAGGACTCAGAGAACTCTGCCACCTCCTAGGCCCAGAGAAAGTAAAGTGTGGATTAGACATGTTTGTGTCCTTGAGCCCTCCATGCTTCTGCCCTGGTAAACCTGGACTGGCCCTACAGCAGGTCTCATCGGCACTGGACCCTGCCCACTTCAGGGCAAGCTGCTGCATGGCTGATGGCACAGGAGGAGGGGCAGCAGCCACTAGACTCCAGGCAGGTGGCCCCCACGTATCTGTCAGCAGGCCCTGGGTGCCAGGAAATGGGCCTAGAAGTGGCTGCTTGAGAAGGGAGGGGTAAAGGGACTCGGCTAAGACAGAGGTCCAAAGGAAACTCAGGGACAGATGCTTTGCCAGACAGACAGATCGAGTGCAAAGCCAGGACACCCACTTCACGGGCTGAGCGAATGGAATAGCAGAGCAAAGCACAGGCTGAGCACACACAGACATACCTCACCTGCATAAAAGTGTGACATTCCATCACAAAACTCCCTTTGGTGATCTCCTTGAACTTTTCACAAATGTCTGCAACACTGGTGGCTTCCAAAATAAAAGCCTGATGTTGTTTTATTAGGGTCAGGGCCACCCGGAAGATAATCTTTGAGCCTTCATTGAACAAACAATCCCAGATTCGAAGCACTGTCTACAGAGAAACAGAGAAATGGTGCATCACTGCACGGTGACCTCAGCCAGCCCTGGTCCCAGCAAGGCGGGGGACACACTCACCTCCACAGGCAGGATGTCCACAAACAGGCAGATGAACCAGCGTGACACGACCAGAGTCCACAGAACACCGTGCCCATCCATCAGGGCCGCCACCGCCGGCAGCTTGGTCCTCACCAGCTCCCCCAGGACCTCCTGGTCCATCTTCAGGCCCAGCATTGCAGGGCTGTAGTAATCTGTCACGGGGATGAGGAGAGAAACCCAGAAATGTGTATCACTTGGTCCATAAACCACAGCCCCTGCCAGCCCCATCCCTCATTCTCCTCTCAGCCAGGGAAAGAAAAAAGGGCTATTCGTGGAGCATACTCTCCAGAAGAGGAGGAGAGACTTGGGGCAAGATGTTGCGCTGTGCGGATGCAGGGGCTCCTGGAAGATATTCCCAAACAAAGCCCCCCAGAATCCCTGGGGGCTCTGGATAGTGAGGCCCTGCTGGGCATCGGTTAAAATCTGCTGGCAGAAAGCAAGGATATTTGCACACCCATGTTCATAGCAGCATTATTCACAACAGCCAAAAAGCGGATGTAACCAAGTGTCTACTATGGATGAATGGACAAACAAAATGTGGTCTACAAATACAATGGAATATTATTCAGCCTTAAAATGGGGGGAAACTCTGCCACATGGTACAACATGGATGAACATCAAGCTAAGTGAAATAAACCAGTCACAATAGAAATCGTATATGATTTCACTTATGTGAAGTGCCTAGAGCCATCAAAATCATAGGTAGAATGGTGGGTGCCAGGGGCTGGGGGAGGGGAATGGGGAGCCGTTATTTAATAGGGACAGAGTTTCAGTTTGGGAAGATGAGAAAATTCTGGAGATGGACAGTGGCGATAGTTACACAATATGGATGCACTTGATGCCACTGAACTGTATGTATACTTAAGATGATAAACATGGCAAATTTGACGTTATGTCTATTTTATCACAAGAAAAATAAAACTTTAAAAATGGGCCTTTTTCCCGTCGTGTCAACTGAGGGAGAGAGCCTCTGCAGTCAGGGATCTACTCACAACAGGCTTCTTGGTTTGGGGGCGGGTGGAGCAGGCACAGGACCACCTGGGCTGCAGAGACAGCCCTGCCATAGCGAGCTCCTTCCTGGGAACAAGACAAACCTCAGGGTGGAGGTGGCTATGGCCCGGCCGTGGAGGACAAGTGTGCAGGAACAAGCCAACTCAGTGTCACCATGCCACGCCCACATACAGAGTAAGGAAGGGGTGGGGCTTGAAGCAGGCAGCCCCTCCCCATCCCCCTGCACCCACCCGCCTCCCCAGAGCAAACAGCGTGGGTGAACACAATATTGGAAAAATTTGGCCTAAACCACAGGATATAGGGTAAAACGTGTGCCCTTAATGGGGCAAACTTGGAGCTTCGAGGACAGTGGCTGCCTCGGCCATGATGGCTTCTCCAGCAGCGTGCCAACACCCCCTGTGCATCCTGGGTCCTCTGAGCACAGGATGTACTCTCCCTTGTCTACCAGTGTTGTGTTTTTTACTTATTCCTCTCTATTTTATAATAAATTGGAACATTACACAATAGAGTGAAAACTGAAAAGTGAAAGTTGCCCCCCCAACACCATTGTCCCCAGGTAACCTAATCATCACTAAGCAGTTTGACTGGCCTGCCCCATTCTTTCAATATCACATAACAGATTTACTTACCTTGCAAAGAGGACCTTTTGCACACTCTTTGCACATACAACCCTTTGCACACCCTCATATACATGGCCTCACATACCTTTTGTAAGGCACCTTTGCAAGGATAGGCCATAACCCACTCTACCAGCTCCTGGACAATGGACATTCAGACGCTGTCAACCCACATGCATGTGCTCACGTGTGCAGAGACATATGTACACGTGCAGCTGCTGGGAGAAGGTTCCCATGGAACCCCACATGCTTTCTCCAACGTTAGGGCAGAAGATCCTTACATTTACCAGAAATTCTATAAGGAGCCAAGTGTCCCCACCACTCTGAATATAGAAAGGCAGAGGCAACGTTAAGTCTAACATTTTTCTCGTTCATTCCTAGAGGGATGACAGCTTAATTTGGAGAAATCTCTGCTCTGTTAGTGGCTTGGGGACCCTGGGCTGTCGGAACACGGACAGCATAACCTGCTAAGGTGACCTCATGGCCACTCTGTTTCCCTCATTACAGGGCTCGGGCGCTGGCAGGCAGGCAGTCATTCCTACAGCTCTGTGACCACAAGCTCAGACAGACAGACAGACAAACCAACACTTCCAACAGCATGTGTATCTTTTGAAGGATACTTTTCTGGCCAAAAAACTTTCTAGCCTGTTAATGTGATGTATTATAATAAATTTTAATTCTTAATTTTTGCTATAAAAACTTAGTAAAAGTAACCTATGTAATAAAATAGGAAACTGCACACATTCTGCATACTGTGAAACATAGTATCTCCTCCTGCTGCTCCTACGCAGTTTGGTCACTCACCGTGGCAAAGGGACGAGATAAAATCTTTTGGTTAAAATTTTAAAATAGTCATTATAAATATTGACATGCTATCACAGCCATGTTGCTAACTTTCAAAAAGTAAGCTAAAATAAATTATGTTAAATACTAAAGTACACTGAAAATAATTTAATAGAAGCCGATTTGGTTATAAAATACCAGGGATTAAAAAAAACCTTCCTTTTCATGTATTTTTTATCTAACTCTTGAAACTTTGAGCCATTTGATCTCTTTTTCCTTTTTAATTCAGCAATATTCTGGTCCATCTGGAGAGAAAGAAGCAAAGGTCCTCTGTTCTCCTTTCAAGAGTGTCCTGAGTGCCAACCCAATTATATGAGTGACATCTCAGAGAGAGCCAGGTTTAAGAGCAAGAGTGATAAGAGGATTTGCCAAGAAAGACATTTAAGCTGCAAGCACAGTACGACCTTGTTCTTGGTTAGAGAGGCTTACAGCAGCTTCCCAAAATAGATGTCAAAAGCACAACCCATACCGCCACAGGTCTGAGTCAGTCACCAGGAGAAGATCACTGAAACCCTCCCAACCTCTCCATTTTCCTTCCTCAATGTATTTTGCCCTTGATTGTTGAAAGCGAGACAAACTACAATTCCTTCTAGGCCCTACCTGCAGCATTGCCCTAACTACGGTCTGAGCAGAAGGGCACACATCAGGGCCAGCATTTGACTGCGCACAGGAACAAAGAAACACCCTACACAGCCCCTGAACTGGCCTCGCTAACCTTGGGCCCCGAGACATGATTCTCCTGGGGACACTCACCTTTGCAAACAACCTAATGGCTGTGTCAGCACATAAGAAGGCTGAATGGTGCTTTGCGGGAGGGCGGGGGGTGGGGTGTGCAGGGCAGGCACAGGGGTACTGTCTCAGGTGTGGGTGCTGCTGTGTGGGTGGGGGTGCACAGATTTAGAAACCTGCCTGTGATTATTGCTACATAAGTAGTAAGTGCTAGAGCCGAATTCAAACCTGTGTAGTCTTCATTTTAAAACTGATGCTCTTCAGCCCAAGGATGAAGTGCCTGCCTGTGGAAAAGCAAGCACACGTCTCACAGGAGTAGGGCACAGGCTATGGAATGCAACACACAACCTGGGGGAGACCCTACAGGTAAGTTAATCAAGAGGACACGTGGCCTACATGCTCTGGTGCAGTTGAGATGAAGGGAGTTCAGTGATCCTTGCCCTGTTCCACCTCTACTCCTCAGGGACTGTGAGCCTCACCACACAGAATATGCCTTATCAGTCCTCATGTCGGCCACACCCTCTAGTCTGAGCTGGGGTATTTCTGTGATGAGCAATTAACAACCTGTTTCCCTTTGTTTCAAGGGAAAACAGGTCCGACCAGCTTTTCAGGATGCCAATGTATAATTAGTTCATTATTGCACTGACTCCTCACTCTTCACTCAGTGTAATTACCCAAGATGTCACTCCCCACTCCATTTTCAAAGTCAGATGGCATCATTAGCACCAGGAACTCAGAGCCTGGTCCTTACATGGATTTTCTGCAAGTCTCAGGAGTCCTCTTCTAACCACAAAGTAGCTGATTCTGCTTTTCCTCTTGCATCCTCTCACTGGATGCCTTTGTTTAAGTGGTGACTAATCAGGGCAGTCACCATTAGTTCCCAAAGAGGCTGCCTGATGTCACAGGAGGTCTGCATGAGACTGAATTCTGCACATGGACGTATGACTGCCACGTTTCGTGTGTAGACATTGCCTGTTTATGTTCTGTTGACTTAGGACCATAGAGGCATTTATGTGTAAAAAGTGAAATCCTTTAAGTAAACTGAAACTATTAGCTTTTATGCAACAACGTAATAATCCTGGAAGCAGCGGTGCCTGAGGAGGGCTCCATCAACAAGGCAGGAGGTGGTGAGGCGGGTCCTCTGACTATGAAGTTACTCTCTGCCCCTAGTTCCACCTTTGTGAGAAGACAGTAACAGAATGCTGTCTTCAGTTCTAATCTGACTTTTATCCTGTTTCAACTGCTCTGAAATCGGGTGTCACTGGCCCAGAAGTGGCAGCCATCAGAGGGCTGTGCTGAAGCCTTTGATGTCCTACTTCAGTGGTGTTTAAATCTGCATCTCTTTGCTTACAGGAAAACTTGGTCATCTTTTCATAACTCTGTTGCCATTCAGGTTTTCTATTTTGTAAATTACATGTTTGCTTTTTCACGTAAGTCTTGAATCCATTTGGAATAGAAATAATGGTCTAATTTTGTTTTCTTCCATATAGACAGTGAACTGCCAAAGAATGATGTTTTAAATAGTCTTTCTTTCCCCACTAATCAATTTATCTTACATACCAAGTTCCCACAGATTAAGAGATATATCAGTAGACTAATTGATTTATGGCCACTCAATTCTGTTTATCCATCCATAACCTACTACCACAAAATTTTCATTATTATGGCATTATAATAAATTTTCAATAATCTTCTTTCAAGCCTCTTTTGCTTTACTTTGCTCTTGATTCTTCTGTATGATTAAGCCATCCTTGCATTCCTGGGATAAACTCTTTAGATAAAAAATAATAATACATAACCATCACTGGATTCCAGTTGCTAATGCTATTATTATTTAAATTAGGATTTGTATGGCTGTATTTACGAGTAAGATTAGCCTGCATGATGGCAAGGTTACATTAGCTTCATAACATGAGTTGATTAGTAGTTTTCCTACTTTCTGCAAGATTTATAAAAAATAAAGGAATTATCTGTCTCTTCAAGTTTTGATGAGATTTTGCCTGTCTGTGAAGATATTTTGTATGTTTGTGCATATGTGCATTTAGATGTTCCATTTGCTCTCAAGTCAGCTTCGTCAAACTGTTATCTCAAAATTATCCATTTGTCTCTTCAGTTTATTCCTATTCTCTGATGATTTTTAAAAATCTACAGATTTTCAAATTATAGCACCCTTTTCATTTCTAAATACCTTATCCATTTTTCATCAGTCTTGCCAGAGGTTTGTCTATTTTGTCAGTTTTTCCAATAACCAGCTTTTGTCTCAGTTCATCTTTTCTATCTGTGTTTTCTTTATTTCCTATGTCTTTAATTTCCACTCTTTAATCTGTGTGCTTATACACATATGTATATATAAATGCACAGAAAAAATTCTGGAAATATATACAATAAATTGATAACATGATAATAAGTACCTCCACGTAGGAGAGAAATGGGAAGAGAGTATTAGTAAAGGAAGACCGTCGCTTGTTTTTTCTATAATCAGTACTATATTTTTTGAACTTTTGAAATAAGAACATATTTGCATTTTTTGTATAAGTAAAGAAAACAACTAAAAGCAGGATAACTGTGGTGCCGAAATGATCTAGTTTGTGCAACCAGAATTCAGTGAACATGACACAGAGCTGCCCTTTTGCCATTTGGAGAGCCCTGCAATGACAAGATTAATCCTTTTTTTCTCCCACAGCCCTAACATTTTTACTTTGATATTTTCTTTTGTTTTTGAATCAAGACCTGATGGCCCTGCAGTTTAGTTTGACTAAACCTAATAATGACAGAAAATGACATTTCGTGAACTTAAAACAAGTCTCTATAAGGACACTACCACCTTAGGGGCAATGTGGAGTCTTGCTTTTGTTTTTTTGTTTTTCTAAGTCAGCATTTATCACCTCCTAATACTCTATTGTGAAAATGAAAGGAAACCTCAACTGAAATTGGAGGTGGGAAGGTCTGTAGAGAGAGCACACACACCGTACCATTTGAGATCCAACTACCCCAAACAGGAAGACCTCAGTTACAGATCTCAATAGGAAGAGAGTCAATTACAGTCCACAATACTTTACTAATTTACTCATCCAGTAGGAGGAAGATTTTCCTCTTGCTCAGCAACAAGCCCAGTCAATGGAGACTGTGCAGCTCAGGCAATGAGAAGCTGTCATCACCTGAACTCTTACTTTCCTCCAATGAACTTTCATTTTTGTCTTGCTGATGACTTCCTTGTCCTGCCCTTCTTTCTACTAAAGTCGCCATCTTATATAACCCCTCAAACTCTCTCCCCACTTGCTAAAAAAGTTGCTGCTTGATTCATGAATCATTTAATAAAGCCAATTAGGTCTTTAAATTTACGTAGTTAAATTTTGTTTATTGAGTGTAGAGGAGAGACTTTTCCAAGACATGATAGATGCCTGTCACTCATGCTGGACCTGGGCCAGAATGGAGGTTGCTTTCTGCAAACTCCATTTAGAAGCTGTCTGATCATAATCATTCTGACATAAATCGTCACCTCTCCCTTGCCTCCTGCTATGTGCTGGTTTCTGGAACAGATTGTTGTCCTGACTTGGTTAAACATGTACTAGTACCTGTGACTACTCCTCCTTTTACCCTATATAATTCTTTGGTACTTGCCAAGCAGTGCAGGGTTCCATTTCATCTTGCAGCCACCCAAGACACGTCTCATTTGTAAGTTTCCCTTAATAAACTCTACTAATTACCAGACTGGAGTGGCCAGCCTCTTTCTTCAGTCTTTCCCTGCCTTCCACTTATTGAGGTAGATTTTCAGACTCGTGGCTTTTCCTTGGGTCTGCATGTATGAATATTAAAACTATATATTTTACCTATTTATTATGAGTTGTGTTGTGGTTGCTGTTGCTCATTGTTTGACCTCTTACTACAATGAGATTCCAGAAGGGCAGGGCCTTTTATGTTTTGTTCACTGACATTGCCCAAACTCCCAGAACTGAACTGATCGTGGATATAAATATTCATTGTAATATAGTTGTAGGACATAACTGAAGCAAACAGCGAGTGTGTTACAAAGCTCTGTCAATATTTCATTTGGAAAGTCTCTTGACACCCTCTTCTTCATAATTTCCCAACTGCTGCAGTTTAAGCCTTCGTGTTGAAACTGGGACTGCTAGAGTCCTCTCCCACTTTAGACTCTTTCTCACAGGCAGGACCTCCCCAGCATGCCCTTCCTCAGAGGCAGCTCCATCCAGTCTGGCCTCTGGCATGTCCACTCCTTAGTCCTTGTTAATGGCACCGAGCATGAGGAGAGCCCCATCTCCCTCTCAAGAGAGAGAGCCTTTCTTTAATGGTGCCACTCAGGTTCCCTCTTCCATGGGGCATCTGCCAAGGGCTTAGAGTCATGTAGCTATGGATCTGAACCCAGGCTGGGCTGCATACAGCTGTGGGATTTAGGTCTTACTTGCCTCATCCGTAAAATGGATTAATAATTGTGTCTATGTGATATAGTTGTCCTGAGGATTGAATGAAAATGTTGGCACAGTTTAGTGTGGAACCTGAAACATGCTACATGCACACTGCTCTCATGTCTCAACACAAAGTTCCTGGAGATGTAAGCCAGCTCTCCAGAGGAGGCCCTGGGCACTGTCCTGGGGTGCTCTAGCCCAACTCAGAGAAGCATGCATGGGGGAGGGGAGGAACAGGAAGGAAACTCTGAGGCAGGCAAAGAAAACAAGACTGACCCAGGGCTCACTGCCATGAAGAGCCGTAACCTCCCGATCCACCGATCATGAGGACTTCGCAACTATGCTTGCCTTTCAGGCTAAGCATGATGCTCACTGTGACCATCACCATGATCATGGCTGGGGAAGACAGAAGGTCGAATTCACCCCAAGTCCTCTCCCACCAAGAGGGCTCTGGCCACTTCTCTTCCCAAAGTGGGCCTACTCTGCAGCGTATAGTCTATACTGTGCATTATAAAAATCGATGGTTGTTTACTAACATATAAATTGTTGGTTAATTAATTTGTAATTAAGATAATTAGTATTCATTAATAAACAGAAAAGTTGAAATGTATGAAAGGAATGATTTTCATCTTAACAGTAATAATAGTTGACAATTATTGTATTCTTACAACCATTCACAAACTCAATAACAAATACATGCATGAAACCAAGTGAACCTCTCAGGTTTTGTGATCAATAAGACATACAATAAGGCCCAACAAGCCTCAACACAAATGGTACAGACTGAGGAACAGATGAGTTAAGCACACGGTCTCAGCCAAGTTCAAGCTCTAAGACACAAATGACTGACTGCTCTAGCTCGTGCCGATCACCTTAAATATTTTCCTTCTCCTTAACTCCACTGCAAAAAGGATTTTTAACCTCAAATCTCAAACAATTCAATTATGTTTTAATTAAATCTTGACCTGTCAGCTGAATCATTTCAACATACCAGGTAGTATTCTTCCAACGAGAGCATCTAATAGCCAAAAAGACTCTTCTTCGTTTTTTGTGATGAGAATCAGATATCCCGCTATAAAATTCATTCCCTGAAATTAGAAAAATGAGAAACAGAAATTTGTGTCAAGTTTTAAACCACTGTTAGGGTCTGTAATTTGGGGGCTGCTACCTACTAACTTTCCATTTCCCTTGCTCTTCTCTAAAACTTGCATAATTCTAGAATGACCTTTCAGTAGAACTTTAGAGAGACTAAGGATCTAGTGATGCGTTTAGTCAAACCTATACAAAAAGGAAGAAAAAGAAAATGGTTAAAAAACTCCTCTGAATACTGCCTTAGAATACTAAAATCAAAGGTGCTCTCCTCAGCTCATGGTAGCCTTATGATAAAATACAACTTACAACTGGTTTCTAAAAAATTAACAGCAGGAAACTCTATATCAGAGGGGAAACTATACCAATGACCATATTTCATAAAATCCGTAAGGAACATGATCTGACACATGGGGATGCTGAAAGAGACTTTCATGTTCAAGATTATTTTGGGAAATTCACAGTGTACATTTGTAAAAAGGCAGATGTTGCTAAAATACTTGAAGTATGTGATTCTCTTATCTGAGAGAAGCAGCCGGACACTGGCAAGGAGGGTGACACTAAACAGTGAGTTAGTGTTATCTCCGGGTGGCTGAGTTTCAGACCACTTCTGTCTTCTCTTTTGCTTGTTTCTATTTTCTACAAGTATGTATTTCTCTAATAATAAGAGAAAGATCCAAATTTGTCAACCAACAATATAAAATGAACACAGAGACACAGGGAGAACGCCATGTACAGAGGAAGGCAGAGATTGGGCATGTGTCTAAAAGCTGAGAGACTCCAAGGATTGCCAAAGACCACCAAATGTGGGGGATCCTCCCCCACAGCCTCAGAAGAAACCAACCTTGGTGATGTTTCAGCTCCTGCTGTTCATGCCCCTCAGCTTGTGGTACTTTGTCATGGATTTCCAGGAAACTAATACAATGTGTGTGTGTGTGTGTGGTGCGCATACACATGCGTGCGCGTTCATGTGTATATATGCACATATATTCCAAAAGCCAACAGAGTTTTGGTGTCAGGCTAATATTGTGTGGTTTATTTTTTTTTTTAAGCTATTTTTAAAATCCACAAGAACAATAACTAGAATAATCTTTGGACAACTTCTCAGCCATCCTACCTCCCCATATTCTAAAGGCCAGTCCTTGTTTCAGGACAATAAGTTAACAACAGTAATAAAAGCTGAGAATGACAGAAATTCTGTATGAGAAGAACGGACTCACCCAGCTTTATCTTTTTGCAGGCACTAGCCCCACGTAACAGAGCAATGTAGAAACACAACATGATAAATTATTCAGGTGAATATAAGTAGTAGCTATGGTGCTTCTTTGCTGCTGGTCTTTTCAAAAGGATCTGCCTCACTCCTCCCATTTCCCCCCTTTCCTCAGTGGAGCCCAGAGCCATGCCACATGCTGTCCACATAGGACCACAGCTGGCAAAGCAACTCCCGCTACACAAATGTTTGTTCAAATTTTATTAAGGACCTAAATACTCCCGGCTCCCTAGCCTTAATGATGAACTTCTGGAGCCCTCACCTCACCCACGACTGTTAGATGTAAACTTCCAATCACTATGGGTTTCATTCACCAACCTCTCAGGAAACCTTTAGACAAGCCTCAGCCTCCAGGAGCATGGCAGCCTCAAAGGCAGGGAAAGCCACTCCCACTTTGTGACAGCCATGGTGACAAGTAGCATTCCCGGTAACAGGCAGCAGGGAGGTCTTGCCAACACCTAGCCAGGAACACTAGTCAGCTCAGGCCTTGCCGGCCTCCAGAGAGCTCAGAGACCAAAAAGGTCTGTCTCAAGGGAAGTGCAGCCACATTACACGCATGCACCCACAGGGGGACACAACTGCTACTGCCAACTCATGCTCTGCTTGCTTTCCCTGCCATGAATAAAAGTGTCTCTTTAACACACTCCAGACTGAGACCACTTCAGGAAGGAATGAGAAATGATTCTTCCCCACCTCACATGCGCTTCATGAGGCAAATCCAAAACGAGATGACTGAGAGTGGCAGGTGATGAGGCATATCATTACCTTTAATTTCGGGGAAGATCCGACTTCCAGAAATAGCCTCAAAGAATACCCCCACCCCACACACGTGTGCATGCGCATGCGTGCACACACACACACTCGCCCACAATTTGCACCGAGGCAATAAGGTGCTGGTTACTTTGTGTTCTAGAAAATACAGCCCTGTGTTCACCTAAGTGACTTCCTATCTGCTTTCCAACTTTCCTGACCCTCTCTCACTGTGGTCTGATACAAAATAAAATCTTTAGAGATTTTACTGCTTTTCTAACTGGGAAATATTTAAAGTCATAGCTAGTGCAGGTGTTATGACTTAGGGAGTGTATGAACTAGATTGATAAAGAATACCTAACATACACACGGAGAACATCCCTGTTAAGTCTGTGGGGGTGTTGATCGGTTTCACCTTCCTGAGGGCTTACCTGGCAGTACCCCACACCTTGGTTGTGGTGCCCATAGGCCAATAGCACATTGTACAGGGTCTTTTGTAAACAGGGATCTGCGCTCTTCCGGAATTTTACGTTGTCTGGGAAGGTCCTGTTCATATCTGCGGGGAAATTCATGGCATAGAATTATTCGAAAGGTGTGAAGAGAAGATTAATCTGTGATGTGCCCAAATCCTCTTTGTGTCTACCCCTAAGGGAGGCCTCAAACCCCACCTGGTGAAGTGCTGGGCTCTGTCTAGGGTTTAATGGTTTCAACTCTGGTTACGCATCTGAATCACCTCAGAAGAGCCTGGCTGCCCTTCACTGGCAACGGGCACCTGCGGCCTCCACAGTCAAGGCCCTGGGCACAACCGCAGTCAGGAAGAAAGAGGAGGGCACCCCCTGAACCCCCTCTTCCCCTCCCTCACCCACCCCTGTCCTTCTCTACTCGCACCCCAGGAAACGCCAGTGGGCCCCAATAGCCAGTTCTCTCAAAATCAGTGGCAGCAAAGTGCCCTTCTCCGGGCTGAAGCCTGAGCTGCTACAGGGTCCCCAATTTTTCCTCACTTTTCTCTGCCCCACAGTTCTGCCTGCACCTCCATCCTCAGCTAGGAGAAGGCTTAACTCTAGGACCACAGGTGACAAGTGAACAGTTTGCACAAAACTTTGGAAAATTTTCCAAAGTCTGATGATGGAAAACACAAGGAGTCAGAACACACTGAGACGCCCTCTCAGAGATAAACAGACAAAACCGAAGTAAGAATGAAATAAACTTGGCACTGCCGACCCTGTTTGCAGGAGGGTTTTGGCCAGCCTCTTCCTGCTTGTCAGACATCCACTTCCTCAGCCCAGCCCTGCTGGCAGGGCCCAGCCAGTCCACGCCATGGCCCTGTGCAGGGGCACAAGTGCTGGACAAGGTCACCAAGAAAAAACTGTACCTTGTACTGACCCGACGGCTGACTTTTTAAAGCTGAGTTTTATATTTTAACTCTGCAGAACAAAGAGGATATATGTCAACTTAAACAATTACACCTTTTCTGACTCTACACACTCCACATAGATAGTAGTGTGCTTGCGAGGGTGCTATATGTGTGATTACCAAAATGGATTGGGACACACACACCCTTACAGATCTCAACAGAGAGTACACATAACCATTAGCTTTCTCTGTCATGCTATATAACATAAGCATACAAAGTATCTCGCCTTTGTGCCCAAGGAACTCTAACCTCTGTTTTAGTAAGATGTCTACACAGCTTCTGTAAAATGTTGCAACAGTAATTCTGTTCCCAACCTCTGGCCCCTGGGCCTTATCTTTGCTTACAAAAAACTAGTCATTAGTAGAACAGTAAGCTTAGTTCCCTAAATCACATTATTTTTCACTGTATGTTTTCTACAAAAAAGATTTTTCCCCCCTGGAATTCTAAGCATTTCAAAAACTGGAATTGATCAGGAGGCAATGAGTGTTTTTTAATAATTCAGACTAGAATGACCAGCTGTGCTCATTCCTATGTAACAGTTTTTATTATGAAAATTTTTCCATATGTTTTGAAATCTTTCTACAGAAAAAGCCCCTTCCTCCCATTACAGAGGTAGATGTGGACAGGGACATTCAGTCTATGCTTACATGACACAAAGCATCCATTCCATTGTTCCTATAAAATGATTTATCCAGATTCCTCAAAAATACAGACAGTATTACCATGTGATCCAGCAATCCCGCTTCTGGGTACATGTCCCCAAAGAACGGAATCAGGGTCTCAAAGAGATATTTGTCTACCCATGTTCAAAGCAGCATTATTCACAACAGCCAAAAGGTGGAAGAAACCCAAGCATCCATCAACGGATGGAGAGTTAAACCAAATGGTGCATATACATACAATGAAATATTATTCTGTCTTAAAAGGGAGAGAAATTCTGACACACGCTACCACATGGATGAACCTGAGGACATGAAGCTCAGTGCAATAAGCCAGCCACAAAAGAACAACTCCTGTATGACTTACTCATATGAGTCATCAAATTCATAAAGACAAGAAAATAGAAAAATGGGAGCCAGTGGCTGGGGATAGGAAGGGAGAGGGGAGAATTAGTGTTTAATGGTGATAGAGTTTCACTTTGGGGAAGATAAAATGATAAATTTTATGTTATGTATTTTTACCACAATTAAAAAAAATATTTATCCAAAAACACTGGCACTAACAGAACTCCTAAATTTATTTTTCAAACAAACAGCAACATTCTATTATATTTAATATGCATGCCCTCACTAGGACCTAAGGTCCGGTCCTAACCCATATCAGCATTTCTGGTCCTGCTAAGCGACGCCCCCAGGCTGTGCCTGCAAAGCCAGCAACAGCTTCTGTTCTGAGGCCTTTTGCCATGGTTTGCTATGCAATCAGGATGCAACCAGCAGGTTCAGTGGCCCCAGCTCTCTCCACTGGCTTCTGCCCTGGGGATTTGAGACTCCAAAAACTGAAGCACTCGCATTCCTTATGTTGGGGACACGCTACTCTCTCATGGTCACGAGTCAGTCCAACGTCTCGGCACTTTAAAGTAATTGGATTTTTTTAAATTAACTATTTGTGTTTAAATCTATACTTCTCAAAAACTGTTAAAATCAGAAAGGCAGAAGTATTTCCTAAAAATCTAACTATTTAGGTTAAACTTTTTTTTTTTTTTTTTGAGCACTTTGAACTTCTAACGGCCAGGGAGCTTATGCAACTATTGAAAAAAATGGAGGAAAAAGAAATTAGAAGCCAAAAATATCAGCATTCCTAGACATTAAGAGTTAGACACAAAGAAGAAAAAAAAAAACTCCAGTGTGTGGCTTTACAATACGTGGGTAGCTAATTCTTTAAGTCCTCGTGTGTTACTGTCAGGCACAAATCCCTTACAGCGATGATCCTACTATATTATGACTGCTTGCTCAGCAGCCTTCTCACTTTCCTTGAGGGATTCTTCATGGAAGAAATATGGTCTTTTTATTACCGTTTTCCTTACCTGCTAGATAGGCGCTCAAGTATTTGCTGAATGAATTAAAGATATTGTTCTCCCCTCATGAACGCTTAACATTTTGATTTTTCTTTGAGAAGAATATAATTTCAAATTGAAATCAGTTGGTGCATCTTTAGCAATGTTCATTTCTTCATCAACATCACTTCAAAGGCGGGTGCAAAGACAATTTGGGGGATAACATCTGCTCCTCCTCCTGCCTGGGCTGCCGTCTACCCAAGGGATGGATACTGCACGTCACCTGTCCTGATGGCCTCCTCCAGGCTGTCATTCCTCTCTCCCTGGAGAAGTCGGTGGTAATAGCCAGGGTTCCGGTCCATCTGAGCCTGGGCGCCACTCACCCCCATCCAGACGCGGGCCCGGTGCTCGAGCGGAACACCCTTCCGGATATAGCGCTTCACTGAAACCAAGAGAGGGGGCTGCTTCAGGACAGACAAGCATTTCCTGAGGTCAGAAAGCTGGTGCAGGGGCTCTTTGAGCAAACTGCACTAATTTTAATGCTTTTACTTCAACAGTTTTCTCCCTAAGTCAAACATTAAAATGTGCAAAACTTCATACATCTCCATCACAACTGGTACGTACAGTCATTACAGAATCCTGCTCTCCATCCCAAACAGAGCACAACCAGACAGGAGGCTGCAATAGCCTCTGATACTTCTACTTCACTGTCCACACAAAGAGACATGGGCTACAAGATCCATCCTCTGGTCTTCCCTCACCACTGACGACACACACTGTGCCAGGCACGGTGGACATGAAAATGGATTAGCCACAGACCTGGCCCCTAGCTCTTGCTCAGGGATGACTTGGACCAAGAACAGTCACTGTGACCCAGGGTGCAGAGAGCAGAGCTGGTGTCTGCATAGGGACTGCACATAGGAGGAAATACCAGGAAAGCGGGAGGTACAAAAGCCACATCAAGTGAAGGGACATGGAGCAGGAAGAGACCCCCAGGTCGTCCTGGGAGCTACAGGCAGAGCCGTGAGGGCCGGAAGGACAGCTGTGGGCAGACAGACTCGGAGGCCCTAGTTTGCCAGGATCAGATGCACGGTCCTTCCCTGAAGGTGAAGGTGAAACAGCACGGACCAAGGTTGCTTGGGTATTCTGGAAAGCCTTGTTCGGCTATGTAGAAGATGGACCAAGGGGGCAGAGACCAGTGAGAGGCCAGGCTAAAAACAGGAAACAGCAAGTATCTGAGCTGTGAGTTTGTGTGATGAGTCTGGCAGGGAGTGGATGGGCTTTAGCTGCAGAGGTCCTCGTCCTGTTTTGCAGCTAACCTCTGTAAATTCAGAACTACTACATTTGGGAGAAAAGAAGGCAAAAACCATGAGCAACCTCAGTTCATCAATATTTAATAACTTCTCAGGAAGATGGGAAAGGTTTATGAGACTGATATTCAAATTAATTACAGAAAGCCCAGTTATACTTTGTTATACTTTTAATGACCTTAATCTAACCCCAAAATAGTTCATTTTCAAAGCAAATATTCACAGCTTTGTTTTCCTTCGATTGTATATTATATATATCATTATTTTAAAAGAAACTACACTCAAGGAAAAAAAATAAAAGTTCATGCAATTAGTGAAATTCCACAAGCTGCATAAAAAGAAAAAAAAAATCTGAGGCACCTACTGCATTTAACAAAAAAAAAAAAAATTATAGAAATAATGTTCTAGGTTACAGTCAAGAAAAGCACTATGATAAAATCTTATTAACTCACACTCCAAGGTGATCCACAACTGATATTTGTACATGAGCACCTAAAATGGAAGCTCCAGGGGGCCAAGCCTCCTGCATTTGCCCACTCCTAGAAGGGTATGTGGAGGCAGTAAATGCACACTAAATATTTGCAGAATGATGCAGGGATGACAAGGAAGATCTGAAGGAGGGAAAAAAACAGACCAAAACCATCCACCAAAAGCCAAAGAAAACTTGACACTCTCTTTGCCAGTTTAGAAGCACATTGTAGGATCATGTCCTGGCAAGAACGTTTCTATATGATCCATTCATATTGTTACAGGAACATGAAAAGCATAAGCTTTATTTTTAAGCCTACCAAAGACACTAATAATTCAGCCTGACCTTCCTCCCAACTTCGTATGATTTATACTAAAGTTTGGCTGTAGGTTTCATGAACCTTCAGAGGGCATCATCACCAGGAATGCCCTGAAGGAGCTGTTAACCATTCTCTGCTAACCAGCAAGGGAGAAGGGTCAGTCCTAATGCAGGTGGGGACTATTCTAACTTAGAAGGTAGCAAGAAAAAAAAAGACATGCAAAAATCAATGGTACTTCTACACACTAATAACAAATAACTGAAGTCAAAAAAATGAAAATGGTATCATTTATAATAGCACCAAAAATAAAAGGAGAAATTCCTACAGATAAACCTGACTAAATATCTGCAGGATTCAAGTGCTGAATGCTGCAAAAGTCCAAAAAGACCTAAATAGTGGAGAGATATACCATGTATACCATATTCATGGATTAGAAGACTCCACATTGTTAAGATATCGGTTCTTCCCAAATTGATCTATAAATTTGATGCAATTCCTATTACTGTTCCAGGAGAAATACTTAGTTCACCATGACAAGTTGATTCTAAAATTTATGTGGAAAGGAGAAGGAACTCAAAAACCCTCAAAAAAATTTGAAATGAAATTGGAAGAAACAGGTACTATCCGATTTTAAGGCTTACTACGGACTTACAGGAATCAAGACAGTGTTGCGGTGATGAAAAGATATACACATAGACTAATGGAATATAAGAAAAAGTCCAGGAACAGACTAACACAAATAGAATCAATTGCTTTTCGAAAAAATTGCAAAGGAACTTCAATGCAGACAGAACAGTCTTTCCAACAAAAAATGACCAATAAAAATACTAATAATATAAAGTGCTGGCAGGAATGGGGCCCAGCAAGAACTCTCATTCGTTGCTGGTGAGGAAGCAAAGTTATGCAGCCATTTTGGAAAGACAGTCTGCAGTTACCGTATGATCCATCACTCCCATTCCTAAGTGCTTCCTGAAGAGAAATGAAAGCTTAAGTTTTCACAAATACCTCTATGTGAATGTTTATAATGTTGGCTTTACACATCCCAAATGTCCTTCTACTGATGAACAGATTAAAAAATTGTAGTACAACGTACAATGAAATATTCCTCAGCAATAAAGAATAAACTATTGAGACACCTGAGATCATGGATACATCTCAAAGGCATTTATGTTAAATGAAAGAAACTAGACTCGAAAGGCCATAAGCTGTATGATCTCATTTATAGGACATCCTTGGATGACTGAATTACAGAAATGAAGAGATCAATGGTGGCCTGGGGTGTGGTGTAGGGGAGGGGTTGGGGGACTGGCTACAAAGGGAGAGCCAAAGGGAATTCGGAAGATGATGAACCGTTTTAAATCTTGCTTGTGGTGGGGCTGACATGACTCTATGTGTTTGTCTAAACTCATAGAACAGTACACCAATAAGATCACTGTAAATTCTGAAAAATAAATTTATAATATAAAGTAAAAAAGGGTAAAGTTGCAAAATGGTTAAACCCTTCACTCTGGAGTCAGACCTGGCTCTGCTGTGACTTCCTAGCCCCAGACCTTGAGCAGGCCTCAGTATTCTCATCTGTAAATGGAAATAAAGCGCTCAGCCTAATATCTGAAGTACTGTCAGCACTCAATGAATCTTAGTTGTTGTAACAGTGATAATAATACCTAGAAGTTTCAGAGAACAAAGACTTCTGCTACTTTTTGATATTAGTTTTCCGAACAATGTTTCTTTAGAGAAGAATGAAAATAGTTTACTTGGCCTCAAAACGGACACTTTCCCAAGGGCAGGGCTCACCCACAGGTCATCACTGACATTTGCAGAAGTGTAAAATGTAAAGAAAAAACAGTGGTGAAGTTTTTTTTAAAAAGAGGCTGAACCCCAGAGAATTTACTTCCAACTGTATGCCCCAACAAAGGAAATCTCATTTTTTGGTGTTTGTCTTTGAAAAACTACTTTTGCAATTAACTTCTAATTTAGATGGTGTTGATATTCGAAGCTACTAGGAAGGAGGTCCAGAAGATGCAAATAGCTATGAGGCTTTTTCTCTTGCAGAGCCCCTTCACACCAAGAAGGGAAATGAGAAGGAAAAAGAATGGGTGCTAGGCCAAGGTAAGACTAAGTGTGTTGAACTTGATCTTCAAGGTTGAGGGAGAAAGAGCAAGCTGTCTTAAGGGCTTCTGGTGGATATTTGCTATGGACAAAGAAAAATGAAAAGATAATATTCATCATATACACAAACAGCATAAACTATAGCTGTTATCTGAAGACATGTTGAACGCCAAGATTTGCAGATCCTTGTGTTACTGAAGCATCACAATAGGCAATACAGATGGAAGCCCTTTTCCAAAAGAGAAAAAACATGATAGGACCAAAAAAGCAAGACAAGGTGAAAGAACAGGATCGAAGGGGGATTTCAAGATGTGCTTGCTGATATTCAAGGATGGGGTTCCAAAACTGAGTTCCCTGGCTATAAATGTCCACACTGTGGGTCCAACATCCATTACCATGTCATCTCTTCCCTGGGATGTCACATATCTTACTACACTATAGTCAGCCTAGAATATGGGGTGGAAAAAACTGGATTCCCCTTTCTGGAATAACTCATCCAGTCTTGTTTATGCGTAATAGCCCACTCTCTCAGAGCACTGCCAGTGCTGGGAAGTTCCCTGACTGTCACACCCAGAAACCACACCAACCTCCAGCAGTTAATACCCTGGATCACAGAACTGTGTGAGCCTACACACTCATTGAACTTATCTGTGTCCCCATTTCCTGAAAGAACATCAGGCCACTTGACACTGAATCCCATCCCCCAGGCTGAAGGTCACCAGGAATCCAATATATTTGCTCCTGAACCTGTTATGCCAATCATACTTGTTACCATAACCACACAGTTTAACTAACATAACATATATCAAAGAGATATTAAAGCAAGCAAGAAAGAATTATTATTTCAACAAAAACCAAGTTAAAGTCTTAGAAAGAGTTGCTAGATAAGTGCTCAAAGTGAAAGCAAAAAGAAAACAAAATCTTTCAATTAGGTGTAAGATAACTGCAAAAGATAAGGAGAAGAATAAACATCGGGGGAGGGGGGGGAGTCTGCATTCAGATTGCTTTTATTCCTGCCCTACTTAGAAAAAAAAATAATACTGGAAAATATTTTCAATACTGAAAAATGAATTGAGAGTGTGGATTCTGCAGGAAAGATACAGAATTGAAATTAGTGGACCCACCCTATTCAAAGAAAAGAAGATAACTAGAATCAAAGGATGAACATGCATTTGTGTTTTACATAAAAATAGAAGGTTTAAAAATAAAAGGCTTATTATGCACGTACGTACATCTGTACATTCTGTAGTGATTCTCCACTTTAACTGACCTCTGGGTCAGTAGTCCAGAGTTAACCATGTTGGACAGGAGGCCTTCTCCTGCACTAAAAGCCAAATGCAGACCCGTGGGTGTGGTTGCTCCATCTGTACACATGTGTGCGTGTGTGCATACTCATGTGTGTGCAAACCTTGTTCCTAGGGGGAGACATAAAGACAATCACCAGTGGTCACCTCTATGGGAGACTGGGGTCTAAAGCAGGAGAAACTCCATGTCACTTTACATCTTTTAATACGATTAAGATGATTGAACACGTACGCAAACTGTTTATTTTTATATACTTGTGTGTAACTTCTGAAAACAAAAAGACCAATCAACTTTTAAGAATGAATTAAAAGGAGAAAATAAAGGCAGATGTGCTGCTGGAAACACGGTAACGCGGGGGCCACACAGGGATGGGTATCAGCATAAGGTTCATGTAGGATGCACACAGGATATTGGCTTCAGGAGTCTGTAAAGCAACAAAGGACCAACCTTTAAGGTCCCTTCCAGCTGATTTTATGAAATGCTAGTTTACCTGAGGTTTTACTAAGCACTCCCATCAGAAACAGTCTTGAGAGAGGGCTGGGTCGAGGGACACGCCAGTGGCCCAGCGTCTTGGGATGACAGCCTCCTCCTGACCCCAAACCTAACAGACAGTAAGGTCCCAGATCCACCTACCTACACGCAGCCCTCTCAATTAACTCCTCAGGTATTTTCCAAGCACCTACTGGGTGGTAGGGCAACTCTGCATCCTGTTCACTAACTCCTTTAAAAGCAAAAATAGGTCTTCTCACCCCCTTGCTCATAAATCCTTTTATAGTTGGCTTCTCTCTGCCTGGTCATGTGATGTGTGCCTACATGTGGCCCAGTGCAGGGCCCCTTGGCTCCATCTCCGGCCCCTCCTAAACACATCCCTAACACTCTAGTCACACAATTCTGTCCCTTGCAGCTGACTCCTGTCCTCATCTCTCGTCATTAATGTACTATTTCAGGAAGCCCCCATATGCCCCTCTGCACCATTTATCTGAGTTCCCTTAACTCTCAGGGCACACTCCTACCAATGTCCTCACCAGCTGCCTGGCAGATACTGATTAAACACTTCATTCATTCATTCAACAAATACTGAAGCCAGTCCCTGCCAACAAGAATGGATCCTTGATTCTAGCAGGGTAAACAAACGATATAATAAATTAGATCTGCACTGCATTAGACAATGAGGAGAAAATAAGCAGGGAAGGGGTAGTAGGAAGTGTGTGGATGTGTGGTATGATGGGGGGATGTGCTGTTTAAGACAGGAGCTCAGGAAGGCCTCATGGAGGTGGCATTCAAGTCAACACCTGAACAAGACTAGGCACAGGTTGAGGGAGAGGCTGGGGAAGAACTCCAAAGACTCGCAGGAGTGTGCTGGAGGAACAGGGAGGAGGCCTGAGGGTGGAGGCCTCCAGGCTCAGAGAAAGGGAGGGGTGGGGCTGAGGCAAGAGAAGAGGTGAGGAGTCCAGTACCGAGTGGCTTTCACTTTAAAGGAAGCAGGGAAAGCTCTGTTACAGGAACGGACACGTGGAGAGCCCTGGCCAATCTTACTTTGAGCAGTAGGAAATGAAATCAGTTTTCTTCTGGAAAGATGGCATGGCCCATTCATATCTGGCAAACAGGCCCATCTCGAAGGGAAGAAAGGATGTCTCTATACCTCAACAGTGTAAGTTCTAGCTTAATTAAAAGTTTTGAGCCTCAACTTTAAGCCTGCATAGGACACATACCTACCTGCCTTGTAATCTCCTGGTTTCCGGAGCAGCAGGAAAGATACACACGTCAGACTCAAGGCAGCCTCCCAGGGTAAGGGGCCTGGGAATCCGAACCCCTCTGCTCCCAGGAGCATTTGACAGCCAGTGACTTGTTTGCTGCGTGAGTGATGGACCAAACTCCAAACTCACCTGTTATACTTTTCTGGACACTACTACTTCCCTTTAGAAGTTTAGACCATTTTATTGCTCTTCTAGTGAGTATCACCAAATAGGTTGAAAAGAATTCTTCATAAGCTGCATAATCAAAGTCTTCAGGTCTTTCAAACCCATATGGATCAATCCTACAATAAAAAGAAGAAAAACCCTGAAGCCCCGTAATAAAGTTCCTCGCGCACGTGCGACCTGCGGCACAGAGCTGCCGGGCCCCACCCAGGGTCCTGCCCCCAGGTCCCCGAGGGGAGGGGCGGTGGTCCGTCCAGAGCTTCGAACCACACGCGAGGGGCGCGCCCTGGTCCCTCCCCTGACGCAGAAAGGAACAGCCGGCCGAGAATAGCGGAGCCGCACCTCCACCCAGGGACGCGCAAGCGCCGGCACCCCACCGCCGCACCCTCCCACTCACTGCACCCCCAAATCCCGCACCCTTACACCCTCGCATCCCTGCGTCCCGCACCCCCGATCCCAGCACGCCTAGGCTGGGCGAGGGTTGTCCCGGACCGTGCGCGCCCACCTGGGGACCCGGTCCCGCGCCGCCTGCGCGCGCTCCGCAGGCTCCATGCAGGAGAGCTGGGGTGGCCGCCTGGAGACGCCCGGACCGCGGCCGGGTAGAGGTGCCAAATCCACCTCCCCGGACTCTGGGCAGCTAAAGTCCTTCCGCCGCCGCGGGCGCCAGGAGGCGGTGCGGGGGTGCGGAGGCGGTGCTGGGAGTGGGGAGCGGCGGGGCGGTGCTGGGGAGCAATGGTCTGAGGTGGGAGGGGAAGCGGCAGCACAGAAGGAGGAGCAAGAGGGGGGGAGGAGGAGGAGGAGGGAGACTGGAGGTTGGGGGCGTGGCGTGGGGTCAAAGGGAGGGAGGAGGGGGCAGCAGGGCCCAAGAGGACGCCGGGGAAGTGGGTTGCACCCAGCCCGCCGGTTCTCACGGGGAGGACGGGGCCTGGAGGCCAAGTTGCAGCTGGAGCCTGGGAGCTGGGGTTAAAGACTGCCCTGGCCCCCAGGAATGACAAGAGTGAGGCCTCTGGGAACTAGGGGATCGGGGGTAAAATTGGTGGGGCGGGTAAAAAGGTCAGGCGGCAATGGAGGGACACGGGGGAAGCGGGGCGGGATTTCAGGGAACTCGAGGAACACGATGGGGAAGGCTTGGGGCAGGACAAGGAATCCGGAGGCGGAATGGTGGGCGTGGTTGGTTCCTGGGTACGGAATGACCGGGGGGGTGGGGGGGGGATGGGAGGATCGTGGGCGAGATCCCGGGGCTAGCTGTGCAGGCGCGCGGCAGGTCCCGCCACCCCCAGGCCACCTAGGCCTCCAGTAAAGGTTGGAGGAAGATAGATCTGAGATTCCTTTAAACCTCAATGCCCAGCTGGTCCATAGGCCAGATTCTGATCTGTGACCCCTTTTTATTTGCTTTACACAGAAATAGCAAGTCTTATTTTTTACTTGCTCTTCTTCAGCTTACGCTTCGGACCTGAGAACAACACAAATTTAGACGATCATAATTGTTGCACCCATCTAGGGAAACCTGCCCTGTTCCTTCCTACCTCCCCAAACTTGCCTCGTGGAGATAGGGTCCCAGTCCCTCCTGCATGGCGTTTCCATCCAGGCCTTGGAAAATTATAACCGTGCCAGGAACCACAGTGTCGGAACTGGCTGGCTGTTGCTACTACAACCCAGCAGATGGAGAGTTGTGCCGCACCCTGTAGGATTGCCACATGGGGTGACTTGGGGTTAATGGCTCAGGCGGCTGCTCCAGTCCCCAAACAAGGCAGAAATGGGGCTCCCCCGTTGGGCTGTAGCTTCCCAAACGTTTGTGTCCAGAATCTTAGGAGCATGAGTCAACTCACGGCACTCTCTGCAAATGAGCAGCAATGTGACCACACAGCTTCATGTGCCTTTTACTTCTGATGGAAAGCACCACCAAACAAAAACAGTGTGTCAGCCATTCTTCCCTTGATCACTGCTGCCCTGCTTTTGAATTGTATCTCCTTTGGTCGCTGGTCACCATTACATGGTCTTGAGATTTCAATATTATGGCACGAAAACCACCTCTAAACTGCTTTTCATACCTGGGAGGCCATAGAAAATTTGCCAAAACAGTGTTCTGAATTTTGCTTTGGATAAGTGATGAGATAAAAAGAGATTTAAGATACTTTAAGATTTAAGCTACTTTTGTAGCCTCGGTCCTCCACAGGTCCAAAGTCTTTTTTAAATAATGGATTCAGAACAGTAGGCGATTGGGCAAATCAGAAAGACACCTTCTCTGCAAATGTCCCATGACCACCTTCCGGGAACCTACTCCACCAATGGCCAGCCCACCGGTGAAGAAGTGTCTTCCTGGGACTCCAAATGCTCTTTCTTCTGAAAAGACCCTATAAACTACAGCTGGGTGTGGTAGAAATAATGTTCTCAGCATTCCACCGCAGGTCTGCCAGGGCTTTTGTGAACCAGCCTGGGTGTTTAGTATTGGTTTTTCAGGAGTATTCCATCTGAGGGCTAAACGAAACTTGAAAGTAATTTGTGGAATATACCTGCCCCTAAACTGAGGACGTTGTTCTGTCCATTTTCATGCTCTCCAAATCCTGAAAGACTAGGAAATTTGGTGCTCCAGTAAGCATAACCCCAAATGCCAGTTCTGCCAACCTTCCTAGTTCACTGGTTCTGGGAAAATTCTTGAAGCTCTCAGCTCAGTTAACAGCATTTTGCTTTTGAAAGACATAGTATCACTTCTTTCAAAGACCCCTTATCCATGCTCTGACCTTCTTGGCACATTCCAAATGATGGTCCTTTCTTCTGCAGAGCCAAGTCCACACATAAAGAGACTTATCTTTACATCAGTGGTGTGGGGTGGTTCCCCTTGGCCCTCTGCTGGATCTTACAAAACAAAACAAGCACAAAGCCACCCCTCTCGACTCGACCCCATCCTCTTGTTTTTGTCCTGTTCCTTTCCTTTGCAATCTGCTACAAGCCCACCAGACTGACTCTCTAAATCCTCTCACATTCTGACCTTTCTTTGAGTCCCAAACCCCATTTCCTACTTCCTGTCTTTGTTTCTATGAGCATGTGTGACACTCCTGACCCCACTTCTCTTGTACTCAGCATCTTGTGTCCCAAACTGCCTGGCTTTCAACCTTGTTAACACAGCTCCTCCTCTTTCATCTTGCCTGGTGTACACTTCTTTCTTCTTCAAGGCCCCTCTTTTCTATAACTCCTGCCCTTTTCCTGATGGGTATCAGGATTCCAGCCTCCCCTCCCACCCAATTTCTCACAACTGCCTTAAAGAGCAGCCCTGATCCTGTCGTTCTGATGCCCAGACAGGAAACACAGACCACAGGATACGTGTACTCGGACTTGAGTGTGACGGCAGTACCCCATATAGAGTGTATTTTGGGGCCAGATAAAACTAGAGTTCAAGCATTCTGTGTCGAGAGCAAGTTAGTTAAGAGCAGGGCCGCCCTCCAGGAAGAGTGGAAAGAAAGATACAGAGAGAGAAAGGATCTGTGTCCAAGCAGGTGAGGATGGCCAACAGCCAGAGGACCACGAAGGTGGAAGGGCCTCCAGCATACTAAAGACTGCTGGAACCCCCGCCCGAGCCTGTCCTCCTCCTCAACATCTGCCTGAGCTCCCCACCCAGGAACAGAAGACCCCTGTGTCCTCCACTGCCTCCACATGCCCAGTGCTCTAAGTGTCCTGGGCATGTTCTCAGCTAGGCTCCTTTTCCTCCAAACTGGCAGCCATGATGATCCACAACAGTCAGATCACACCCAGAGTAAAGAAATCAAACTGTGCACACACCCCAGGAGCGAGCATGGAGCCTGTACAGAGGGTAGCCAGCTCCTGGTCTCCCCAGCATGGCTCTTTCAGTGTTCTTGATAAGACTGTGTGGTGAACCCACTTTGTAGCACTAAAGCTTCTGGGTACCATGGAGGCTGCCATTGTGTACTAGTGTAAGAATTCCCACACAAGGGACCCAGGACCCAGTTTCTCTGGGGAGGTCGCACTGAGAGGGCCTGAGAGCCTCGAGGGCTACCTGCAGCCTGGTTTCGAGTCATCACCCAACAGATGCTCCTCTGCTAGCAGGAATCCCTGTTCTTATTGCTTGATTGTAGAAATTCCTGGGGATGCCCATCCCCCTAAGACTAACAGAATATCTAGGTGACAAGTCATAAGACCTGTGGGTGATGGAGGGACAAAAGTAACAACATCTGAACCTGCTGATCCATTTCAGAATAATACAGTGGGCCACAAGACACCAAGTGCTTCCCAGTGTGGGGCAAAGGGTGCATAGCACCAGCACCACCGTGAGTCTCCTTGCCATGCCATTGGACCTGAAGCCATCGAGCTTCTGTGCATGCTGCCTGGTCACAGGAGCTATGGGTGGCAAAGAAGCATAGTTTATCTGAATTACAGCAGCACTACTCAGACACTGACTGAGAGACCCAGGTCACCTGGGCACTCAGTGAGATGTGGATCCTGATGCAGCAGAGCGGTGGGCAGTGGGGAGCCTGAGACTGCATTTCTCATGAGCTCCCAGTGCTGGTCTGTGAGCCAGGGGCTGCACAACAGCATGACCCAGTGTTCAGCAGAGGGCTGGGTGGAGCTGCCATTATAGATGAAAAGAAGATTAAGAGAGGTGACAACCAAATGCAACACGTGGCCAAAAAAACAAGAGTGAAATTAGTGTTGGTGACTGGGAAGGAATTTAACATGGACTGGATAGTAGATGAGATTAAGGAACTATTAATAATATTGGCTGTGTTAATAATGTTAAGATGCTATTTTTAAGCCCTTACTTGATATATATGTTTCGTGTGTGTGTGTGTGTGTGTGTGTGTGTGTTTAATGGAAACTGACCACTGTTGAGCTTTCCAAGCCCCGTGATCTTGGAAAACAGTAAAGGCAAAAAAACAGCAAAGGTTAAAAATACCCCACCCCTGTTTTGTGTTCTGGAAAATGGCTCACTGCAGAGATGAGTGAGCTATCTCTGGCTTACTTGCCCCACGTGACTTAGGTGAGACTTGGGATGTTCCCTGTTTATCTAGGACGAGCCAGACATAACCTTGACCATAAAAAGTATTTATGGGTGAAGTAATATGAAGTCTGGAGCTGGATTTAAATATTGTTCAGCAAAGGGAAAAAAAGAGAGAGCAGATGAAAAAAAAAGGCAAAATTGTTGAAGATGGATATTAGGTACATAAAGAGACTTTTGTGAAATTTTTTGAAATTTTTCATAACAGTTTATTTTAAACAGTAAAACAGTAAAGGACGTATGCCTTCTCCCACCGGGGGCTGAAGGGAGAGGCAGTTGGAGGTCCTTGAGCTGATCCTCCTGTCTTGAGCCCCAGCCTTGACTTTGGCCCCTAGGCAGCCTGTTGTGTACCTCGGCCCCACGGTCTGGGGCAGGGCCAGCACCCAGCCTTACAGGCCTGCTGAGACTGTGGGAATTAATTTGCATGAAACATATGCCTCCCACCCAGAGGATCTGAGGGGATTCAGAACAGGCCTTTCCAAGATGTGCCACTTTGGCATGTGGATCATTTTGAGCTGAAGGCAACTGAGACCCTGCGGCTTATGAGAAACTTTTACATCTCCCTTAAAGAATTCAAATTAGGGGCCTTTCCCATAATAAGAGTTATCATCAGAAATAACTTTTTATGACCTGTCTATAGGGCAGGGCCAACTACTAGTTACTAAACATCCGCTCTTCTTATTATCCTGTCAATGTCCTTCTTCCCCTCTGAAATCTCAAGGAGCCTTACCTCATCCTTAGCTCAGAATGTCACATATACTGCATTTTCTCTTTCTGTTTCTGCACCTCTCATGTATGTGGGGTCTTTGACTCTTTCATGTATGTGGGGTTCCCATACATACATACATACATATGTAATTAAATTTTGTCTTTTTATTTTGTTAATCTGTCTCATGTCTATTTAATTATTAGATGAGCCAAAAGAACCTTGAGGGTAGGGGAAATTTCCTCCTCTCCACAGGTCCTTATGAGGCTTTCTGCTCCTGCCCTTCCCAGAAAGCAAGAAGGTACACATGCAGATGTTACGAGTAAGGAATTAAGGAACTGCGGTGGGGGACATAAAAATGACCAATATTGGGAGATTATGAGGTTTCCAGTGACCCCCACAAAATGTCCACATCTCCAAATGGGAGCTGGGTGCCTGTCTTCAGCAAGTGCAGGAGGCCTTGTTCTGAGGGTCAATTTCCCTTCCATCCTTCCTGCCCTTTTCTTTGCTCTATGGGTGAGGTCCAGGCTGGGACAATTAAGTGAAATAATTGTGTTGAGACCACAGGCAACAACCAGAACTGTCCCAGGAACACAAGGCCACAGGATCACCCTACATGAGTCTGTTTCTTGGGAGAAAGCATCCCTTCCCAAGGCTGCTGTGGCTAAGAACTTGGGTCTTGAAGACTGTGCAAGTTCAAGTCTCAGCTCACTGCTTCTGGGTGCGTGACCCTGGTCCGGTCATATCACCTCATCTAAGCCCTCTTAAAGAGGGCTCAGCCAGTGTCTGGTGTGCAGAATGTGCTCAGTGAATGCTGAGTCTTTTGTTATTCCTGTTCTGGATCCTTCCAAACTCAGGTGCTTCCTGTACAGTTTCATCTGAGAAGAGATTGCCGGCTCAGAAGGCCCCACATGCCCCACTTATCCTGCAGTAAGTCACCTTAGAGTCTTTCTTCCACGAAGACCTTTAAAGAAGAAAAACAGGTTTAGGTAGATGGCAAGTCCAAAGTCTTCTTGCTCTCTACTGTGCCAGGGAGATCTATGCAAATGAGAGGCATGATTATAAAGCAAGGAGGTGGGTTTTGAATGTAGTCTATAAATCAGAATGCTTATGGTTGGTTTTCCCTCCCTTGTTCTTTCAATGCAGATTCAAATGTCAGGTATTTTGTAGGATCTGCTCATTACAGGAGGCTTATAATTTGGTTCCAGAGACAACTTTATAAGAGTGTTACCCATAAGCTAGATTTATTTTTATAAGACACACATTAAAAATCATTGCGATACAACATGATATTATGTAATAACCCTTACAAAGTTTTGTACGAGATTCTGCAATTCAGGAGAGGAAGCAGGTATTTTTCTCCACACAGGTGAAGGAAGCCCCACCCAAGAAGTGTTGTTTGTCAAGTCTCTGTGGATGATGGGAAACTGCACTGCGAAGAACTGGGAAGTAGGCTTCCACATCAACTTGCGCCCTTGACAGATAAGCCCTCGGGAAAGGCAGAAGGACACCAGATGAGGGCAGGTATCACACTCGGAGGACACTCTGGTTGTTCCATCATCTTTTCTTCTTCCTTTCATAATAAACACCCCCAAGATTTAGTGTTGTATTATTCAGCTTGGGCTACTGTAACAAAGTACCACAACCTGGATAGCTTAGGCAACAGATATTTGCTCACAGTCCTAGAGACTGGAACATCAAAATCAAGATGTTGAAAGGGTTGGTTTCTCTTGAGGCCTCTCTCCTTGGCTTGCAGACAGCCGTCTTCTCCCCGTGTCTTCACATGGTCCTCTCTGTGGTCTAATCGCCTTGTCTTATAAGGACAACATTCACTTGGGATTAGGGCCCACCCTAACGACCTCATTTTAGCTTAATCACCTCTTTAAAGGCCCTATCACCAAATGCAGTCACATTAAAAAGTATTTCTACTGTTGAAAAATAATGACACTCTTAACTTTGGAACTTAAGACCAATAATATAAAGAAAAAATGTCCCGGATTCATGACGTGAGAATTATACACCCAGAGAAACACCTGAAATAGGACTGACAGATTTAGCAAATAAAGATAAACATACGGGACATCCAGTATGGGTCACACTTACACTAACGTGTTCACGTACATCTGCATTTCAGACTTGACTGGAATTCTATATTTTAGCTGGCAATCCTACCCTGAAGGCATATAAAACACTGTGACCCAGATTTTTTAAACAAAGGGGAAGGAGATCTTTTTTCCTTGAGAATTTTTCTTAAAGAAGACATTAGTTGAAGCACAATAATGTCTTTGTTTCTCAGCTTTTTTCCTCTCTGTCACCCTTGCAAAGGCACAGTGACCTTTGCCTTAGATGCAAAGGAGGTCTCACTCTGCTACTTAAACCTGGATTTCCGGGTAAGAGGTATCAGGACTTACTAGGTTAGGAAGCACTGATGGGCAGGGCCCTCCAAGGCCTGTGGGAAATGTTTTGAATACACAAAGGTAAATATCAACAATTTAGACTAGTATCCCAATCTTTAGAATACTATAAAATAAATACTTGAAGCTGGAGTAAGGGTCTTGTCAAAATTATGTTCAAACACAAGAACACAAACTTCTAAGAGAGTTCTGTGTTTAATCGCTCAGTCAAACAAATTGATTCAAGACCATTGTGATTACCGTAAGGGTAAATACAAACCTAATGCCTAGTGCCAAGAAGGGGCAAAAACTGCCTCCTCTCATCAACATTTCCTTTAGAAAACTCAATGCCATACATGCTTCACTCCCTCTTTAAGATGAAGTAAACTTTCTAAAAGCAGAAGTAGCCCCTAAGCAGGTTTGCATCCCAAGATGTCTTTTGTGGGCATGCAGCCCTGTCTTTGAAATATGAACATGGAAGAGGGTCCCTCTGTCTGGAGGACCTTAGCCCAGGGGCTTGTCTGCAAGATGCAACTTCCTCTTGTCGAAGAGACAGGAGTTTCATTTCTCCTTTAGACATGTATGTCATGGGTGGTATTGACCAGACTACACAAAAGGGTGGGATTCTGTCTGTCTTTGCCACCTCTTAGCAGACTGCCGATGATGCACACCAAGTTCTGGCTTCATGCTCATTCAATAATACAACCGTTTCTTTATCTCTCACCTTTGTGAAGAGATTTTTCTGGGCTAGGAGGAGATTTGGTTGTTACTTCTGTTGTCAGGCCAAGGTGCAGGCTTGGGGATTTTTAAAACCTCCTTAAAGTGATTCCTATGGACAGCCATGCTGGGAAGCACAGACTCACGTTGTCCCTAGAGGGAGATGCCTCTGCAGTGCTGAGTCTACTTTCTTTCCGGAAGTAAGTGCTGACTCTCAGACCTTTACCTCCAGTTCCTACCCCTTTTCTGAGCTCTAGTCCTATATTTTCAACAACCAAATGGACATTTCCACCAAGGTGCCCAGAGGATGCCTCCAACTCAACGCAGATAAACCGAGCTCATCTCCCTGCAAACACTGTGTTCCTCCGATAGTTCCTACCTTGCTTTTAGGAACCATGAATTAATCTATGTGCCCAAGCCAGAAACCTGAGGGTCATTTCTCAAAAATACATTAATACATTATAAATGCTTACTGAAATGAATTAAAATCATACAGAAATGAGGCAAAAAAAAAAAAAAGGTATTCCTCACCACTCTCTTTTATTCCCATTTTCCAGGAACCTCTGATAATTAGACTTTTGTGTATATTTCCTTCCAGACGTCCATCTTATGCAGGGAATGGAAAAACATGCAAGCAGACACATGCACACACACAGACACACACACGTGCATATGCACAGACACATGCATTCTTTTAAATGGACCGTCGCTACACGACTTTGGAGCCTTTATTGAATCCTCAATGCACAATCACTTAGTAACCAAATCCTGCCCTTTCTACAACCTCTGAGACCAAGAATAAATGTTGGTAAGTGAATTCCATTCAATGTACCTAAATTAACATTTTAAATTAATGATATCATGCTAAGTAAAAGAGCCAAACCCCAAAAAGCGTATAGATTATAGTTCATTTATTTGATATTAAAGAACAAGAAAATCTAATCTATGGTGAGTGAAACAGGAGCCGTGGCTGTCGAGGGAGTTGGAGACTGATGTGGAGGAGAACGAGGGAGCTCTCTGGGGCGAGGGAAACGTGCCGACCTCGATGGGGCTCGATACGTGTCAAAACTCATTAAATTGTACACTCGAAGTCTGTGCATTTCACTGTTCATAAATTTAACCACAGTTTTCTAAAATGTGAAAATATAAACTGTGGTGCTGTTTCTGTAGGTCTGCATCTAGGTAGAAGAGAAAAAGGGCCAAGCAGAAGTGCCACAATCCTGAGGAAGAGCAGAGTGAAAGAGAGCATCCCAATCAGATATCCAGACTTGTAATAATTAAGTTATAATAATTCAGATAGTGTGGTATTTCCACTAGATAGACAACTAACTAAACGTATTAGTTTCCTGTGGTTGCCCTAACAAAGAACCACAGACTCAGTGACTGAAACAACAGAAATCCATTTTCTCACAGTACTGGAGGCTAGAAGTCCAAAATCGAGGTGTTGGCAGGGTCACGCTCCTTCCGAAACCTATAGAGGAGGGTTCTTCCTGCCTCTTCCTGCTTTTGGTAGCTGTCGGCAATCCTTGGAATTCCTTGGTTTGTGGATGCTTTACTCTAATCTCTGCCTCATGTTCATACAGACTTCTTCTCTCTGTGTGTCTCTTCTTATAAGGACACCAGTCATTGGATTTAGGGCCTACCTTACTCCAGTGTGACCTCATCTTAACTAATAAAATCTGCAAAGACCCTATTTCCAATAAAGCCACAATATGTGGTTCTGGGTGGGCATGAATTGTTGGGAGACTTTATTTAACCCAGTATGCCAACGGGACCAGATGGAGAGCCCAGAAACAGACCCAAGAATCCATGAAAACTTAATTGATGACAAAAAAAAAATGCATTTGGGTGGAGAAAGAAAGAATGTTCAATAAATGGTAGCGGGACAACTGGTTATGTGGAAAGGGAGAGGGAGAGACAGACAGATGAGAGAAAGAGAGAAAGAGAGAGAGAGAAAGAGAGAGACAGAGAGACAGAGAGACAGAGAGACAGAGACAGAGAGACAGAGAGCGAGCTTGCCAGGTTCTCAGGACAAGAGCTTCTTTTCGATAATTGCATCACCAAACAGGCCAGTACCTCTATTTTAGTCAGGGTTCTTTGGTTGCAGTGAATAGAGTATCAACAAATATTTATGATCAGAAAGCCACTTGTATCAGTTAGAATCCAGCTTCCATAACAAACAACCCTCAGCGTGATTTTATATAGCAGATGTCTGTGTCTCGCTTAGATAATAATCTAACCTGAGCATCTGTGGGCAGCTTCCCATTTGTGCCTCCACCATCCCGAGGCTTTTGGGTGGTGCATGGGAAAAATGCTGATGGAGAAGACATATCTGTTTCCTAACTATGTCGTCCCAGCTGTGACATGTATAACTTCTGCTCATATCCTGCTTGAGATCATTTCTTATAGGGCCTGGGAGTAAGCGGGGCTAGGGAAGGTGCCCCTGGTTTAGCAGCTACTTCCAGCAACATGTCATACTGTGGAAAGGAGTGGGAATCCTGAGTGCGGGGTCACCATCTCCACCACAGCACTCAAAACAGCAGAGACCACAGCCAAGCTCCAAGGAAGTCCTGTGGCCAGTAGCAAGGGCCTCACCTCCAACACTGGGGTCCCGAGTCTCCACCTGCCTCCACTCCCATCCTCCCTTATCCACAAGTTTAACTGAAGGCCATAGAATAATTTTTAAACAAGCATGTATTTTATCTTACAGCAGACCTTTGACATTTGGGGAAATTTGTAGGAGATTCTGATGATGCATGGCAGGAAGTAACCCATAATGTGCAGTGTCATGAATTTGAATTCGGACCCTAAACATTAAGATAGATGAAAGGGAATATGATATTGGGAAGTAATCACTGTTGCAATTTTGAAATTCTTTCAAGAGGCTGTGTGGGCCTAGGAATTGAGCATCAGTACAAGAATTGGTCCACCTGGGCGTGTGTCATAATTATGAAAGCTTTAGACTCACGGCCTTCTGCCCCTTTCCCACCTCACTCCTAATGCCACCAGCATGAGGAGGACTTCAGTAATTCCTGTTTTGGGCTCTGTCTTTGAGAAGTAGCTGGGAAATCTCAGAGGAGACGCCTGTACAAGTTGGCCATGGATCTGGTGTTTTCTAGAGAGACCTTGGCGTCCTCAAACCTTGGGATCGCTCAGTTTATATCAGCATTGCTCAGCCTGTTTAGTCAAAACTTTGTGAATTCTTTTTTGTGGATAGGTGAGACTAATTTGCAAAGTTAGGGAGGGAGAAATGAGATTTTGCAAGGGAGCAGCAGCCGAGGTAACAGGATGTCCAAATAAGACATATAGCTCTGCGTGTTGTACATAATGAGTCCCACCTACTCTTGGAACAAATGTGTCATAAAAAGTTCAACCAGAGAAAGTGAGAAGCTTGCTTATTTTGCTTTTAAAGTTATCTACAAAGCATTCTAAATGTTTTCTCAGATTCCTTGGAGGGTTTTGCACAGGTATAAAGTTGTGGTGAAGAGCCTCAGGAACAAATAAGTTTGAAGCTAATTTCATGCATTTCCTGTTCCTTCGAGTAAAGAGTTAAGCAAATTATTCACAATGACCCAAAGGAATTGAATCAATAAAAAATAACTGTGCTTATATTCCCAGGATTTGTTTGGAGGCACTGCTTGGAGAAAGAATAATTAAATAAGCAGTCTGGAGTGGCAGAAGTTCCTGTGGGTGTTTATTTTTAGAGACTTGTTGACATTTCTCAACAACCACCTCCAGGCTGGGCGGTACAAACCCTCATCATACGGATGGGGACTGCAGGCTCTCGGCTCTTCTCAAAAACAAGTGCAGAAAAGGGACTGGCTAGTGGCCTACTCTCTCTCAGGTCAGGTGTTATCCCTTGACTCATCCCCTTCCTGCCCATCAGTGCAGGGCCAGGTATTGACCTCCCCCCCAACTTTTAAAATGGTGGCAAAATGTACTTAACATAACATTTATCATCATAACCACGTTTAAACGTACATTTCTGTGGCATTAAGCACATTCACAATGTTGTGCCCCTATCACTGCCATCCTTCGGCAGAACTCTCTGACCTTACCTGTCTGAAACTCTGTCCCCATTAAACGACTCCCCATTCCCCTCCCCCAGCCTGGGGCACCCACAATTCTACTTTCTGTTTCGATGAATTTTACTACTCCAGGGACCTCATATGAATGGAATCACACAGTATTTGTCCTTTTGAGTCTGACTTATTTCTATTAACATAAGGTCCTCGAGGTCCGTCCACGCTGTAGTACAGAGATTTTAAATAGTTTTGTAGCCCACATAACCTTTCTACTGCTGGGAGATGCTCAAGATATAATTTTGGTTGATTCTATTTTCTCCTTTAAGCCTATCGGACACATTCTGGCTGGCTGGGTCAGCGTATGGTGAGAAGAAATCTCTGGGTGCAGAAGGAAATAGTGAGGGTCATACATCTCCAAGAGGCCCTGCAGGCAGCTGTCTGGTTTTAAATTTTGACGAAAGTCGAAAAGGAAAGTGTTCCCTCAGAGCATGCTGAAACAGAATACTTTTAACCTTTATTTGCCAAAGCCATTAAAAAGAAAAGCTTATCTTAAAAAGAGAATATCAGCATAAAACCTGTTGTATTTTCCTAAGAACAAGCCTGAGCCTGACAGCGAGTTACTCTCCTACAGGGCATGTTTTTCTCAGAAAAGCTGTGGAGAAGAAATACTGATTGGGTCATAAGCTAGAGAGAGCTGTCAGAATTCAGGAAAAATAAAAGCCCCATACTACTGAAGTTTCCATCAAAAGTGATAGAAAGAAACTGCCTCCACGGGAGGTAAACATTAGCAGTAGGATTTATGCATTTGTTTGTTCTCAAAAAGGAATGTGGATGGCGAACTCCTGCACTCACTCATCTGGAGGAGAACCAGTGAGTTCAGCATGCTGGAAGAGCACCGTGCTGTTGGTCTGTGTGTCTCTGACCCCGGCTTTGCCTCCCGCCGTGTGACCCCGTTTATCTGAACTGTGAGGCCCAGAGACGCTGAGTAATCTGGTACCTATGACCTTCCCACAGACGAGAAAACAGGACGAAGAAGGTGGGTTTACATCTTTGCTGACACAGCAAACCCCCTGAACTGACAGGAGCAGGGGAAGAAGGGTAGGGGCAAGAGTGCTTCCTATGGCGGGTCCGATCGGTTTTTATATATTTTCTTCCCTTTCAGTTCAGGTGTGCCAGGCCAGTGCAAGAAGCTTCCATTCTCCACAAAGAGGAAGTGCTCGGCCTGGACTGGCAGCTCCCAAATGACAACTGCTGGTCAGAGCTTAGGCAGCCCCATGCCCCGCTGTAATAACAGTAACAGCCACACTGCGCCAGGTGGTGCTGGGTATTGAATGGACAGTGCCTGACTTAGTGCTCATGCGGCCCCGTGAAGCAGGTGCTATGATTCTCATTTCAGGGAGGAGGAAGCTGAGGTGCCTGCGCTCAGGGTTACCTCCTCCACCTCCCAGACACACCCCCACAAGTCCGTGAAGTCTGTGTTAACCCCAGGTAGATGGTATCAGAATTGAGTGGAATTGTAGGGCAGGCACCCCCACACACTCACACCATGCGCACACAAAGAATTTTCCCAAGGCCATGCAGCCAATTTGTGGCAAGGCAGAACTCAAGGCTGGAAGCTGGCTGCAGGGCTCCGCCCTGGTCCCAAGGCCAGAGCAACTCCCTGGAACCCCACAGAAAGGCCAGAGACCCCAAGACTGTACTGCTCTGTTGTAGTGCAGAATCTAACTGGGAAAGGTTGGAGAAACCTATGTGAGAAACCATGCCGAGCCACGATGCGCAGTTGGAAGCGGCGATCACTAAAGTGGTGTAGGTCTCATGTGCTCTGACCCCCTACATGCTCACTCATTTTAGTCTGGGTCTAGCAAAACCCTGCAGATCGAAGATCTTAAGGCTGGCCTTACCTGGAGCCCGCAGTGCCCTCTCGTGGCCACAGTGAAGGCCATGGTTCTGTCACTCCCAGAACTAAGGTTTCTGGGGAGGCCCCACTGAGGGGCATGTAGGTGGTGATGGCCATGAGTCCTGTCCTTGAGCTGCCCCTGCACCTCCCCCAGATGAGAGCAGAGTGTAGGGCGGGCACAAGAGCCCCCCTCCTCATGAGCATGTGCCAAGACAAGACTCTGAACCGGACCCACGCCCAACCCCCCACCTCCCACCTTACTCCTCACCCTCCCCCACCCCATTTAAGGTGCTGTCAGGAAATTGTCCTCTGTGAGGCCAAAATGACTCCATCACACCAAGCCCTGGACCCAACGATCGCATGACAGCTGGCAACCTGACAGGCAGGACAGGCTACTACTCCAACATAGAGATGAAAAACTGAAATCGGGAAGTTTGCTAACCTGGGCAAAGTCACGAAGCTGTAAACAGAGGCATTGGGTCTCAGAGGCAGCTCCAACCCGGGTCTCGGGACTCTAGAAAACATTAGTTTTTAATTTCTGGTTATAAAAGTATCTCAGTGCATTTAGCTTAGAATTCTAACAGTGACAAATATAAAGACTAGAAAGTACCTATAGATTTACCACCCATAGATAACCACTGTCTGCCTTTCTGTGTATTTTTTATATATTTTCTTCCCTTTCATGTATTTTACAAGTTTGAATCTATAATTTTGTATTAGATCTTACATTAAATAGTAAGACATTTTCCACCTCACAAAGTTATTTTTAAGTATGATTTTAGATGACTGCAAATATTTCACTGAATAAATATGCCCAAATTTATTTAACCAATCTCCATGGGTGGACAGACATTTATGTCGTTTATATCTCTGTTTTGAATAATATCACACTGAACAGATTTTTTTTATCCTTTTGAAAAAAAGGAATATTTCCCTAATGTGATCCCTAAAACAGTAGAGTTACTGTGCTAAGAACCCACGCTTTCTAAAGGTTCTTGATATTGATTGCCAAATCGCTTTTTACAAAGAGAGGCACCAATTTGAGGCCCATCAGGAATGCCTGCCTCAGTACATTCTCAAAAGTAATGAGTGTTACTGTTTCCCTAAAAAAAAATTTAGGCAGCGGAGGTTTGCCAGTTTGATAGGCCGGTGTTGTATTACATTCATGCGTGTGCAGGCACTCTACCCTGATTCAGGTACTGTCTGCATGTGTGTTCTGTTGGGTGTCACTGTGACATCACGCCTGGTTCTCAGTTCTAGGAGATGAATCCACCCCAGGGAATGTCAGCAGAAAGGGAAGAGCCAGGTGGTGCTGGTTAGTCCAAAGCCTTGTGGGTGGAAGTATAAGGAGGCCTGTGAAACCGAGTTCTGCTCCTCCCACGGCCACTGGAGCAGTCTCTCTCTACATAACTGGGAACCAGAGAATGACTAACTGTGGCCCACACTGTGGGCCCTGGAAGCCTGCTGCCGCTGCCCTGGCTGTAGGGAGCCCTTAACCTGTGAAGTCTGCGTTAACCCTAGGTAGATGGTATCAGAATTGATTGGAATCGTGGGACACCTAGCTGGTGTCTCAGAGAATTGGAAAATCGCTTGCTTGGAAAACTCATACATTTGGTGTCGAAATGTTTTGAGTATCAAAACAATTTTCTTGTAGGCCCCTGTTTCTTTTAGGGAAAATACTCCAACACTTTCACAGGTTTAGGGTAGATTCACTAATCTTCAGGCTGAACGTCCAGTAGATTCCTCACCCTGGAGTGCAATCTGCGGCAACACCCGGGGGCTGTGGACTTCAGCCAAGCCAGTCCTCTGTCATCAGAGAGATGAGTTGGCTGTGGGCTTTTGGATAGTTACATCATGCCTTATCAGAAATTCTTCCTGAGCAGAAGGAGAGGGGTCATGATGACTTCATTGCATGTAGCTCCCTTCACTAAGAAATGTTTCAGGACAGATGGTGTCTGGGCTTTCTCAAACTGGCCTCCAGGAGCAGCGCTCAGTACCCCTTGGGCTGAGACTCTCTGAGGGAGGACAGGGACACAGGCTCACTCCCTTTGCTGGTCTTTGTGCTCTTCGCTGCAGATAAGGGAGCTCCTCCACTACGAGGATGCTAAGAACCTGCAGGCCCAGCCCTGGGCACAGCAATTGCTCTGACTGTCCTAGAGGGAGGTGGACGTCGAACTGCCATACACTGACCCCTGGCCTCCTGTGCCCCTCTTCTCCTGTGCAGTCTGTCCCAGATATCTCCCAGGGCTGCCCTGCTCCAGCCTTGCTGGCACCTGTGTTCTGTCCATGCTTGGCCTGCCCTGGGGGACAGACTTGCCTAGTCTTTCCCGAGACCTAGGAAGTGTCCTGGGAAGGCCTGCTTCTTTTTCCTAAGCATACCTGCAGGGATTATACTCCCATGCTTTGGGCCTTCCAGGTCAGGGGATCTAGGAGCTCCCCTCCCATCCTTTGCTGACTGACTGACTCTCCCCGCACTGAGGCCTGGGGCTCAGCCACTCCCTCTGCTTGCTCCTTGCCCCACAGCTGACATGAAATTCCTACCTCCTTCATGCTGTCCCTCGAAGAGGCAATGAAGAGATTTGTGATGGCAACATATTTTATTTTCTTCTTGTGAAATTATTTGCAGCTGAATAAAGTTAGTACAAGTTCAAAGAAGAAAACACAACAAAATAATATTTAGTAATTTTTTTTCTAATGAACCATTTTAGAGTTTGTATACAAAGGAGGACAAAACAAGGAACATTGAGCTGTGGGTTAATACATAATTTGATAATTAAAAGATCATAACTCATGGCAAAGGTGCCCTCATTAAAAAAAATAAAGAAGTGATGCTGAATTTATAAAATTCTAAACATTCCCCCATGGAAAGTCTAAAATACAAGCACACTCATGATTCTTCATCGATAGATGTTCCTTCCGTGAGCCCCTCACCTCCTTTGCAGGGTGCATACCACTTGTGTGGCTCACAGATGCCTCTATAAACAGTAAAAGAAACTGTAAAAACCCAAAGCGAGGTGTAAGCTACACAGATATGCAAAATCAAGTATGTCAACTAAAAAGTTCATGTAAATATTTACTGTGGGTTTAATTTAAAATGCCTACCACCCTTCTGCAATAGTTATTTCAACCCAGGAGGCCTCATGGGTCTTTCTTTTGTTGAAATGTCAGTCATGTCTGCAGTGTAAACTCTTACTTCAAGAGCTATCCTGTGACTTTATGGTCTTCGTGTAACATGAATGCACACTGACCACTATTAAGTCCTCGTGAAGTCGCTCCAACATCAGCATGGAGGGCAGTGCAGTCTGCAACCTTATTGGTGAAACCAGAGCAAGGCCCCTCTGGCTGAGCAGGTGGCCTGCCGGCCATTCTGCACACCCGCCCGGAGTCTGCCAGCCATGGAGAGGAACTCAGTGGACAACTTCTTTGAAGCTGCAGTCTGAAGGAGATCCTGTTAATTTTTTCCATTAGTTAAAATAATGCCTGTCAGTTCATTCTCCAATGGACTTTCTGATCTCTTTAAAAATAGCGACAAAACCCCACTACTTCTTATTTTAAAAATGGAAAACCCAGTAAATATAATATTTTTTATCTCCTCTGTCTGTCATCATGTTCTTTGCCCAACATTGCTTCAAATCCTTTGTGGAACAATGTATAAATAAATAAAGAAAATAAATAAGATGATTCCCCACCGGGTGTAGTAGCAGGAAGTTACCCTCCCAGCTCCAGTGAAGATACCCCTGGGTGTGAGCAGGTGTGGTCGATTAGACTGGGGAAAAGCCCCAGTGTCTGTGTACCTCTACTGGGACCCCTCCCTGAACACTTATCTCATGAGCCTCCAGGGTTTTGCAGCTCTGAGAAGCTGACCCCAAGTCTAGATACAGCTTTCATGAGCTCCCCTTCCCAGAAGCCAGGGTCCTCATACAGATGCCCAAACACTAGACATGGGGCAGTGCCATCCATGTAGGTAACTGTCACACCAACTTGTGCTGCTAACAACTAGCAAACCAGGCAGAGATTCTCATGGTTAAGCTGAGAACACTGCCTTTGCTTTACAGAGGAGCACCCTCTGAAGGGTGACTGAGGGAGACCCAGCGCCAAGGTCCAGGGCCAGCACGTTCTGGGAGCTCCCATGGGACTCTCAGACTCACCTGGCATTGCAGTTGAGGAGTTTCCAATCTGCTGGATTTGAAATTAATTGCCTTATTGGAGAGATGGGCAGCAAGGAATGAGCCCAGCCCCTGGACAAAGCACAGCTGGCATGCATGGACCTCATGCTTCTTGCTCAAACCTCAGTGCTACTGAGGACACCAGGCACATTTGTCACATTGGGCCAACCCATTCTGGGAGGCTACACCACAGTGGCCCAGGTCTCATGATGGAAAGGACAAAAACTGACAAACTCAGCTCTTACTAAGCACCCGATCAAAGCTTAAATCAGAAAACACCCTATTCTAAATGAACATTTAAATCATTAATGAAAGGAGATTACAGCACTTGTCAAGGAAGCTTCTCTAGGACAAATAGATACTGTCTAGAAAATCACTCAGTTGCCAAGGTAGAAAACATCAAGAAGTCCTCAAAAAACAGAAATCTATTTTCTGCAAGAGGATATCATTGAAAACAGAGTCTCTGGGCAGTGGGGAGAGTCACAAAATCAGTTTCTTCTGAAAACCCACAGCCCGGGCGTGTCCATGGGACACATTGAGCGCACACCCGTCAGGTTTTCAAAGACCACTTCATGGCTCCCCAAAATGCATGTGCTGTAACATTAAGATTTTTTAAATGTACACAAGATATGACTCCAATTGTGTCTGTGCTTTAGAAGAAATAGCTGAGGGAAAAGTTTGGAGAAAAAACAGTCCAAGGCAGTAACAAAAATGATCTTGAGATAATGCTGTTATCGGTGATTTTTATTTTCTTCCTTATACTGCTATACATTGTTCAAATATTCTAGACTGTTAAAGGCATTATTTTAGTGATGGAAAATAAATTAGAATAATACAATGTCTCAGGCAGTGGTGACAAATGCTCATGTGCTTTTCAGCAGCAAGACTAGAGAGTGTTGGGTTCCTGTCATTGACCAGCAGTGCTGTCCACGTTCCCAACGGGACTCGGGGACTCCACAGAGGCTGCTGTGATGACGGTGAAAGATAGAGAGAAACAGTGTGAGTTTTATTTTCCTCACCACACTAGTTTTTGTGAATGAAACCTTCCTTGGACTTAGGTACCCAGAAACAGTGCTGAAAATGACCTTTTAATTGATCTGCATCCTCACCTTCCTGTGAGGCTGAAGGGTCTTGAATTGATTCACGCATTTCCCATGGTCCGTTTTGCTCTAGCCCAGGTGGGCCCAGGTGCTGGCCTTCCTAAGCAGGAAGAGGAGGAGTCAATGTCCTAACTCCATTTCCCTAACTGTCAACATGGCCAGGTGGGGGTAACGAACATAGGCCATCCCACTGGGAGTTGCTGCAACAAACTGAAACTCCTAGCCCTTCTTCCAGAATGTGTCAGGGCTACTGGGGTCAGGAGTCTGCATTGGTGTCATGGGCCCTGATTCAGGGTACTCTGTAGGTGACTCACCTGCTCATGTCATGTCGGCACTGGCTGTATCTGAGTGAGGTAGGGGCCACAGTCCAAGGCTGGCCACGTCTGTGCCTGCCGATGACCCCGCAAGGGGAGAAGTGCTCTCAGAGACTGAAGCCGTTCCAAGTGCCCCAAGAAGAGACAAGACAAACATGAAGTTCAGCACCAAACTTTCGTTACAGGGCTAAAACCACACTATTCTGTGAAAAGATAGGAGTGTGTGCTCCGCCACGCTCCCGGGAAGACAAATAAAATAAAGAATGAGTCCATGGGAGACAAATGCCGGGTGTGCCTGGTACATTCCTCATCCTCGCTGTTCAAATTTCCTGAGAACAAATCCCATGTGCACTAAGAAAACAATGCAGAGCTCCACAGCATGTGCAGGCAAGAGTGTCCTTGGTTAGATAACTTTGATTCTCGCAGGGTCAGTTACTATAAGAGTGAAAGGAAATGACTGAACAGACCTCTCTGAATGCGGACGTTCAAAGCTATGTTCCTTTGGAGGTGGGAAAACAATCTACAACCTGAGTGAGGAGCAAATATTGAGGCATTAGATATGTCTGTGGCTCAGAAGCTGGGGTGCCTCACTTTGGAAGTTCAAACGTGTCGTTGGCCCTGATGATTTTTGGTCTAAAGGACAAATCAAAGGACCTCTGGTCACCAAAGCTTTGGGCTCTGTACTTTGCAAAGTGTGCCGACCTTCTTTGATGTTCCAGATCTAGAGGGCTTCTCCCTGCCCCGGGGAGATCTGACAGCCCTTCCTGGGCTGGGACTCGGGGTGTCTGGCAGCTCCCAGGCTTGGGCATGAGCACCGCAGAGCCTTGTGCTGGCTCCAGATAGGAAGACGACTGGCTCTTGGCCACCTCAGGAAGGTGTTCTTCCATCTCGTGTGGCGCTCCGGGTGCCCACTGGCTGCGCTTGGGGGCTGGTCTCTGGGACTTCCAACTTGCACCTGCAGTGGGCGCCACTGCTGCTGGGCTGCCTGTGGGTTGCATCAAGTCATGGGGTGTCATTCTGCCAACCTGGGCCTGTGCCAGGCGCCCTGGCCTCTCTGGGCAAGAAGGTACACGGTTCGCTTCAGTGTGGGCGCTGTGTCCTTGAGTGGGGTCCTCTACAGTCCTTACCCACTGTTCCAGTGGATGTCCTAGACCTTTCTCAGCATGTTGGCAGGGAGTCTCCACTTCAGCTGTCACCATGTCACTCCCTATTGTGTCATCCTTGGGCTGTATCTGAGCCTCTTCAGAGCCACGCAATGAAGACTTCTGGCCAGAAGTAACTACTCCCTTCTGTCCAGGACCCTTCAGCCCCACAGGCCCCAAGGCTCCCTTCTCTTTACCCCCCAGGCCTGACTGTGGCTGTGGCCTATCCTTGACCTCTATTTCCTTTGATCCTGAGGGAGCTGCTTCTTTCTGTCTAGGACCCTTCAGCCCCACAGGCCCCAAGGCCCCTTCTCTTTACCCCCCCAGGCCTGACTGTGGCTGTGGCTTCATCTTGACCTCTATTTCCTTTGATCCTGGGAGGAGCTGCTTCTTTTCTGTCTAGGACCCTTCAGCCCCACAGGCCCCAAGGCCCCTTCTCTTTACCCCCCAGGCCTGACTGTGGCTGTGGCCTATCCTTGACCTCTATTTCCTTTGATCCTGGGAGGAGCTGCTTCTTTCTGTCTAGGACCTCAGCCCCACAGGCCCCAAGGCCCCTTCTCTTTTACCCCCCAGGCCTGACTGTGGCTGTGGCTATCTTGACCTCTATTTTCCTTTGATCCTGAAGGAGCTGCTTTTCTGTCCAGGACCTTCAGCCCCACAGGCCCCAAGGCCCCTTCTTTACCCCCCAGGCCTGACTGTGGCTGTGGCTATCCTTGACCTCTATTTCTTTGATCCTGAGGGAGCTGCTTTTTTCTGTCTAGGACCCTTCAGCCCCACAAGCCCTAAGGCTCCTTCTTTACCCCCAGGCCTGACTGTGGCTGTGGCCTATCCTTGACCTCTATTTCCTTTGATCTGGAAGGAGCTGTTCTTTTCTGTCCAGGACCCTTCAGCCCACAGGCCCCAAGGCTCCTCTTTACCCCCCAGGCCTGACCGTGGCTGTGGCCTATCCTTGACCTCTATTTCCTTTGATCCTGAAGGAGCTGCTTGCTTCTGTCCAGGACCCTTTGTCCCCACAGGCCCTGAGGCGCTCTCCTCTAGACCCCCCAGATCTGACTGTGGCTGTGGCCAATCCCTGACCTCGATTTCCTCTAGGATGCCAGCCAGTATGTAGGATGCAGGCAGCAGGCGTGTGTGGAAGTCAGGACACTTTTGGGGTGCCCCATCCACCTGCTGCTCTTCTGCTGCTGTCAACGGCACTGAGGGAAACTGACAGGAAGCCCTTGCATTGAGAGGAAGCTGCTTTTGGGACAGAGCGTGCTTCTCGGCCTTGGCCTGTTGGTTCTCAGAAGGTGATGGCAGTGTGCCCAAACTGTGGCATGGAGGCACTGCCACGCCGCTTACCTCCAGCGTGGAGGAATTTGAGATTGGAAGTGGGGACTCAGTGTTATTCCCCCAAGGACTTGCTTGAGCAGCTACAGTATTTCTGTTTCCTATCGTGGTCTTCGCTTTGCTTGCTGCCAGTTCATCTGAAACCCCCACGTGGGGCTTGTTAGGCACGACCTGGGGGCCGGCGACCTCCTGTGGGGGAGTGGTCAGGGAGTCCGAGGTCAAAGGCAGGTGCTGCCCCAAGTCTTTGCAGACACGGCCCTCTGCCTCTCTGTTGCTGCAGAGCTTCAAGGGCCCACCTTGTGCAAAGAGGTGGCAGGTAGGTTCACGACTGAGATCCTCTGTTATATGACTATGACTCATTGGCAAGGAGCTGCATTCTCCCTTGGGCAAAGTGTTCTGCTCTTTGGACATACTGTTTTGGGGGTTCAGGGTTTTACCTGAACCTGTGAGCCCTGCTAGCACTATGTGACTCTTGGTGGCTCCTTTAGCTATTCCCAGCCCGGGGGATTTGATACTTGGTTTTGAGTCTTCATTTAAGGAAGTTGATCTGTTCTCACTAAGATCATGGTTGGGGCTCCCTTCAGCCATGAGTTGGGGCTGGGCAGACTCAGTTAGCGGTGGCCCTCCGTGTTCTTCTTGCTCACACAGGATGTTCTTGTCTACCGTGATCGCACTCTCGGACCTCGTCCAATCCTTGGCTGGTGCCGCCAGCAGTGTTGGGATGCTCATCCGGTTTTCCTCGTTGGGGGATGGCGCTAGCTGACTGCCAGGGGCAGAGCGGCTGTTTCCTCTCAGGCAATTTTCTGAAGCTGTGGAATAATGTGATGGGGTACCTTCATCATGGATTGGAATTTCCTCTGATTCTGACAACTGATGCTTCTCATAACTGAGCTCAGAAATATCCTCGCCTGAAATATCCTTATGTTTTTTGAGCTGTTTTGAATTCCCAAAGCTGCTTTTGTTTTCCTGTTGTTTTGTGGGACTTTTCTGTGGTTTCAGGGCCAGAGCTGCCTCTGGGATATCACCCCTTAGAGGTCTGAGATTTAGGCCGGCCTGTGAGCCCTGCTGAGAAGGAGTGCTGAGGTGCCCAGGAGTCCCCACAGGCTTGCTCATTCCTGTTGTGGCCACGTTGGCGCTTCTATTCTCAGTTGTAGTGGGAAATTGCATTTGTGCATTTTCAACCACACTCTCTCCTCCCAGAAGATGAGAACGTTGGTCTTCATGACCTGATGCCTTTTGCAGTGTGACAGTAGGGGCTGGCATTTCGTGGACAACTGGAAGTCTGACAGTTATCAGTGGAGTCTCCAAGGCCGACTGTGTGAGCCGGGTGGCCTGGGCTTCCGCCATGTTGAGCGGTGGGATACGTCCTGGTGCTTTTTGTTCTAGGAAATTCTTCTGGATGGCAAAAAGGGGGTCTTGCTCTGGGTCCGGAACCACTCTTTCCATTTCATCCTCCGAACTGCAAACCATCAGATCTACTTGAGGGGCCTCCTCTGCTCCCTCGCTTGAGGGTCCAGTGCGCAGGCCTGCTCTCGCTCCCTTTGCTACATGGGTATCATCTGTGGTGCTCCCTGCTTGGGGGCTCTGCATCCGGTCACCTCCAGGTACACTGGTGTGCCCTAGGCTGGCTGGTCTGGGTGGGGATAGTACGGGCTCAAGGCTAAGAAGGGCTTTTCCCTTTTGGGAGGCAGGAGAGGGGGATGGCTCAAGGACACACTCAGGTTTCACACCAAGGGACACTGTTTTCGGGCCGTCCCTGGGAGCTGTGGCCTGTGTTGTCAAGGATTGTGAGGGCCCCTCACCAAGCAATCCCTTTCCTGGTGTTTTGTTCCCACCAGGTGTCAGCTCCTCAACTATGGGGGGCCTGCCTGTTTCTTTTAGGGACATGCGCCCCAGATCTGAGTGTCTGATTTTGGCACAGTGAGACAGCCAGCTCCTGGGGCCACAGACGACTGTGGCAATGCTTAAGGCAGGCATGGGCTCCGCTGAGCAGGCCAGAAAGCGGACAGGGGGCATCTTGATGCAGGTGCTGGCCATGGTGGCCGTGCAGAACACATGGATCTCGGGCCGGTGCATTTTCTTCCTCTGCAGGTTCTTTTTCTTTCGCTCCTCCGTGCGGAGCAGTAACACGCTGGCCTCTGAGCAAAGACAACCACTCTGTTCAAACTTCTCCCGCAACTTGGACAGCACTGAGCTCCCCTTGCCTGCAATCTTTGGTAGGAGGCCTCTGGAGGCTTTGGGCCTCTCCAAAGGAGGCTTCTCACGCAGCTTCTTCTCCTCTGCCTCCTTCTCCTCTGCGGCCAAGAACTTCTTCAGAATGTTTTTCACAGTGTTTTTACCAGCAGGGAGGCCCCACCGGGGTTTATCACTACAGAGGGGCTCCCGGCCCCGCACCAAGCTGTCAGCCCCCTCCTTGGTCTTCTCCAGGAGTTTGTTGATGGTGGCAGTCACCAAGCTCCTGCCTGGGCCTTGCTTGTCCTTGAAGATCAGCCTTCCTACTTCCCGGGTCTTTTTGAGATAAGGCTCACGGCCGGTACCCATGAACTTGGCCTGCAGCAGCTGAAAGCGTGTGGGCCTTCGGTTGGCATCTTGAAGCTCAGCCTTTTGGCTTGCCTGACTGTCTCTGCCCTCTGCCCTCTTGGTGGGAGGTGGCCCCTGGGGCCCATCTTCATGGTCGGTGACGTAGAGTAGCAGGCTGCCGAGGATGGCACGAACAGCTGGATCACAAGTCACCCTACTGACTTTCTTTTTCAGGGCTTGAGCATCAACAGGCATCTTACTGCTACAAATCTTGTCACTCTTGGGGCTGTAGGGAAAAAAATAATTGTCATAGATATTATCACCATTTTCTCCAAGGTGACTCCATAGAAAATTTCTTATAGAACAACTCCATTTTAAATACTCAAGAAGTCAGGAGGAAAAACAGAAGCTGGGAGCCAAGAGACTTGGATTCTAGTGCATCTCCACCAATCACTTGGAGATGTCAGGGATGCCCATCACCTCTCTGGGTCACTACTCTCTTTTCTGTTAAACAGCAATTATTTCTCACCTAATATTCTCCTGAGGGCTTTAAAAAGTTGATGTTAAATAGTTTTGTGAAAGCAGTTTGGAAATCTGCTTTGCATGTATAAGATATTTAATTTTTTTTGTAATAGACATATACTTGTATAAGTGGAGGAAAAGTAAGCAAGAAGAATTTATATTCTGGGCAGATCTGTTTATATCTCTAACTTTAAGTATGAGAAATGAAGTTACATCATAATTATATCCTGACTCAGTCCCAAACCAAACCTCTGGGAACAATTAGTAAGACTGCCAACTTTGGGTGGGTACGAGGGGACTCAGCTTTGGAGTGGGGGTCCTTGGGGCAGGAACACCTGGGTGGTGGGCGGTGGACCCTGGAGCAGAAGAGAGTGGGCTTTGCTATAGAGTGGAGGGGAAGAGAGCTGGGGCACCACTGGCACCTGCCTTCCTGAACCCTTTTGAAAAAGCTCCAGAGGAACCCCGAGGCAGAAGGAGGCCTGAGCCCTTGCCGACGCAGCTCTATTCCCGTGAGACGCTTATCAGCAAGGCCTTCATGATTCCTTCACCCTAGTGACCTCGCAGGTCTCTTAAGGGTGAGGCCTCTGATATCTGATGAGGTTTCTCCGCCCAGCTTCTTGGTCGAGCAGTTCTTTTCCTGAGCGGCCTGGCACCAAGGGGTGCGCATCTGCCGGCTACACTGTTCTCCCTGGTTGGGCAAACCTCTCCAGATGGAGATTTTGTCGAGATGCACCCAGAATTATAGCCTAGCCTTTACGTATTCTAGGTATTTATTCCAAGGAGATGATCAGGAAGTAAAGCAAAGATTGTGTAATGCATGGAAAGTCTTCACAGTGCTCTTTATGATGTTAAAAAATTGGAAACATCTTAAATGTCTAACACTAGGCTGGTTAATAACAGCAAATCCATATTTATGGGAAAATAATCTGGTACAGGGAAGAATGCGTGATGTAAGGTTAGAAGCACAAGCTGCAGAGCTGTATGTAGACTTTGTTTTTAAGAGGATGTGTAGACACATGCGGTTGGAAAATGGGTTGGAAGGAAACATATCAATATTTTTTTCTTTTTGTACTTTTATGCATTTTTTCAGAAAAGAGAGTTCTATTTTTAGAATCCACACACAAATATCCTTTTAAAAAGCTGTTTTTTGTGCACTAGAGTGATGTGGGGGCACCAGCAGCTCACCCCCTCGGTGCCTCATCCCTACAGGACGTGGCTGATTCACCACATGGCAATCTGACCTTACCCCTTGGGTGAGCCCATGCAGTCACCCAGTGCCTGGGAATGGATCCCAGTATGGAGAATTTTGAGAGACTAGAAAACATAACCTCGGATTTCTACCTCTTCAGCTTCCCCGAGAACCCTAAATTCACCTTGATGTAGTGAATTCATGCAAAAAGTGGCTACTTTAGTTACTCCCAGACACTAGGAGACTTTAGAACACTGAGAGTACTTGTTAAAACTCAGCACAATTCTGGCCCCACCAGAGTTTCTGATACAGTCTGTCTGCGAGGGGCCAAAAACTTGCATCTCCAATAAGTTCCCTGAGAGGTTGATGCTGCTGGCCCAGGGACTACACTTTGAGAACCACGGGGATAGATTGAGATCTTTCCCAACCTTAGACAACTGTGGATTTGGAGAACCAGTGTGGTACATTAGTCTTCTAAAATAAAACCAAAACCTGAGTCCATTCATAAGCCACGATGTGGTATAAGCCAGCATGGCCTCGGAATAAAAGCTGCATAAAAATCTCAAGGCCCAAGGGTGCCCTCCAGCACCAAGAACTCTGAGAGTCTTGCCTGTTTACTGAGGACCAGCAGGAATGTCAAGAGCACCCTGGAGGGTGCCAGGTTGTGTTCTCACAGCTGATAAGCCCACTCGGGCCACCCACATGCTCTGGACCAGAGTCAGGGGTCAGGGGAAACAAAGGAGAAGGCCGATTTTGGTGTGACTGGGTCAGCCTTTGGTGCGTCATGCAGTACTTGGGGATGGTGATCTCACACCACACCCATCTGTGGCGCCTTCATCATCGTCAAACCTCCTACTGTCCCTGACCCATCAAGTGGTCCACAGAATGTCCTCTCTCTCTTATGATCAGGTTTCCATGTCAGGTCACCAGAGACCTCCTTGTCCTTGAGAAGGCAAGTTGTCAGCAGCCAACACCGGGGACCCAGTGGTCCATGCCAAAGCATTTCAGGGGCTTTCTCCAAAGCCCTCGACATTTCTCTCTTAAACTTTCAAAAGCAGCCTGAAAGACACTTCTCCCAGGACCCCATAGGGATGGTGAGGAAGTGGTGGCCAGTCCCTGTTGCTGAGTGCTGGGGTGTTGGGGGAGAGCCATGATCAGTGCCGGTGCTTCGTCATCTGAGAGTTGTCACATTTTACAGCTCTGAAATAAGATGAGCGTTGTGATCAGCAGCATCTTAGCCTGGTGAGTAGCTTGATTGGCTGAGACATTTTTTATTTCCCAGAAGCACGTAAGACAGTGGGCATCTCTGAGTCGACTCAGTGGAACTTACCATGGTGCTCCATCATTCATTTCCCTGAGTGCTTTTCTAGTGCTTACTGGTGACCTCTGCTAAGCCGAACACTAGCTTATTTTACCTTGTTATCTCTTAAGGGTTGTTGTATTGTAACCCCTTCCACGTGTGAGAAATCCAATCGTGAAGACATTCAGAGGCTTGGAGATCAGAGGGCTGACTAAGTCCAGAACCAAGACGTCGTTGGTGTCCGGCTTCATGGAGCATCATGGGCAATGCCCTTGGGAACTGCCCACATCTCAGTGACTGGCACATCACATTGTAGCTGAATTTATCTCCTCTCGCTCTCGAATCTCAACTCCTGTTTTCTCTGCTTTGGCAGATGTCACTTCCCAATCCTGGAAACATGGGAGTCATCGTTGGCCATCACACCCCACAGCCACTCATGGCAGAGTTCTGCAATCTTAGGCCCTGAGGATGGGAGGAATCCGTTTTTGCAGCATTGATGCCACCCTTGCTGATGACACTAACAAACCCCTCTCTGCTTGCTTTGGCTCTTCTCTCGCTGGGCTACTCTCTCTGCATCACACCAGTGAAAGCTGCATCCGGACAGTGGCTTCCCACTGTTTTTAGAATTGAGTGCGAACTCCTGCCAGTGAGGCCCACAGGAGCCCAGCCTCAATTTGTGTCAACTCCTTCTCATTTATCGTGCCTCAGCCCAGCCAGCCTGCCCTCGCTCTTTCCATGTGCTCTTCTTTCCTTCTGCAATGAGGAATGGGGACCTCCCTTCATCCTCTTTCCTTAGTGAGGTCTCGCATGAATGCCGCCGCTGAAGAGGTTCCTTCTTGACCCTTCTTGGAGTAAGTCTTCCTGCCCTCGGAACTTTTCTTCTGTGGCACTCATCACAGTCATACTGAATTCTTGGTCAAATTACTTAAATATCCATCTCTGCTATATCACGTGAGGGTCTTCACACAGGATGGAAACACATAGTTCAGTGCCTGGCACATGGTAGATTCTCAGTAAGTGTTTCTTGACTAAATTAATACACCTGTAACTAAGCAACGTGTCGATGGCCTCCTGCATCATCATTTACTTTTATCAATGGGCTTCTTACACTGATTGTTACACACAAAGATCTCAGCTAAATGGGGAGGGGTTACACAACAGCCGTGACAAATGAATTCGACACCGGAGTCTGCCATCCTCATGCCACTTGGGAGCCTTTGGGGTCTAGGAAGAGCCTGAAAGCAGCCTCACCTGATCCCAGGTAGAGACAAGGGAGTTTCTGGACCTGCCTAGTCACATTGCTGGCTACCAAGCTCAGAGTCATTTGCTCACTTGGTCATTTCAATCATCTTTATGACTTCTCAGGTTGAGTCATTCAGATGACTGAAATAGCTACACTGACAATGTGCTTTGAGGACATTCTGATGTCTGAAAAAAGGCCATGAGGATCAGCCACGTATGAGTATGAGCTCATCCGCCACTTCACGTACCTTGCCAACAGGCTCCTGAGCCCCACAGTTTAAATAGAAAGATGAAAAATTTTGCTGGCATCAAATTCCCATCAACCCCCTGTCTTGTTAGGAGGCAAATTTGGAAGAATTGGAGAGTACATGAAGTTCGATGTCCATTTTCCTCCATTACTCTGTCATCAGTCTGTGGGTAACTGGACACCACCTTCCACACGCTCCAAGCCATGGTTTTGATGCTGAAGATCTGTCTGTTCTGGGAAGCTCAGTGGCGTGCTTTCATGATGAGAGTGACACAAAAGGGGCCATGTACTTGGTTTGGCTTGTCATATGTCCTTCTTATGTTACATTAACAGGGATAAGACTTATCCTTCATCTGGTTTGCCTTTTCCAGCCAGCTCAGTGTTCCACATCACATGTAAGTTTGTCAGCCAATTATAGAGTTGATTGTGTTATCAAGACATTGTTCAGCATCCCACTAATAAACACTGAAAACTCAGTGTTACAGAATTGCTCCGAGCTGCCTAGGAGAGCCCAGGTATACCTTATAAGCAACTTTTATCTACCAGCCTCTGGGTGGAGTTTCGAAACATTCCAAAATGCTTTCATAATCACCTAAGAAATGTTTTCACTCCCAGAGAAGGTCAGGATGCTTTTCTAAGATTTATAGGCCAAAGAATAGGGTATTAGCTAGGACCATAAAGTTCTTTTTCAGGTCAGCCTTGCCTTTCCAAGGTGGCCTTGCCCATGAGCCAGTGGCAGTATGAAGTGTATGAGATTCAGAACAATAGACTGGGACTGTGATAAGAGAATAAACATGGCACAACTTCTTTTGATAAGTCATTTGTGTTTATCAACCATTATGAACTGAACATTTCTCCTCTAACTCAGTCTGCCTTTCTCCTATGGCCATCTCTGCTCCCCTGCTGATCTCTCTGGGCCAACCCTGCCCTAGGATAGACACCGAATTGTTTGCAGGACAGTCGTGCAGTGTATGCTCTTAACGTCCATGTCATAACAATAATCCTCTGAGTCACGTCCACTATTGCCAGTAAGCTGGGCTCATGCCCTCCTTTCAGGGACACCCTAACCACCTGTTCTGGCCCTCTGACTCCACCTTATACTGTGCTCCAGCTACAATGGCCATGGAATGTTCCCAGCTGATTCCTACCCTAGAGCCTTCGCTCAAGCTACTCTCTCTGCTTAGTTTAGTTTGCTCTCAGGGCTTCATCTGTCCTCTCCTGAGATCATTCCCTGAAAACACAACTCATAGTGCTCTCCGTACACCACCTGGGATAACTGTCGCTGTAGCATTTATCACTCTCTGAGATTCTAGTGCAGTTTCAGACACATCATGTATGTTTTGCTGGCTTCCCCTTTAGGCTCCACACGGGCAGAAAACTCATCTCGTTCTCCACTTTTCCCCAGGGCTGAGAGCAAGGTCTGGCCAGGGCAGGCACTCAGCAAATGCTCATGGAAGGGCCTTGTTTGGAGGCTTCAGTTCTCACTGCAGGTCGCTGCCAGGTGTGATGGAATGCGGGTCTGTGTGCCTTAAGCTTCAGGTAGTGCCACTCTCTGCTGCACACAGGTACTGCCCACCCACTCGGGACCTTCCTCCAGGCTCTCTCCCCTGCCTTACTCCATTTCCCTGGAGCTCTGCCCTCTCAGACTTCTGTTTTGTGGCTTTGCTATGTCTTTTCCTAGATCCATGCTTTGCCCACGCTGAGCTTTCTGACCTGGAACAGCTGCATCCCTGACGAGCTCCTGTGTATCCTTCATGACCTAGTTCAGATGTCCTTGCTTCAGGAGCCTTTCCCAGTGGCCCAACTGTGCCCCACTCCCATCCCCCATAGCTACTGGTCCCACAGAGACATCTCAGTGTCCCCCACAGGGGTGACAGTATGGAACTCTGCACCCCTGAAGTCACTAGATCAGTGTGTGAGGGCGGGGGGAGGGCAAATTCTCCCAATGGACTCTGCAGTCCCTTTGTTGGACACTTACGTCACTCACCAGGAACCAGACAGCAGCCTGGGGTGGATGGCTACTATAGTAGCTCATGTGGCTCCTCTAGCAGTGAACTTGTAAGGCCAGCTCTGATGTTGGCTATTAATCATAATTGATAAGCATCATTTTAACAGCAACTATTTTTCTAGTAAAGCACAATAACAAACGTCTATTGACTATTCTATATATGTATATATAGTGACTAAGTAGCTAACAGTTGAAACTGTGCCAATGAATCAAAGTCAGAGACTATGAACCTCCAAGTTTTACTGGAAATAAATCTGGCTAAAGCATGGCAGCAGCATGTGTGCTGGGATACCCCACTACAGTCATGCAACTTAACATCACAGGAATAGCCCTGGCTATGGTGGATAAGGGGCGTCTGTCCAGCCCAGGCTGAGAGAGGCCTCCTGAGTGTTGAGTGCTGTTCCAGGCCCTGAGATTTAATAAGTAAGCAGAACACTCTTGAGATACTTTTCTCACATCTAATTTACAGCTACTGCGGGGTGTGTGTGGTATGTGTACACCTCTGTGTCTGTGTGTGTATTAGTGTGTATTTGTGTACCTCTCTGTGTCTGTGTGTTGGCGTGTATGCCTCTCTGTGTATGTCTGTGTGTCTGTGCGTACCTCTCTCTGTGTGTCTGTATGTGTGTCTCTGTGTGTGTGTATGTGTAGTGATAGAGAAAATGATAAGGCAAACGTGGCCCAGTATTAATAGTTGGGGAAGCTGGCTGAAGGGGACATGGGGTTTCTTTGAGCAAAGCCATGAGGTGACAAGTGCATTCCAGGACCCCGAAAGCGCTGGATCAGCAGCGACATTTGGGACCCGGTGGTGCACTAATGCTTATAGGCCTAGTGGAAGGCAGAGGACTCAAGCACTCTAGGTCTTCTCTGGCATCTGGGACTACACCAGACTGTCTAACCAGCTGGGCTATGGTCCCAAGAGGCCTCGTGTTCACCGAGTCACCCTCCTCATGTTGTGTCTCCATGGTGGTGGGGAGGGGGTGGGGAAGATGAGGCAGAGCTGCCGCTCTTAGGCCACGTGATGGTGGCAGCATTTTTACTGCAGCTTGGGCACTGTCAAAGTGCCTGCTGCACCCATGAAGTGACGGCCAGGCATTCGGTGCAGGAACTGCGGTTCTTTCTGTTGCACGTATTTTAAGCTCCCATTCTCTGGCTAGTCTCTGTTCAGGGACCGGAAATCACCAGGAGGCTCAGGCTGCCATTTTCCCTCCTGTGTTGATTTTTAACCTGTAATATCCTGATGGTGCTTACCCTTTACTTCCGCTTATTAACTGGAAATAAGTCAACATGTGAGGAATTTTAACTCAAGTAGTCACAGTGCCTGCACTATTACTCAAAAATTATTCCCACTTAGCGGAGCTTTGGTATGAATTTCAATGATGAAGTTTTTAAAACCCAGACATTTAGATAGAACATTAATTTGAATATTTCTAGCTCCATCAGTTAACATCTGATCAATTTTTCCAGTTCTTTCTGCTTGGGTGCTGGGGTTTCGTAATTCACTGAGGAGGTCTTCCTTGGGGACTCAGGGCTGTGGTCAAGTCTCAGCCCTGAATTAGGATGAATTAGCATGGCCAATGACAGGGAGGTTAAGAGGCAGGAATTGGTTGGGTTTAAATTTCCACTCTCCATTTACTAATGGCTCCAACCCTCTGAATCTCAGTTTCTTCCTCTACAGAACAGGAGTAGTAACAGTCTCCACCTCTGTACCTCCTACTAGGAAAATTTAGATTTAGGGAAAACACATTTAATAATGGTGGATGTCATCAGAGAGCTGGACTCTGAGGCAGCTCTGCATTGTATCATGGTCGTTGGACCCTCAGAGTGACTTTTCTAATCTTTTCAAGTGATTGAGCCCTGCGTGGGTGACCTCCAGCTGTTGGAGAGGAATGACGATATTTGCCAAACCCACCTCATACCTGGCTTCCTGATATGAAAACATTGGGAAAAAAAATTGAAATCTAAATGCAAAATCTCTTAACCAAAGAGTCTGGGGACATGAATTCATCAAAATCGGCCTAAAGTCTGAAAACTTCTGAGCAGTGCAGGGACCTGCTCCAATAGTGGAACCGGGGGTGGGAGCTGTGTGCCTGTTCCTGGGGATGCAGACGGCTGCCAGAGTGCAAACCCTTCCTGACGGCCATGATGCTCTCTAGCCACGGTCAGTGCTATTTGTCCTGAGTCCTAGCTTCAGTCCTCATATCCCCACTTCCGGTACCAGCAATGGGACCATGAAGAGAGGGGCGTGGCCTCTAGGTGTAGGAGGAAAACAGTACAGTAGGTCACATCTCATAACCCTGCCTTGGAGTTGTCCTTACCTGGGAGTAAGAGGTAATAATACCCTCACACCTACATCTGCTGTCTTACAGGGGCTGTGAATTCACATGGGTGTTTACTGTTAGTGTTCTTGGATGTAACATCCTATTGATTGTAAGATGCACTGTTACTTTACAGATCTCAGAGAAAGAAAATGAAAAAAACACTGCCAATTAAATTATTAGACATAATAAAATAGACAATACATCTCAATTTTAGCAATATTAAATGCAAAAAAATCCATTCTAGAATAAAAAAAAAAATCACTGTGCTATTAAGTTTAATTTCTTTTCCGAGGACATAAGGAAGCAACATTTTGAAGTAAATGTAGAGAAGTGTTTAAAAATGCCACTTAAACATGAAAACAACTTAAAACTGCATCATAGGGGTCCAGTTATATAAATTATGGCACATGTGTAAATAGAATATCAAGCAACAGTTAAAAAGACTGAGGTAGATATATGTATGATGATATTAAAAAATATTTTAAAACTCGGTTAAGTGAAAAATACCAAAAAGAAACCATTACGAATACTGTAATTCTTATTTGTGAAAGGAAATCATGTATGTGTATGTGTGTGTACAATACACAAATGCAACTATGCAACACAACCACCCCTGACTGTTTGTGTAGAGGAAATTTCTGGGAGGAGACATAAGGAATCATGACCCATGGCTTTCTCTGGGGCCTGGTCATGTGAATCTGGCTGAGGGTTTGGAATAATCTTGCTCTCCACATGCAACATTTATGGCATTTGAATTTTCGAAACTCTGTGCATGTAATACTTTAATAATAAAAATTAAATCGGCAAGCATTAAGTTTTTAAAAATTTGAGCAGGTGCAGTATTCGCCTCATTATTTTTGATAGTTTTGTTTATCTTTTCAACTCTTGCATTTTCTTATAATAGGAAAATGAAATGAGGAAACAGTTTCACTCATTTTATGATGTATATGAATTTTTGTTTGTGTTTTAATTTATAATAAATCTGTAAATAGACTTACTCGCTAATTCATAAGGATGGATTGAATTCTCCTAAATCATCTATAAAATGGAGACCAAGTAGCCTCCTTCTAATCCAATTGCACCCTACTCGTTTGAGGCCTGCTTCTCTTCTGCACGACAGAGTCAAAAGGGCCGCTTTTAGGGTAAGTTGGTGAAACAGGATGTTACTTCAAAACAGTAAGCTATTGTGTTATGTACATCTAGGAAAAGTGTCAACTTACCTTAACTGGGTTTCTTTTCCTGGAAGGTAATTCTCAGTTAATTTCTCCATACCCGCTAACTCTGGTTTGGACCATGGATTGTGAAGGCCAGTGACGTGAGAGCCCTTCGCCCACTCTATCTTTCTGCCTCTTCTGATGGAAAAGCATCAGTAGCAGCAAATGTTAGTTTAGTTATTCATAAACCTGATGTGAAAAATGCTTTGGTGCAATCTGCTTAATATATATTGGCTCACAGTTTCCTCAGTACAGATGGAAGCCTCCACACTTTCCTAAGAAACGAAAAGTGATGTATTCTACTGAAAATATACTCCGCCCTTTTCCCACAGCCCAGGATACCCTGGGGACGACCGAGAAAGGGAGTAAGAGTGCCTGGGAGGGGCCTGGTGGTCCCAGAAAGCCTCAGTGCCTGAGTTTCTGTGCGCGAGCACCCCCAAGGACTGGCATCTGAGGACCGTGCTGCTGTGCTCAGAGGCAAGCCTTCAGTAAAAAGAATACTGCCACCAACAAGATGGGCCCCAGCCAAGCCGCCACAGCGCCATGTTAAACATCAGTCACCAACTGCTGTTTTATTCACACCAGATGCTACTTCAAAAAGATTGTGTCCAATGTTATTTTTAACAAGAGCAAGAATCTCACAGAGAGAAACCCTGGCCACAGGGAACAGCTCCCGTTTCCTTATCAGTGAACCCGGGTGGAGCAGGCTACAGGCCCTCTCCGCAATGTGGACCTGACCCACACAAGTGTGACAGCTGCAGACCACAGAGAAGAAAGATGCGGGTGCTGGCATGAGAACCCTTTATTTCTTGGTTTCCTCGTTAGTTGTTCCAAAAGAGGTTGGTTTTAAAGATCTAGTGTGATTAAAAAAGTAGGCTGGCAGGTTAAATGCAGTGCTTTTGGCTGCATCCCGAAGGCACCAATACTGACTGTTCTTCTGGCGTGGACATCAGCAGTGAGAATGCAAGGGCAGCACGTGCCCATGAGGGATGGGCACGGCGTGGGCTGGGGACAGTGGCTTTGCAGTAGCTGAAATGCTTGTCTAAGAGCTAGAAACAGACAGTGATAGAAGGTTCTGCAGATGGAGGAGACCCTCCTGAGCAGAGCCACCGCAGTTAGTTGTCGGAGTGAGGGAGCGAATAGCATTAGTTCTGCAACAGAATAAAATACACCGGTTGTCCAAGAGACTCTTTGTGATCACTGCATGTGGAAGTTTGAGGGTAGCAAATCCAATGTGACCTCAGTAATGCACTGGGTTTGGGTTAGGATAAGAGAACTATTCTCATAGGACAAACAGTGCATTTTATAAGCAATTAAGATTCTGAAATTGAGAGGGAAAGAGTTAAAATGTAATCATGGACAATTAGGCATGGATTCCCAGTGAACCGAGAGTCAGGTAAGTCTCACTGTAGACTTCCTTGGGGCACTTGGAGCTGGAATGGGCTCCCTAGAAAGGGACAATGGCAGAAGGGCTTTACTTCTCCTCTGTGGACAGGCGGTGAAGAACTTCACCCAGGTGCACCAGCTCCTCCTTATGCTCCAGGTCCTGGTACAGGCCTTTGGGAACAGCGTCCAGGCCGTGGAGCAATCCAAACAGGCAGCCTGCAATGGTTCCTGTGGCCCCGCTCTCACCTGGAACAGAAACATGGTCCTCAGGTCTCAAAGGCAGAGCAGGAAGGGGTGAATCACCATGAACTTGACATTAGCCAGGGCCTCCAGACACCGCCTGCCAAGGCCCCATTTTAGACACTCTTCCAGGTTGATCTTTCTACAGAAGGCAGCACCAGAGCTTTCTCAGCGTCTCCGCCCTCCCTCGTGCCAAACCCCAGTTTCGCTCTGGGTGGCACCCCACAGGCCCTGGGCAGCTTTTGCTGTCCCCAATAAAGGGGCCAGCTTTCCTCTCCCTCTCTCCCCAAACCGTGACAACTCAGGATAGTGTGCAGATGCCTTTGCTGTCCTGAGGGGAGAGCTGTCCCGAGAATCCTCCCCTCCAGGCTCTCCAGGGAGGCCAAAGTCCACGCTGAGCTCCCTCACAAGCTGTTTGTTGCTCCCGAAGACCCCCATCCGCCCTCCCTCTTGCTCTCAGTTACGGGCGCTGGGCTATTTGGATCACTTCGTCCCTCTACAGGCTCCCTTCTCCCCGCTCACGGCCACCTTGCTGCCCTTGGCTCCTGTCATCCTATCCTGGGCATCTCCTTTCCCACTGGGAGCCTCCATGCTTTTAAAGAAGCCCCCCTATTGGCCCCCAGGAAGTGCAAGCATCTCTACCATCTCGGCACGAGGAACAGCACTCGTTCTGATAATAGTTATCTAATATTGATGGAAGCCATGTCCAGGAAGAGGTTACATATACTTCCTATCTTCTTACTTTACACTCACAGGAGAAAATGGGCACCAGGGAGTGAGGCAAATTCACCCAGCTGTGGAGCAAAGGGCACTGCTATGAAGAGGCACAGTGGTAAACTCCTGGCCCCTCGTCTTTAACTGTCTCAATAGCCCTGCACTGTGGGTCTTACTCTCTCACTTCACAGAGTCAGGCCCAAAGCATGAGTCAAACCCTGGGCCTCCTAACTCTAACAGTGCAACCTCTCTGTGACTGCAGAGTCTGCAGAGGTTACAGACAAGATGACAGTGATTATAGAGAGCAGAACTCTGTGTGGCCAGCACCAGTGGAATCCATGTGCTCTTGAACCAGCAGCCATGAGGGAGAGGAGCCCTGTACTCCAGCCACCCTGAATACCACACTCTCTCTAAGCTCAGGCTCACAGGCCAGCCTGAGGCAGTCCCGTGAACCTGCCTGCAGCCTGTGATATCTGTGCACGAGCGCACTGGGGCCAGCACCCTGCCTAGGGAAGGACACACATTCTGAGGGTCCTTCATGCCCAAAGCCCTGGACATCCTGACAGGGTGCTTTAGGATGAGAAGAGGGTGCTGGCCTCCTGGAATTCCAAGGGAATCTCACCTCCATGAAACATGGCCCGGTAGCAGAGCTCCGTCCAGTTGTTCCTGGCTCCTAAGAGAGCATCATAGGCAATCATGGGGGCATCATGGCCCCGCCGTCCCCCTCGACCTTCCGAGCTCCATTTCTTGTAGGTCTGAAGAAAGAGCCATGGGTCAGAGGCACAGGCCAAAAGTAGAACTGCGTCAATTTGCTTTAGAGCATGAGCTTCTGGGGTCTGCCCTGGTCGTCCATTTACTTACTATACACCTGTGGAACACCACCTGTGTGCCCCAGGGTTGGGGATGAACAGCGAGCAGGAGAGGCTCACTTGTCATGGCTCTTCCACTCCAGCCATCCAGAAACAGACATTCCACAGATAAACAAACACACGACAACCTGTCAGGTAGCCGTAAAGTCTATGAGGAAAAACAGAGCTGGGCCAAGGGATCGAGAGCGCTGTGATAAGGCTGTTAGGGCAGCATGTCCAGGAAGCCACTCTGTGGGGACATTCTGTCTGAGTAAGGAAAAGGGACAAAGAAGCCTTCCACGGGCCCTCCCACCTGCAACTGCTCCCTCAGCCCATCTCTACTGCTTGGGGAGGCCCCACTAGACACGGGGCTCGGAAGGCAATAACATGGTCCAGGTGTGGGGTGGTTTCCCAGCGTGAGACCCATTGGGCCGTGGGCCCCTGACAGCTCCTGTTCTCCTATTGCCGTCTGGGATGCAGCAAGACTTACCTTGTCCCTCTCCTCTGCATCATAGTGGTCGGGAAAGATGGCTTTACTTTCCGTGCCTTCACTGATTTTTCTCTCCTCCAAGTAAAACTGCCATTTAGCTTCAAAGTAAAACCAGTGCTCCTGGTACTCTAAACATAAAGAACAGGGTAGGCAGGACATCATGACCTTCAACTGGAGTATGGGGACCGGAGTGACTGGGGGACAGGACCGAGGGGATGGGCTCAGAGATGTTGTGGGCAGTGAGAGGGAGGGAAGAGAAGATAGGGCAATGCCCTTCATCCTGCATGGGGTGGGAGGACAACTGGGCGTCGCACCTTAGCGATTGCTCCAGAAATTCAAACATGCTTATATTTGTAGGTACTTTGAAACAATCACAAGTAAGATGGATATGGGGGAAAAGAGCAGCTCAAAGAGTTACTTAACTATATTCTGAAACTAAGACAGCAATTGCAATATTTTTGAGTGCATTCTTTGAAAATTCTGAACCTATATTTTATTAATTCAGCACTGCCTGCAAGGGAGGGAGAGAGGACATTTCACTACTCCTATTCCTAATTAACGGCTTGACATCCAAGCTCTGGAGGTGTCAAAGCAACTTTTCTGATGTCATTTAATGAAGAGAGCTTTAGCTCAGAAACAAGTCTGGAGCAGCAGCTACACTTGCTCATGGACAATAGGAGATGACACTCTGAGTCTTAGAGCACCCAGGAGGTCATGAGGTCTTCGTCGTCCCTCACCTTGGTGGCTGGGCTAGCACACTTGATCTTGTTCTGGATATCCGGCAGGACCATGGCTCTATCAGCCAGCCAGGCTGTGAACTGAGTAGTATGGTTAAGAGGTCGGTAAGGCCCAAGGAAATCAGCTGACCCAAGGAGCCACAGACTCTGTACCTGTTTGTGGCTGAGGAGCTTGGTTCACAGGGCAGTGACCAGAGAGTTTGGGTGATAACTAGCTGCAGAGGGAAGCCATGTTCCCATTGCTGCCCTTCTAGCCACAGAGATACCAGGAGGTGCTTGGGATGGGTCCTGGGATGACATTCCAGGTTGCCAAGAGAATCATAGGCCCTCAGAAACACTGGCCTGACTGTGTTTTACCAAACTAAAGGTGAGGTCCATTTAAGGTCCATTTCAATGAAATAAGGTTAAAAGTGAAAGACAAAAGCAGTAGAGCCAGGTCTAGAAGTCACAGATTCCCTTAGCCTTGCAGAGACATGTAATTCATAACAGTGCTCACGCTGGGTGTGGGCACGAACTCAGACATATCAACTCTTCCCCAGGTAAATGGCCAGTCAACTGTGGAAATAGATGTCCAGACATAAAAACATGGAAGAAATTTGCTAGTTGTCCTTATTGCCCAAGGTCTAGGAAGAATATTTCCTGGAGGTGTTCTATAGGACATCATTGTCTCTGGTTAATTTTAGGCATTCTGTTAAAAAGGGTTCTGCTGTAGAAGTTTATAAAACCTTGGGTTAAACAAATTTTAAGTTAAACAGAAAGAATAAAGTCTCAAAATTATCTGACCAATGACTTTCCTTCCCATTTTTTTCATGGGACATCTTTGACTGTTGTTCTTCAGAAAACACTGAGGAAATCCGTTTTGATACTAGAGTTCTGGGGGAATGTTCATTAATATAATATGAGTGCAATAACTGTGTAGTTTCATACTCTAATATTACTTGCCCATCTCTTTCAGATGGGTTAGGTGACCCTACTTGGATTGGGGAGATGACTAACCCAGTGAGCACAGACCAACCTCCACAGGGATGACAATGACAAATCAAATGGAAATAAACCTAAGCGTGGTGCTGCCACTCGTATTCTACAGTCAAGTTTACAGAAAGATGACTACTCAGGGACACGTAAGTTTGCTGTGAACACTGAGGCTTCTCACTGCTCATTGGAACAGGGCCCCTGTGGAGAATTGTTTCCCAGCACTAGTTGCAGGCAGATACAAATGCGAAGGTCTCCTTGTAAAGTTGTTTCAGAAGCTTCCCACATGGCCTTCTAGAATATAGTCCCTGAGCCTTGGAGAGTGACAGTAAAGTGATTTGTTGATTTTCTGTTTCAAGACTTCAGCCTCGGGCTGTTCTGAAAGGTTGACAGCCTTGCTCCTGGATTCAAATCCTTTATCTCCCTCTCATCCAGGAAAAATTGGATGATTTATTCTAGAAATTCTCCTCCACAATTTGAGAATATCAAAGGCCGCATGAAGCTGTTCGTGTCCCTCTGTCGGTCAGTCTCCTGTAGAGAAAGCCGAGGATTTCCTAGTCTTGTGCCTGCTGTCCTGGGTCTGCTCTCCCTCTGGGAACCCATGGGGAAAGGGGGGCAGGCCAAGAAGAGAACAGAGGCCCCTCGACTGCTCAGCCAAAGGCAGCAACACTATGAGCCCCTAGAACCTACGCTGGATTGGCTGGATTTGCTGGATTGACTTCACTCGTAGCCAAAATGGGTGTGAGCCATTTGATGACGGGTTTTGGGCAAACTAAGACAGATGGAGCTTCCTGGGAGTAAATGTCATCAGTGGGAACAGACCTCTGTCCGGCCTTCATGTGGGAGACCAAAGTCTCTTGGGTCAGGCACAGCTGTCTATTAGGTTCCTGGGGCAGCGTAGATATCCGTGTCAATGTCCCTCATCCCTCTCTGAGAAATGGGCTACTTAAGTACAACTTGGAAAATTAAATCTAAGTACAGTAAGGCCTCACTTAAAGTCTTTCATAGGTTTGTGATTTTAAGCAAAATGACATACAAGGAAACCAGTTTTACCATAGGCTAAATAATGTAAACAAGACTTAAGTTCCTATGGTGTCTTATCAACAATATCACAAAATAGCGTTGAATGAAACAGCGTTATTCTAGGAGCTGCTGTAGACACCCCACTCCTCTTTCTGGAACCACTGTGTGTCTCTGTGCACACCTGGGGCCCTCCTGAGCAGGTGTTGCCCTCTGACTAGGCAACACTTCAGAACTTCTATGTTATGTGGGGTCCACCTGCTCACACCGACCCCACGACCCCATGGGCATGCCCTTGATTTCAAGGTGGGCAAATGGACCTTAACTTTTTTGAAGCCAGTTCTGTCCAAATCTGTTCTGAGTATGAATTGACACCAAATCTAGGTGCCAGTGCAAGTGTGACAGGAAGGAAGGCCAGGCTCACCTGCCATGTGCCGGATGGTCTTCTTACAATATTCTTCAGCCAGTGGGACCGTCTTCATCATGTCTCTCCCCCACTGCTCGAGAGGCTTTCCTTGTATAGCGTAAGATGCAAACAGGGCCGTGCATAGGGACCCAAGGAAGCCTGGAGGACAATGGGGAGAGAGGGACAACAATGGCACCTGAGCCACGTCCTGCTTCTGGAATGCTGGACAGGCCATTTACCAGATGTAGGACCCTGGGCAATTACTTCGTGTATTTTGACCTCTCTATACAAAGGGGTATGATACTTACCTTGCAAGGGCTGTCATGGGGATGGATGATTTTAAACACAGATGAGTGCCTGCCAAGCCAGCCCATGGTAATGGCCTTGCAAAGACTGCACCTGCCCAAGAAAGTACATTGCCATTTCCCTGAGATGCTCTCAGAGGCTCCCTGGCCACTCCTTGAGGCATCAGTTATGGATCATTTCAAAGGCAGGAAATAAGTATCTACTTCTCAAACCCAGGGTTCAACTATTGTCCTGACCACCTGCCCTCACTCTGCCTCCTCTCATGGAGTGTTTCAACTCCAGAGTCTAGGACAATACACACTGTAATAAAAATCGTGACACTTGCTGTCAAAGGTGGTTTGAAAATTGAAAAGGAGAGTGGAGTTAAAATGTGCATCCTGGTACTAATTTTGTACAATCAAACCCTTAAAACATTTTCAGTCATTCTAGAAATATATAAATGACTTAGCTATTAAACATGTAAAACAACATTTGTTTAATGAGTGGGTGATATATTAGCCAATGTTTTAGACATTTAAATTTTCAACCCAGATTCTTGTACTCATTGTATTGTTTCCAAATGTTGAACATTTTCATGTCAGAAGGTTTTTGATGTTTAATTTACTTCTAGTTGATCCAGTCAGGCAGCAGATGTTCAGGTCAACTCCCTTTCAAACATCTAAGATGTTGCCAACTGGTTGAATTTTATGTCTTTCTGCTTAAACTTTAAAGATCTAATGAATTTATTTGTGGATGTCACAACTTAGCCTGTCACCTCCTGCAGTGAACTCATCGGTGTATTTTGCCACATCCACTCATCAGGTGCTACATCGCTCACTCACGAAAGTGTGCTTTCCAGGAGGGCACAGTGTGGACCCTCGCGAACTTAGTGAGTGACACATTAAAATGGAATTAGAGGTAAACTTGAAAGAGGAAAGCAGTTACTGGAGAGAAACTGGCAGCCTCTGGACCTGAGGGTGGAGAGGGGGCAGCACGTGTCACCTCTAGGTGAAGATCACAGGTACAGGAGTTTCTTGTCATACTTCTTTTTGACCATTAGGAGCTGACTGTCTTTCTAAGTCATGTCTCACAGTTAGGAACTGAGACTGCTCCGCCTGCCCTTCTTCTGTGTGGTGGATGTGGGATGGGGGATCCCAGAATGCAGCTGGCCCCACCATGCACAGTGAGTATGTGCTAAGAGGTTTTGTTATTCCACTCACTTTATCCTCACACACAGAATAAGAGGGCATAACCCCGTTCCAGGTGAGGAAATGGAACCACAGGTCATTAAGTGACTCGGTCCAGCTCGCATAGCCAGTAAGTGGTCCGTCTGGCTCAGAGCCCTGGCCTTGGGCACAGAATGCGGCAGCAAAAAATGCCTGACTACTAGACTGGCTTTGGCGTTGAAAATATGACATAAATGCTAACTCCCATGACTTCAACCCAGATGCTAGCTTCATTTGGATAACTGGTCCTTTTCTTACCTTCTCCAAAATCACCAAGCTTATTGCTAATCCTGTTTTTAAGTTGAAAACAGAGTTTAAGTAAAACCAAAGATTAAAAAACTCAAGTCTGCCAACAAATTGCAAACCAAACAGTGGATATGATTACATGAAATTTTAGTCTAGTCTGCCGGATGGAGAATTATGCAACAGGCACCTGCTCCCACGCCAGTGCTACCTGTGGGGTGGTTGTGTGTCATCCTGCCGCACTCGATGCTGACTTCGATAAGGGTCTCCAGCCGCTCAGGCTTCCAGTACCGCATGCCGATGCACATCGCTTTGGTGGCAGCTCCGAATCCTGAGCCTACACGGAACATGAAGCACCTGAATTAAGATTTCTGCTCCAGTAATTTCACATCTGGCAATCTAGCTTTCATGAATTATCTGAAAACGTATAAAAATTTATGTAACAACATGTTTATCATAGTGTCATTTAAATGCGTGAAAAATAGGCAACCCACCCCAATGCCTGACAAAGAAAAGAGATTAAATAAATTGCAAAGCATCCATATGTTGGAATGTGATTTAGCCATTAAAAACAGAATTTTTGAAGACATGGGGAAATGCTCAAAATGCTATCGGGAAAAAATGTGGAAGACAGAATTGCATACACAGTATACTTTCAGTCATATATGGTTTCTCTTTTTAAAAACTGCTTCATTGAGTTATAATTGACATATAACTTATTTTAAAGTATGCAAGTTTATAAGTTTTGACGCATGATACACCTATGAAACCAGCACCTAAAGACAGTAAACATAGCCATCATCCCAAAGTTTTCCCGTGTCCCTCTTGCCCTCCTCGCCGACCTCTGATCTAGCACTATAGATTACTTTGCATTTTCTGGAAATTTACATAAATGGAATCATACAGAATGTATTCTTTTTTGCCTGACTTCTTTCGCTCAGTGTAACTATTTTGAGATTCATCCATATTGTTGTATATCAATACTTATTCCTTTTTTGCTGAATAGTACTCCACTGTATGGATGGACATTTGAATTGTTTCCAGTTTGGGGCTCTTATAAATAAGCTGCTATGCACATTCATAACCAAACCTTTTTCTGAACATACGCTTTCTTTTCTCTTGAGTAATTCCCTCAGAGTGGCACATGTAGCTCATATGGTAGATGAATGTTTAACTTTTTAAGAAACTGCCTAACAGGTTTCCAAAGGGGGTGCGTCATTCCACATTCCACTGGCAGCTCCTCCACATCCTTGACCGCATTTGCTCTTGTCAGTCTTTTGAATTTCAGCCATTCTCTTAGGTATGTCGTGGTGTTAGGTATCTCATTGTGGTTTTAATTTGCAGTTTTGTAATGACTAATGATATTGAGTAGTAATTTACTATTCATATCACTTCTTTGGTAAAATGTTTGTTTAAGTAGTTCTCCCAATTTTGTATTGGGTTGCTTGTTTTCTTACTAAGTTTTCAGAGTTCTTTATACATTCTGCATTCAAATCCTTTATCAGATATATGCTTTGTAGTCATTTTCTCCCCCGTGTGGCTTGCCTTTTCATTCTTTAACAGAGTCTTCTGGAGAGCAGAAGAATGAATTTGGGAAGTATTCATCCTCTTCAATTCTCTGGAAGAGTTGTGTACGATTGGTATTATTTCTTCTTTAGATGTTTGGTAGAATTCCCCAATGAGGCCACCTGGATCTGGAGTTTTCTTTGTAATTTCTTTCATAGATATAATGCTATTTAGATGTTCCGTTTCCAATTGAGTGGCCTTTGGTAGTTTGTATTTCTTTCAAGAAATTTGTCCATTTTGTGTAGGGTGTTAAATTTATTGACATACAAATTTTAAATAATATTCCCTTATTTTTCTTTAATTTTTGTGCCATCTGTAGTGATGCCGCCTCTCTCATTGTAGATATTGGTAATTTGTATCTTCCTCTTTTTTCCTGATTATTAACTTTTATTTTTCCAAAGAATCAGCTTTCGGTTTTGTTGCGTTTCTTTATTGCTTTACTCTGTTTACTTTGTCACTGATTTTCACCCTTATCTTCATTATTCTCTTTCTTAGTGTTTTGGGGGTTTAGTTTGCTCTTCTTTTTCTAGCTTCTTAAGGTAAAGCAGAAGTCATTGGTTTGAGACCTTAATATTAAAATTCTGCCTATAATTATGGATTTGCCTATTTTTTCATTCAGCTTTATCATTTTTTGCTTCATCTATTCTGAAGATTTGTTATTAGGTACATAAACATTTAGGTTTGTTATATCTTCCTGATGAATTGATACATTTGGCACATGAAATTACCTTCTTCTCCCTGGCAATATTCTTTGTTCCAAAATTTACTTTGTGTTATTAATAGAGTCACTCTGGCTTTCCTTTGATTAGCATTACTTGGTATCTTTTTCTATCTAACTTATTTGTGTCTTTATAATTAAAGTGCATTTCTTATAAGCAGCATATAGTTGGGACTTGCTTCTTTATCCCCTCTGAATCTCTGCCTTTTATTTGGGGTCTTTATATTTGAGGCAATTAGTCATATGGTTGGGTGTAAGTCTATCATTTTGTTATTTATTTTCTATTTTTCCTACCTGCTATTTGTACCCTTTTCTCTCTTTTCTTGTTTGGATTGAATATTATCGAGCAGGAAGATCCAGCTACCAATCCCAAGTGAAGATTCTCACTATGTGAATTATGACAAAGACCATAACAATGCCACTAACAGAAGGAGTGGCCTACAGACCTTGGCTTGCTCCATGTTCTACAGGTTCAGAGTTGCCATGGAGGACTCAACACATGGGCATGGGTTGGAATAAGGCTTTGCACACAGAAAGGAGAAAACAAGCAGCCAGATCTGAGTTAGTAGTATGCTCCGGTCTCCCAGGGCTTGTGGGTCTCTCCAGAAGGCAAGGTCGGGCTGTGGACTGCATGCACCCCGTGCTGCAAGTGAAGACCTCATTCTTTGCCCACAGGAGCAGATATATATACTGGTGGGGCTGGTCAGGTGCAATTTGATGCCCATGTTTAAGCAGTACAAGGAAGTTCACTGCGTACCCAGACCAGGGGAAGCCTTCTCCTAATAAGGAAAAAGAATCTGAAGGTTGAGTGACAGCTCTGCACCTGGTCTCCAAGAGGTGAATGTGCCAGGCACGGGGCACTGATTGTGCAAACCGAGAGACACAGGTCGCACAATGGCTACTTCTCTAGAAAATATTGTCAAAATGATTCAATTTCATTTCTTTTGTTGGCTTACTGCTTACAACTATTTTGTTATTTTAGTGGTTGATTTGGGGCTTTTAGTGTACATCTTTAACCTATTACAGTGTGCCTTCATGTGATATACCACGTCATGCCTTATATAAGAACCTTACGATTGTACACCTCCATCTCTCCCCTCCCGTCCGTTGTGCTAATGTGCCATACATTTGCTTATACATATTTCATAAACCCTGCAATATATTGTTATCATTTGTTAAGGTCAATTACCTTTTAAAGATATTTAAATAAGTTTAAAAATCATATGTATTTACCCATGAAGTTACCGTTTCCATCGATCTCCATGCCTTTGTGTAGGTCCCTATTTCCATTAGCTATTTTTCCCCTTCTGCCTGAATGGCCTCCATTAGCAATTCTGGTAGTGTGGCTCTGCTGGTGATGAATTCTTCATCTTTTATTCACCTGAAAAATGCTATTAGGCCTTCGTTCTGGAAGATATTTTTTCTAGGTATAGGATTATGTCAAAGTTGTTTCTTTCCACAAGTTAATGATGTTGCTAGGCTATCTCCTCTCTTGTTTTTCTTCTAACAAGAAATCTACTGTCATTTTTACCTTGATTGTATGGGATGTCTGTTTTTCTCTTTATTACTAGTTTTGAGCAATATGATCGCTATGTGCGTTGGCGTAGTTTTTGCATTTCTCATGCTTGGAATTTCTTGAGTTTCTTGGATCTGTGAGTTTACAGTTTTCCTCAAGTTTGGGAATATTTTGGCCACTATTTCTTCAAATCTTGTTGTTGTTGTTGTCATCCCCCTTTTCTCTGTGTAGAACTCTAGTCATAGGTATGTTGGCTTGCTCTAAATTGTCCCATGGCCCCCTAGCATTCTGCACATATTTTTGCATATTTTTTTCTCTGTGTGTTCCATTTTGGATAGTTTCTATTGCTGTGCCTTCAAATTCACTAATCTTTTCCTCCAAAATGTCTAATCTGTTAATCTCAGCTAACGTATTTTTAAACTCAGACATTATAGTGTTTTTCTCTAAAAATATGATTTAGGTCTTTCTCATATCTTCATGTCTCTACTTAAGTTTTTGGAAATATGGAATATATACTATTTTATATCCTTGTCTGAGAATTCTAATGTCTGGATCAGGCTCCATCAGTTTGATTTATTGATTTTTGTCTTCATTGTGGGCTGTATTTTCTCAATTCTTTGATTGGATGCCAGCCTTCAGTATAAACCCAGCGGGGCAGGTCAGGGACCCCAGCAGCTGAGGCCCTGGAGACAGAGACTGTGGCTACCTAAATGCTTTACCCCATAAATACATGAAATCATCATGGAGACAGACATTTATGCAGGTGGTGTATGTTTTTCTCAACGTTATAGCCAAAAAGCAAAGCAAAGCAAACAAACAAACTTAAAGGGAAAGCAGTGGAAAATATTTCTTAAAATAAAGCAGGGATTGATGACAAAACTGTTGGGGAAGTCGGTGTCCTCTAAATAGACACCCACATGGGCGGGCTGGCTTTCCAGGCGGCACACTGCCCTACAAAGGAGCCCTGGCAAATCCTTCTCAACTCGCACAAAACAGCAAAGCGGCTGTTTAGTGGGATGACAGATGGGTTCGTGCCCCATGATAGTTCTCCAACACAAGGCTTTAGTGGGAGAAGCAAGCATTTCCTCACCCTTCTCATTGAAAGGCGTGTGCCAGGCAAGAAGATAGTTATCTGGCTTCAGCTGCGAGCAGCCTTCAATGGTAGCTGGGTCTGCTCGAAGTTCTGGAAGCTTCTCAAGGACTTCCACGTAGCGCTTCACCATCTCCCGGTACAGATCATCCAGGCACCAGTAGTCTGAGGAAGAAAGGAGAAGGCAGCCAGAGTGGGTGGGAGGGGCATTTGCCTCTTAAACCCCAATGCAGCAGCAACAACAGAGGTGACCGTAGCATTAAGTCTCCAAACTGGTGGAAGAGGAGAAAGATTTTCGTGATCCATCTCACACAGCCCTGGCTACCTCGAGAAATTTAACATGCAGACAAAAAATTCGCTTTAGATTTCACTTCGATTTCAGACATTATAGCTCGTTGTTGTGCTTATCATTCTAGTTAGAAGAAAGAAACCCATGATCCTCATATACTGCTAATAGTTCTATCCATGCAAGGACACACTGGACCAAAATCTGCCTGTTTGTTGGGTTTTTAAGAACCCACGTCTGAAGTACAGGAAAGAGAGTCTCTCCCATCCCCAGCTCCCTTGTTTTTACACCAATGAAGCAGTCAGTACTTGTCAGGCATTGTCCCAAACTGCATCCCCTGCCATGTGAAGGTGTTCCAGAGACAAGCGTGGTCTCAGGTCCCTTGAAATTATGGGGCATGGAAGACAGAGGAGCCATTGCTTGCTGACCGCCTGCCATCTGCCTGGTACTCTACCTTAGATGATCTGCATCTACATGATCTCATGCGGTCTTCCCATGACAGCAATAGGCTCTTATTTGTCATATTGTTTTCTTCCAGATAAGGCTCCGTGAAGTTACACGACTTGCCCAAGGCCAGAGCTGGTAAATGGATTTCAGTTGTAAAGCCTGAGCTTTTCTGCCATTAAATTAATCCACAGCATCATGGGTCCAAGGTGCCTGGTCATATAGGAGAGCAGGACTGGGGTGGTGGAGGGACCGCTGTGCCAAGGGAGGCAGGCAGGTACCTGCCAGTGCAGCTCTCGTAGCCACTGACAAACTCATCTGTGCGAAACTGCATTTCAGGACTTTAGGCAGACATCAGGAGCCAGCTACTGCTCCTCCTTTCCTTGGGGGTGGATTCTCCATCTTTGGTGGTGGTGGGAGGAGAAAACACCTCTTGGCACCTCCGGGCTCAGAGCAGGCAATGGAGTACCATTGGCGTGAAAACCCACTGGCCTTTCTGTGGCCTGTCGAGACCTTCATTAGACCCTCTCAGAGCCAAGGTCCTGACACAGAGGGGTGAGGGAGGTGAGACGTCCACTTGGCAAATGCCCTGCTGCAGGAAGAAAGCCTCAGTCCTGGCAGAAGTTATTGCAGGTGGTACTCTTCTGCCCTGGAGTTATGACCCTTTGGAGACAGGACTTGGTGCAAAGAGTGGCTCTAAGTCCTTTTATCCCATTCTCTGATCTCTTAACAGCAAGGAGGTCCGGCCCACTGCTCCTATATTGGAAGCACTCTGCATTGCCCCAGCTCTGAGCCGGGGACAGAGAGGATGTGGCAAGACCTTTGTTCTGGAGGAATGAGTTCTGCAGGTCACATGGAGGGGTGTCCCATCGGTAACTCTGCAAGAATAAAACTAACCTCTAGCTGGGAGGTGTGAGCCACTGGGATCTGTCCAGGAGGCTCTTAGTTGCCAGCACTATCAGTTACAAACAGCCTTTCGTGACTCAATCTGGGGTTAATAAACTTGGCCTTTCCAGAGTCTCCTAAAATAATCCCTTTTATTCCGGAATCGCATCCTTGCTTAAGGGGGAAAAAAAAATCCTTAAAAACAAAGTGGCAACTAAAAGCCCTGTGTGGTTTCAGGTTAGAATTTAAACTAGAAACAAATGTTTCAGAGCTATAGCGCCTTGGACTCTCTCACCTGAATTTCTCTACCCCAGACATGGTTTCTCAACTCCTTTTTCCTCTGTCTTATCTACCCAGTCTCCTAAAACAGCGGTCCCCAACCTTTTTGGCACCAGAGACCAGTGCTCCTGTGAGAATCTAATGCCTGATGATCTGAGGTGGAGCTGGGTGGTGATGCTAGCGCTGGGGAGCGGCTGCAAATACAGATGAAGCTTTGCTCACTCGCCCGCTGCTCCCCTCCTCCCAGGTTCCTAACAGGCCATGGACTGGTATGGGTCTGCAGCCTGGAGGTTGGGGACCCCTGTCCTAAAAGACAAATCAGCTTATGAAACCATTGATAAGTCTCCCAACTAATGTCATAATAGAGAAAAGCCACAATACCAATGTCAAGTTACTCTGCAAGAAAAATATCAGTCTTCCAAAATGCTGTTATCAGGGAGCCATTGATTGAGGAAAAGAAAGAGCTGAGTCTAGACAGGCTTTGTCTGCTCATACTTGGTCAGGCCCCACATTCTCCCTACAGGTTATGGACATGCAGGTGGCACTTGCTGCCATCTCCAATAGGGCTAACGACCCCCTATTCCTCTCCTGCATCAGCAGTGATGTGGCCATCTTGCTTAGCCATGGCAGTTGGAGCTGCTGACCCTCAGATGCATGAGACATTGTGGAAAGACAGATATTAACTATATTGCCACAATAACTTTCATGCTCACTCATACTGTACTTATGCTGTCCCATTTGATCCTCACTTAACCCTATGACTAAGGTATTATCATCCTTAAGTAAGGCTCAAAGAGGAAAAGCAGTCTTCTGACTAGTAAGTGATGGAGAACTAAGGGTGTCGCAGTCCAGACTCCTAAGGGAAAGCCCTCCTTCTCACCCTTGAGTGACGGGCGCAGGACCATGCACGCAAGGGAGCCTTTGGTAAATGTGTGTTGAGTGAGCTCTTTGTTCCTAAGCTATGTTTACTGGATTATTTACCTACCTTGTGGGTATTGGCTACTTCCTAGGCCAATATCTGCTTTCTTTCCACACTGGCCTTTTCAGAGACATACGCAAAAGTAGGACATCACACAGGCTGCACCTGACCTTCCTCATCATGCTCACTGGATAGCAGAATTGTGGTTTACCAGACCACACAGTTACATGGTTTATTGGCTTAGGGCACTTCTTGGTGAAACTTATTTAAATATGTCAAGATGTAGTCAAGTTGTGAAAGTCTTCCCGTCTATGGAAAACATGTTGAAGAGTCACTGCCCATTGGAATCCTTGAAATATTTGCATGTTCAGTAACGTCAGGTGGTCAGGATAGTGCTTAAGAACATAGGCAATGGAGCCAGGTTATTTGGGTTCCAATCCCTGCTCTGATACTCACTTGGCTGTGTAGCATTGGGCAAGTTACTTAACCTCTCTATGTATAGTTTCCCTTAGCTGTAAAATTGTAATAATAAAGTCAACCTTTAGGGTGATATAAGGATCAGATGATGATACACATGAAGTTAGAACAATGCCTGCCACAGAATTAATGCGGTGTCAGAGTTAGCTCAGAGGCTCCTTCCACAGTCTATAATTGGTTAGTTTGAGAAAAAAAATTGTGCTGTTTGAAAACTAAACTTAAATGAAATTTCAACTTAGATTTTTATGAATTAAAAAAATATATATATGCTTGCTTGAGTTTCTGGAAAAGTACAATTCAAGAAAGTGGCCTTCATGAGTGTTCTCTCATGACCCACAGATCTGCCCTGCACAGCAGTCACCCTCTTCCTGCAGCTGGTGGCTGTGATCACATAGAGAAACTCATTTTCTTTCTTAAAAACAATGCCCCAAACGTTCACAATTGTCTTAAATGCACAAATTTCACATTGAGAGTAGATTAGATCCTATTTCTGCCAAGAGGACTTGACTAGATCTAATCTCAGAGAGCAGTTATTATCAGGAGTGTCCGGACCTGTGCTGGGTATTGTCCTGGGGGTAACTACGCAGAGACACATTGTGGATTCTGCCATTCATAAAAACTTACTGAAGTGCTAATGGAGACAAGGGGACGTGTGGACTGTGTACTTTGTGACACGGCATCAGACACAAATGAAAGAAGCAAGGTTTAAGGGTAAGGACCAGCTGCATGCAGCTAAAACAAGCTGTGGTTTTGTGTCAAAAGCCATGCTTTCTAGCAGGTTCTTGGGGCAGGGGGCATTACTGTTCTGGGCTGCTAAAATGCTATTTAGTTCCCTGAACACAGAGAATGTGAGAATCTTCCTGAATCATCAGAAACGGGAAATATTTGGATTTCATAGTTGTGTCAACTCAGAAAGACACTTCACCATTTTCAACACGTTGTGACACTTTATCTTATCTGTGGTGCTTTAGCTCTGTCCCTAGCTATTTAGGAACCAGTCACCAAGTAGATGACATTCCTGAACAATGACCACAGAGCTAATCCGAGCGTGCTCACAGCAGACACATGGAATGGCGAGGTGAGCTCATAAGTGAGATTTCATTGACTTAATAGTCACCCTCAGATTTTAATTTTGCAGCAACGTGCTAATAACACGGGTTTTTAAAGAACAAATAACTTGTAGGAAAGTTGTGCTACATATTTATATATCTACTGTTTCTCTGAAATTCATATAAAAACTTGCTCATCCTAAAATCAATCTGCTACTTAAAGAATATTTTAAGAAACTTTGTTTCTCCCCTCCCCAAATCCAACCAATTTTATAGCATTTTCTTAGGACATATTTATGTATAAGCAACTGTCCAAGCTAAATCATGTTTTGATAGCTGGCATTTAACCCTAATTTACTGGAATTTAGAAGTAATCCCCAAACAATATTATTTTAGTTTGTCCAAATTTAAAACTGGCTTATTACTTTATATTCTTTTGAAATAAATTCAGAAGAAGGCTTAATACCTGCAGTGAAAAGTTGAGCCCTTACCTAAAACACTCCAAAGTGAGAGATTTAATTGGTTTTAACACTAGAGACAGAGGGCTCAGCCTAGTGAATATTTAAGACACAAATGAAAAGTCATTGTTTAAGAAACTGCCTCTGCAGATAAGCAGAGTGAAATCATATTGCCATCCAAAAAGACTACATGAGAAACATGATCTGCCACATGTCCGATTTGCTGAGGGACACCGATGTATATTAAATTGCCACTTTTAGCAGTGGCATCGGGTGACACCACGGATGAAAGGCCGCATCGCCTTCAAAGCTCCAGTGCTTATTGCAAGAGCTCTGGTTCACCCGACACGTTGGGGGGCACGGTGGCCAAGCCTTACCTGTGGTGAGGGCCCCGGCTGTCGTCATGTGCATGATGGTGTTGTCACTCACCGGCCATTTCTCTGGTGAGAGCACGAGGTGGTCCAGCCCCCCAAGTTTTTGCAGCTCCTCCTGGATCTTTGTGCCTGAAGCACTGTTCTCCTTGCGGGCGTTTCTGTAACCGAGAGCATCCCCGACACTCCCCAGCAACATCGCTGCCTGAAATTTCTCCATTGCAGAAGTGGTTCCTTTGCCCCACAGCTGCTGAGCACGCCCTGCCTTTGTTGCTTCCCAGCAGTGGCAGCCTTCAGTCCACCTCGCTGACCTCTGTTCTGCTCATTGTGTCGCTGTCAGGAGCTTCCTCGAATGGCCGGGCACTCCTTTTCTGTCTCTGCAGGTGGCACCAATGAGAAAACGTTTCTGGACCCTGCAGCTCACAGCGCTTTCCGAAGAGCCACGTGGAAGCATCAGCTTTCTTTAGCGTCTGGACAGACACTAGCTCATCAACAGAGGAGGCTGCGAGCTTAGTCAGCATCCAGAACAACTCCAGATGCTCTCTCGCTTAGCAACGATTTTGAAATAGGTTATCTGCACAGTATTCTTGACGAAATGCACACATTTACACACCACGAAATTCATCCACGTTCAGTGCAGTCTGATGAGCTTGTGTAAAATGTGCACTGCTGTGCAACTTTCACCATAGACCAGTTTTAGCCAATTCTGTCACCCCAAAGTTCCCTTTGCCCATCTACTCCCTGTTCACTCCACCACACCCTCAGACAATCATTCATCTGCTTTCTGTCTCTATAGTTGTGCTTTTTCTAGAAATTTAAAGACATGAAATAATACACTATGTGGCCTTTTGTGTCTGGCTTCTTTCATTTAGCATAATGTTGAGATTCATCCATTACACACGTGGTTTTGTTTTTTGGAAAAATTTTTTTGATTATATGTTTATGATAGAACACTTAGAAAATGCAAAGAGTAAAGAAACAAAGCACTTCTAGCTCCAGTGTGAAAAATTATTAAGTGTTCTTACAATTCAATGTTCAACTAAAGGCTTCCCAAATAACCAGACTTCAGGTTGCAAAGTGTGTGAGCAGAGTGTAAAGCCTCATGGTGGCATCCATGGTGGCGCCATCATTAAGCATCATCTATTTATCGTGGGAAGAGCACTCAAAGATGTGAAGAGGCTAGGGGAAGGCAGAATGTATAAACCAGTCCACCTGGCTGTCCCCCAGGCCCTGGAGAGTGACAGTGACCACTGTGGAGCTGTGCTTTCCCCTTGTCCCCTGGAACTTGGTCGCTCATCAGATGAGAGGTGGGAGAGTGTCACACTTGCACTTTGAATAATAATAAGATTCTAAGTTGCATTTAAATGAACATAGTGTTAAAAACGAGGTTCTGAAATATTATTCCAGCTGCACAATTTTGATTCTGAAACAAATAGTCCTTCAAAAAACCAGCACAGATGGTCCTGGGTTGCTGGGTATGCAGGTTCCCTATCCAACAGGACAAGGCAGATAACAGCAGCCCTTGATTTAGGCAACCACTACCATAGGTAGAACAGCATCATTCTGCAGAAATGTTTGTAGTTGAGGGCAGAGGTACAGTGATTTCTTTTGCTAATTGAGGCGGTGGAAACCTTTATCGAAGATGCTAGGAGAAACCATACTATTTGGCCTATGTTAGCAAATAGGATGAGTTCACTAACGTGTTCATTCAACATTTGCTGAGCCCCAACTATGCTATCAACTGTGAATATAGCAACACATAGAAAATCTATCCTTGCCTCCATGGAGCCTGAAGTCTAAGATGTATATAATATTACATTTAAACTTTTACTGAATTAAAATAACACAATAGCATCTATTACGTCACCTAGATAGAAAGATGATGATGTCTATTCCAGAAATTCTTGGCAGGCGCTCTATAAAGGAACAGGTAACGTATATTTATTTAACTTATCATGTTTAATTAATTTATTTTCAAAATATTTATAGTTTGCATTTCAATGTATTCTGGTTATATAATTCCTATCAACTCAAGGGCAGTATGAGATCTTTAATATTTCACATGGAAACAACCATATTCATAGGACATTAGGTGATACTTAAAAACTAAATGACTGAAGCTGTCAATTTTGGGACACAATCATTTAATTAGGGTGGCAGACTGGACACAGGTGGAAATATTCCTGAAAGGGCTATTTTACTGTGCTATAGAGGTGGCTTTCCTGTCAGTTCCATGACAAGATCAAGACTCTGACATCTAGTGGTCAGTATTTGAGCAACCAAAAATATAATTAAAAAGATAACACAACACCAGAGAAAATAATTTATTTTAACTTTTCCAAAGTTCTTAGCACTTTCATAGCATGCATGACTTAAATCTATATAATAGAAGAAAAAGCAACCCACCGTTTTTTGAAGAGCCTTTGTCCAATTACTGTTTTGATATCTCCTGGAAAACAAGTCCATAGGACATTTTTCCCCCATATAACTTTAAATCTTAAGAATAAGTGTCAAAGACCTCTACAATTTATAGAGAATTATATGAGTTCTATAACCTTCTATGAGCAGAACACTTACATGTCAAGAATACATGAAGCCTCAAAGGATGATTTAAAATCATTGAGGTTTTTATTAAAGCTAGCTTTTATTATGTAAAATAAATGCTCTCTTAGAATCACAGACTTACAGATAAGAGACAGCCTCGCTTGTCCTTTTGTAGACATGGAGGTGGAGGCCCCGAGAAGATAAGAGACTTACTCGGATCCTGTACCTAGTTAGGGGCCAATGACCCCAGCCTGACTCTGGTCTCCAGGCCTCAGCCCCCTTCCCAATCTTCCATGGCCTGCTGCACTCTTTGAAAAATTTCTATTCAAAAGTTTAATAGTTCACGTATGCACTACATGAACCTCATGTTGTACATGGGTGCTTCCTAGAACACTGATTGTATCACATTTTTGGAAGTCAAACCAAACTACACATTTTAGGCACACTTTCTGTTTACAGGAAATCTGAAATAAATCTCCTCTCTCCTGTGAAATAACCGCAATTTATCTGTCTGATAAACTGAGTTGCGGGCAGGGCAGCAGGCACACTTGTGACATGAAGATCTTTTCAAATATGAGGTAGGGTCCACACAGTGATTTTCAGAACTCTACACAGAGCTTTACTAAAAGAAGAGCAGGTACACTGCAGGTCTCCGGCCTATGGACAGCACCCCAGTTATCCCTGTGCCGCCCTGGACGGTCCTCTTTGACAAGGCAAACACCAGAAGAATTAGATGGCAACTTGAAGCTGAGACAGACTTCAGCTTGCAAATCAGATGAAGGGTTCCGCTTTTTTTTTTTTTTTTTTTGACAACGATGTGTATTTTAGCTTCCAAATGTGTACGACCATACAAAGGCTGGAGGGTGGACATTATGGATATTACGGATAGTTGAAAGGAACCAATGCACTTGATTTTTAAATCTGTAATTCATCATCCATAAAAGAAATAGTTTTCATGGAAAATGTCTTTTAAAATGTAATAAAATACATTTAAAAAAAACATACTTTATGTAACTTCTTAGGAAGTTCAAATGACATTATTAGAAGTAAACTAGATTGGTAAACAGTTTAAAATAAAACTTTTCTGGAATCACATTCTACATGTGTCATCACTGTGCAAACTGTAATGACTATTAAAAACTATAAAATGACTTTCAGATGAACATCTAGAGAAAATTAAACAAAAATAGATCTGGTAAATCTAGATATTTGATAATTCAAAAAATATAAATCTTAAATTCCTGGCACCAAGTTTAAAAAATGTTAGAATCCACGACAAGATCATCTTCTTTGGGGCACATTTTAAACAGTTTTGACTTGTATAAAAATACAACATCCTACCAAGGACACAAATATTGTTTTTTTTTTTTTTAAGTGTAATTACAATATAATTTGGCGGAGTATGGCAACTGCTGGTGTTCACCTTAAATCATGAATTAACAGCATGCTCTGTAGTCCTGCAAACAGGCTCTAGGTTACTTTTTCATAAATATAAAACTCATGCAGAAATCTCCTAAACTACAGCTATGTGACCCATCTTTAAACATTCCAAAGCAGCTGTCTCCTGAGGATCTCCTTACGGTGTCGGTATCAGCCACCATTTTCCTTAAGCAGAGAGAGATGGTCATTCCAGTTTCATAACTGGTCGAGGATAACTTCTGAAATCAGTGACATATGTGCACAGTAACTAACCAAAATGTTTCTTTGCAGGATGCAGTTCATTTATAATTCTACATCATCTTCATTTCTGCCTAGAAAAGGCTGTGTTTACCACCTGTGACTACTGGCCGTGCATATTCTACGAAATCATCTATAAGAACAGGCCATGCTCCTAAAGGAAAACAGATTTTAAAAAATTAACATTTCAGAGTAATATTTTTTATTTGAAGTACTTTTTTTCCCATAATCCAACATTTATATTTCAAGAACAATGATTTTAAGTTTCTACAACCTGTTTTACTTAACAGCTAAAGTTACCCATTTCTTCTGTTCCAACCAGACCAGGGCCAACAGATATTGGTGTAGTTGTGTGGAAATGGCCCTCTCTAATGATGATGGCACACAGGGCTAGTTGGTCCTCCTGTTCCCATTGCGGCCTCAATCCCTCAGCCCCTGCACCAGATAAGCAGGAATGGACTGAGGACCCTTTGCCCTCCCAGGCTGAGAGAGACAACTCTTTTCCTCCAAAGCCCGAGTTCTGGACACTATGGGTGCTGTTTTCTCTCCAAGCCGTGTCCCTCCCTCAGTAAGGCTCACCCCACTCAATCCAAGTAGCCCCACTTTAAAGGCCCAGGATACCCAGACACCATGCGGTAGCCAGCTATACACTTCTACTTTATATCTTGGCTCCTTTTTTTTTTTTTTAAATGGAGATGTGCCTTGGCTCACCTATAGTAACTAAAGCTCCTGAAAACTGGGCTTCTGTTTTGTCAATTACATTCACCCACTTGTTTGACACAGATTAGGTGCCCACTCTGCCATAGGGAGGGTGTGAAATGCTGAGGACAGAGAGACAGACATATATGCCAATAGTTACCACAAGGGTGGTGAGTGCTGTCACTGAAGAACCTTCACTTTCTAGAACAAAGAGGGTGAGTGATGAGGAAGATATCCCAGAGGGGATCACCTCCTAGCTGGACACTGAGGAAGCAGACAGTGGGTGGGGTCTGGAGGCAGAGCATCCCTTCCCTAAAGTGGCAGAGCATCCATTGCAAAGCAGGCAATCAAATGTTCCCTGAGTGTCTTGAAATATTTGGGCTTGGGGACGACTAAATGTGTGATTATGTTCATGTAAGTAAATATAAGCTGGAATCCTCAAATAAGCGTAAACAGCCTAGAGAACTGAGGTATCAAATGGGATTATATACTTAGAGCAGCAGCTTCTAAACACCTGTCTAGTTCTATGTTTCTGCCATAGGCTCTCTGCACGTCCATTTTTGAAATGTTTTTTTTAGAGGACTGTCTTCTTGATTTAAATAAACATGAAACCCTACTTTTCTTTTGTGTGATTTACAAGACATAATAAAGCGGGTACTAGTATTATCAGCATCACTCCTATTTCACTAATGGGCTAAAGCTGGGAGTCACCTGGGGTCCGCCCGACCCTAGGGTTTGTGTCGCCATCACTGTCCTACATTCCAGGGCCCTTCTGATCCAGTGTCTGTATCTATCATCACTGTCCTACACTCTAGGGCCCCATGTGACCCCAGTGCCTGTGTCATCATCACTGTCCTGTGCTCTAGGGGCAGGAAAAGTCAGCGTATGTAGCATTTCTAGTGATCATCTGAAGTACTACAACTTCTCATACCTTCTTCATCATAGTTAGACATATCATCGGCAATCATATTTCCAAAATCTAGCAGAAGGTTCCACGTGTCCCTTGGGATTGATCTTTTGTGATGTTCCTAATACATAAGAGAAAAAACCACACCAGATTTAAGATATAGACTTAACTCTCAGGTGTTGTAGTGGCCTAGTTATCTCAGTACATAATTTGATGAGGAATAAGTATCATAAGAAAATAGTTAAAAGTTAAAAATAGTGCTTTGGATAAATGTTAAGAGCTACATAATACAAACAGGCAAATATAGAAAGCAGACATTTAAAAATAAAACAAAAACATTTAAAATACAAAGATTATAAACTCCTGTTTCAGTCAAATAGAAGGGTAGCACTTTTAATCTTTCCACGTAACCCCCAAGCCAATTCAGAAACAATGCAGGACAACAGGTAGGTTGTATTTTGATACCTTAATTTTCCTATATACTAGGGAGTTCTTGCACTGTGTTGGAACAATTTTTTATAAATATCTTTGTTCAGTATTTCATATACTAGATATACTAAAAATATGGAGAATAACATAACACCTATGTTCTATTATTCACTGTCCAGCTGCAGAAGCAAACCTGCAACCTCTGGCACTTCTCTCTCATCCTGCCCCTTCTTACAGAGGTACTCATCCTCCTGAAGTTAGCATTTATCACGTTCATGTCTGTCTTTGTATATATAGTACATGCAAATATATCATAAACAACTTGTAAGCTTGTCTTACATTTTGAAGTATTTATATAAAGACTACTAAATCCTATGTAATCTTCTGCAACTCGTTTTCGTTCCATTCAATACTGTGTTTGAAATGTATCTAGACTGATGTGTGTAAATCTAGGGAAATTCATTTTCACTGTTCTACAGTTGTATCCTACTGCATTTATACTCTGAGTTTTTATCTGCCCTCCTATTGATGGACAGTGCAGTTGTCCCCAGTGTGTTGTCATTACAATGACGCAGGAACCTCCTGCCATCTTTGTGAACATGTGCACTGGTTCTCTGGGGAATGTCTGCAATTGAGGTTACTGGCCATAAAACTACTAAGTGGTAGAAGAGAGTCAATATGACCTGTTGCTATTAAGTTGAATCTAGGCATTCCTACACTGACTCAAGGATGGCCTTAAAACACAATTGCTCAAGTGGAAGGGCTTGTCCTTGGCCAGCTTAGGGCTCTGTGCTGTGAGGACCGCCGCCTCTCATGTTCACAGATGGAAATGACAAGGGAGATGTGGGCATGTTGACATCATGATTGTTTATTTTGGAGTTGGGATGTACCTTGCCTTCCATGTACTTCAAACAGTCCACAGCTACACCCGCTTCCCTTATTTCACGCTAGGGGGACACATCTCACTAAGAATGCCCAGCATAACTGGAATGCCCGCCTCCAGCATAGACAGACTTTCTCCTAATGGTGCCAACTATGCCCTCCTTTCCTTCCAAGTATCATAAAATACATTTTAAAATGGTATCAGAATATGAACCCACATGCAGTGGCAGGGATCCACTGGACAATATACGATCCATCATCTGAAGCCCCAGTTTAGAAGAAGTTTCATGTGGCCGTTAGGAGCCACTTTCAAGGTCAACCTCAAAGTGTCCCCACCTGAAACTCGGTGGCTGCGGTGCTCTGCATGTGGCAGAACTATGTGGCAACTTGTCCGTTACCTGGTGATCTCTGTACAAGACTTTCGTTTACCACAATGTCCAGGTATAATACTTTGGTTAGATAATATGTATAGCCACATAACCTACTAACCACACCCCACCTTCATACTGGGCACAGATGGCATGAAGCAGGAGGATACTTACCAATAAAAAGGTGTTCCAAAGATCTAAAAACTTAAACCTTCCAGATAATACTAAATTCCAATATGCAACAGCCATTTCTAAATCTGGGGGAAAAAAAAAAAGGAGAAAGAGCTATCAATACCTCCCAATTTCTTTTTCCACTGCACAAAAAACTACCACTTCTTAGCACACTGATATTCACTTAATAAAATTCAGCAGGCTTACCCAAGGTTAATATGAGGCCTAATCTTTACAGAAGTGTTCCTGAAATTGTGTGTAATCTAATTTTATAACTCTGGGGACATGTCTTCAAAAAAGGATTTGTGTATTGTTATTCAGGTATATAAATAATTATCTCTGAATTAATTAGTTTCAAGGACCCTCATTTTCATATACATCAGGCTGTCCTTAAGCCTGAGTCAACCTGGATATTATAAATGCATATTATCAAAAAAAATAAAAATAAAAATAGGCTAATGCACTTTCTAAGTGATGAACTAGAAGTTAAATAATTTGTTTGAAAGAAAGGGACATTAGCTTTCTAAATAGATCTGCTTTGCCATTATCAGAACTATAATAGAATCTGATTCAAAAGTATATCATATAAGCACTGTAAGGACTTGGAATTTCTCAAGGCACAGTCAAGACATGCCTTGTAAGTAGGTTTAAGGAAAATTACTTTCACTGGTGTAAGGATATTTAAAAATCTAGACTGGTTATTAATCAAAGTCAATGTCCTCATTTTTTCCCAACTAGATGGAAGTGATTATTTTACAACTTCTAAAACAAATCTTAAGGTGATGTCTTAATGGAATATGAATGCTGAGTTTTAGGGCTGTATTTGAATATGATCTCCAATCCATAATTTTTGGAATACTGATTCATTTTCTGTTTACTGGAAGTTTAATATCTATTTCTCTTCATATGCTTGAGATAGAAAGTACATAAAGAGGCTGAGAAGTTTATTTCTTAAAATGGATAACCTAATCATGTTGAATAGTGCTCACCACTTTAGACAGTAAAAGAATAGTTACAATGAAATATTTCCTAATTATATGTTTACCTATATATGTGAGATAAACTAATGTAAAAAGTGGATGAGTAAATATTTAAAGTAACAAATTATCTTAAATGCAAAATACTAAACACTTTTCAGAAGATTTTCATCGAAATTTTCTTTGGTCCCACTTGGACAAAAATTATTAAAGTTACAACTCTAACCTGAAATTTCCAGGGTTGATAATTAATAAAATTGGATAAACAAAACAGATATATAAGAACCAACTTTAAATAAAATGCATATATTCCCTATGTGTTTAAAGTCCATTACATACTTCCTCAGTCTTAAATACCCTGGGGTCTTAATCAGAAAAAAAGAAATGGTCAGAAAGTTTCAAGGAACTGATAGCATGGAAAGGCTCGCTGAACCTTACCTATGGGGCCCGCAGTATAATGCTAAGATGATTAGTCTTGTCCTGCTAAGTCTACATCCTTATCACTTAGGAAGAACGTTATTTGAAATCTATACTCAACTCATCTTAATGATGAAAAGTCTCACATTGAGAAATGAAGGTAAACCTGGAGAGGAAAGAAAAATAGTTTTATGGCAGACATTTAATCTAGTTACTTTTGGATTAGTTTGGCCCTAGAAATCTTTCTTATGAAGTTCTTGATTTGTATGTTTTTAAACCACACGACTAAAAGTAAATGTATGTATTTTCAATATTTAATATTACCTATGTAAAATGTTTAATATGGTCCTAATGGACTTAACCATTTACAAAATAACAACAAAACTCAAAATGACAGAACTAGAGAGCTGGAATCAACCACAAGAGCTACTCTAGTGGCTATAAAAAGAATCTTTATAGCAACTATTTTCTTTCCAATAACCTTTGAAAAGTTGTATTTCCTGAGTAAGAAAATGTTTAGAAAGTATTATCAGAATTTATATTTGTGATGCTCCATTTAGAATTAGATGATAAAGATATCCCTTCTATCAAAAAAAAAAATCTTTGAGCGGATATAAAAAATAGCTAATTATCATGAAGCTTTACTTCTTCAAAAATCAAGATTTGTCAAAGCCAACTGATTTCAGACTCTAGCCAGTATATGTCAAGCTTCTTATATTAAAACAAAGAGTCAAAAAGCTTTAATTCTCTTCTTTATTAGGTTGACCATTAGTTAACTACAGACTAAAAAATAATCACACATGAAACAGTATAGTATACATAATCTTCACACACATATAAACACACACAAACCTAAAGGAAATTAAGGATAAATCTCTCTTTTTTTGATTACCCTTTTCCACTGTTGTCCATGCCTTTTCTAGGAACTATAGGAACACTTGTATCAGTCTCTTTAATTTATATTTAATCCTTCAAAAGACAAACCACATAATATACTTTGGAAGTCATAAAATCCATTGTTTTGTTTTGAATGTGTAGTCATAAAATCATTTGTCTTGCTTTATGTCCCTTCTTTTAAAGTCTTCAAAAAACCATCTAAAATAAAGAGTTTAATGTATTTGAAATGTTCAAATAATCTAATCGTTTTCCCAAAGAGCCTTACTTTAACTTCATATTTTTTCAATTACTCTCATGAAGCAGAAACACAATCAGTAACTGTTCTAATTTTCTAGTGAATGAATTTGACAAATACTTGTGTCTATAAACATAAACTAAAGAAGAAGATAATTTTTCTCAGTAAAAGAATGTCACCTATTTTGCTACCCGATGATAAGAAAAATCTACTTCAAATAGAGGACAAACATATAAGGCTTCACACTGTAAAAATGTTTCAAAACATTCCTTACTCTCATATTGAATTTCTTTGAAATATTCATGAAAAAAAATAAATTTTTAAACTTTAAATCAGATAATAAATTTAGAACCTCTTAGGAATGATCATAGAATTTATAATGTATGTCTACTGTGCTAATTTTGAATGGAACTGATGCTGTAGGATCTCCAGGGGTGGGCCTTAAGAGAGAGGCAGCTCCCACATACTGTACTCATAAAAGATATGCAGCCTCTGCATCAGCAGCCCTTCCAGCCTGAAACCACATGCTGTAAGGAAGCCCAAGGGAGCCATGTGAAGGAGCACTGAAACCAGAGTCTCTCCTGGGCATGTCAACCTCATCCAGACACCAGCTGAAACACCACTGTCTGACTTGACAACGTGTGGAACAGAAGAGCTGCCTGCCTGAGGCCTGCCTAAATCCCTGACCCAAAAGATCATGAGCTACAAAACAATGATTGTTGTCTGAAGCCACTAAGTTTTGAGGAACTTTGTTATGTGGCAACTACTAACCAAAGCAGTGCGCCTGGAGTGCAACCTGAGAATCTGTGATCTGGCAAGTTCCCAGGTGATGCCTGTGTGCCGGTCTGCAGACCTTGCTTTACAGGGGCCTATGGAAAACCATAACTTTGGAAAAAAGTTCCTTAATACTTTCCTATTTCTGGCAAGTTAACTTAGCACTGTAAGATAAAAATTCTTAAAAACAATACCTGCACATGAAAGTCAAATGAAATGCTAACCCTTTTTAAACATTTTCACTTCAACACTAAAAGGAAGAAATCCTATAGACTGCAAAATATATCAATGAGTATAAATAATTATTTCTAATAGGAGCTTAATTATTCTAAATTATACTGAAGATATTAAAGTTGCAGAATAAAACAGTCGGGAAGAATACTATTATTATCATTTACTGACATTTCAAGGTACCCTTTCCTGGTAACCATTTCACAACATTAAAGTATAACTGCTGTTATTTTAAAATTTGGATTGGACTAATTATCACTTTGAAAAAAGAAGCTAAAGAAGACTCTAATAATTACACTGCTCAAAAGTAAAGCATTATTGACATTTTCCTTTTGAGGTATAATAATAATTACACTCAGACCCAAATTAGCCAAATTTTAGAAAATCATGGAAAGCAACATTTCTTCTTCAGGTGAATATTACTTAGGAAAAATCAAGATGTAGAGAGACGTTAAAAAAAAAAAAGGGGGCAGCAGCAGAAGAAATAATATCCATGGCAGAAAGAACCACCGGTTGGGAACATGGCACCTGCCCTCACCAAATGACCAAGTCTTCTTATAGATATCCCAAGAATGATGAATGAGCCCAACCCAAATCTCCTTCAGTACTGTTATTCTGTTGTCAATTTGTTTGTTAGTTTCTAGAAAAGACCAGTAATGTTTTCTTGAGAACACTGATAATTGTTATTGGGTAATGAAAGTCCAAACTAAAGTAGGCTTTACTTTTTAATGACTATTTTGCTTCAGCCTCTGAGAGTGGAAGAGAGAATAAGCAAGAGTTTGAGTTCCAAAAGTAAAAAATCAGCTGATAAGAGAACAGTTATTAGCCCACTTTTAGGATAGCTATTATAAAAAACAAAAAACAAATTAAAAAAACCCAGAAAATAACAAGCATTGGCAAAAGATATAGAGAAATTGGAACCGTGTGCACTATTAGTAGGAAAGTAAAATGACACAGCTACTGTGGAAAATAGTATGGTGGTTTCCCAAAAAATTAAACATAAAGTTATCATATGATCCAATAATTCCACTTCTGGGTATATATCCAAAAGAATTGAAAAGCTGGGACTAGAGCAGATATTTGTACACACATGCTCATAGCAGCATTATTCACAATAGATAATAGGTGGAAACAACCCAAGTGTCCATTAACAGATGAATAAATAAGCAAAGTGTGGTCTATACATACAGCAGAATATTATTCAGCCTTAAAAGAAAATTCTGACACAAGCTACAAAATGGATGAACCTTGAGAACATTATGTTAAATAAAATAACGAGTAACAAAAGGACAAATACTGCATGATTTCACTGATACAAGCTACCTAGAGAAGTCAAATTCATAGAGACAGGAAATAGAATGGTAGTTGTCAAGGGCTGCGGGGAGGAAGAATGGGGAGTCACTGTATAATGGGGACAAAGTTTTAGTCTGGCAAGATTAAAACATTCTAGAGATGGATGGCAGTGATGGTTAGACAACAATGTGAATGTCCTTAGTGCCACTGAGCTGTACACTTAAAAACAGCTAAAATGGTTAAAAAAAAAAAAAAGAAAAAGAAAAAAAAGAACTAATGGTCTTGGGGAAAAACCACCAAGGACTCATGACATGATGGTTTAAGAATAAGCAGTTTACATGCCTCAGCCCCTTCCTTCTGTCTTTTAGATAAGCAGTTGATGAAAACTTAATGCTCAAAGATTTTGGAATAGTTCTGGAAAGGTGGTAGAAGAGTTAAACATAGTTTTTGAATTTCTCTGAATCTTTAAGAAACAGATAAAGCAACTAGACAGCAAAACCAAAACCCAAAGGCAACATTTACAATAAAGTAAGGTGAGAAAGCACCATCATGAACTGAAAGTATGGGTAGGATAAGATGGACCATTAGCAGCCACAAGACCTGTATGGTGTGTATGGTGTGTGTGTGGGGGGGCGAGTTAAAGAGGCATGGTGTCTCTGGTGGGTGCGACAACAGGGGTACCTCAGAGCAGCCACCAAGTGTTCATTGCAAAGCCTGGTCAGGACGAGGCGAGGACAGAACCAAAACTGGGCCACTGCTGTGACCAATAGAAGGTGGATGCAGGGACCTGCCATGAGGGCTACAAAGGTTGAAGCAACATGGTTCCCACAAACCTCAGAACTAATCTACCACAGCACCTCCTAGGCAGGGCCTCACTGCAAGAGGCAGTTGGGTGGACAAGCTGAACAGGAAAGAAGAGCAGAAACAGGAAAAGAGATAAAAGTAGGAGAGAGGGAGGAAGCCAGAAAGTCTTAGAAAGCAAACTTTACATTATTGTACATGACATGCATGCATGTAAACACATGCACACACATGTAGGCACATTAACACTCATGCAGGCACATTCATACACACTTGAGTGTGTGCACACACATACCCCAGAAGAGGAAGTTCTATGAAGTTAGAATGCTGCCCTAAACCATCCTCCTTCTAAAAGTCCAGGCAAGGTAATTTTGCAAAGAAATGAGTAAGAGAAAAAACCTGAGGTCAAATCTCTTATAACATCCTAAGAAAAAAGACAATACAAACAAAATATCCCTATAAAATGAATGCCTGCCAGGAAACATGCTAATAGAGCAACAGGAATTGTGACTTCCAGTTCAAAACAAGCTACAGACATTAAGAAATGACACAAAACATGAAAGAACATATATCAGAATAGAAAAACTCAGAAATGAGGGGACAAAGCTCAAGAATGAGAAATGAAAGAAAATCACTTCAGAAATACCTAAACTAAAAGGAATAAACTCAACAGATAATGGCTTAAGAGAAAGAGAGGTGAAAAAAGAGGACAGCTTTTAATCAGAAAGACACAAGGTAAAGATGACAAGGGATTGAGAGAACATAACCAGTGAATTCAGGCCTCTGGACTCAGCTATTGACTGTCACCTCCCAATAACACAGCACGATGTATGGCTCTTCACTGCCACAGGAACAGTCACTCAACCACTCTGTCCGACAGCATGGCGATGCATCTGACTTGCCATCTTATAGGATCTAATAACATTTTATATTTTTGTCTTAGTCTTTCTAACGTAATTAAAATAGAAAACACCACTTACACTGTTAAACAAACCAGGAGTTGGCAATCTAAATGCTGCTAACCCAAGATAGCACAGCAGGTAATTAAGGAAGGTACCACAGCACAGTCTAGGACAAGACTAAGTTTTTGGCACTTCCTCATCCCTCTTACAGAGATGGTCCCTGTCTCAGAGAGTCACTACACATCTTGAATGCTAATATTCTTCAATGACAGCCACCAAATCCTTGTTGTAGTGGAAATGACAATTAAAGTATACTTCTTCTAGGTGTTTATAAGATTCCTAAAAAGAAACAAATCTTTACAGTTGAAAAAAATAAAGTTATACTAGATCAAATAAAAAAAAAAAGCTGAGGTTGAAAGTGTCATTAGGTGGCTGGGTCTATGGAGTGCAGAGTTATTTTTATGTGAAGGCAAAGCAGGTAAGTCAGGAGTTGAACTCAGCACCCAGTCTCCCAATTAGCTATTCTGTCACCACTACAGCAAAGTTCATAGGCTGATGTCTTCATAATAACACGACGTACAAGGCAAGACGATGCTCTTAACATCTGTTATAACTACCTTAACCAAAATCACACCATCTCTTAATTAGACTGACACTCAAGCCTTGTAACCTAGTTTAACATTGGGCCTGACCACTAGGTGACATGCTATTCAGGGAATACCGCACACACACCAGGTGATATGTCTTCAGTCAGGACACACTGCAGCTCATGCACCAGGTGATGTGTCCTCAGTCAGGACACACTGCAGCAGCTTTCTGAGACTGCAAGAAAGCTTTTCCTGTCCTCAGAGTGAATGATGCAGGACATCACTTCTTAATGGCTCTAACTTTGACACAACCAGATGAAGCAACACTACATGAGAAAATCATTGTTTTGTCAGCGTCTGTTGCTTTTAAAAACTGAGGTGAAGTCATTTGCGCTGAATCAGAACTGTCACTAATTTAATTTTAAAATTGTGATATATTTTGCTCATATAATCTATATGCATAGTATGAAATAAGTTGAAACTGAATAATATAAAATGAAAGATGTAGACAGAATGGGAAATACTTTGGCTCTGAGTTGGTTAAATGTGAAAACTGGTGGAAGAACGGATCAGAGAAGCTTGGCAGAGAAAGCCCTAGAAGGCAGGCAAGCAGAGTGACCAGGAGAGGATGGACGGGCCAAGACAGACCTGATCTTACTTTGATGGTCTGACCTTTCCCTACAGGTGCCCATGACAGTGAGACTGCATGATCGGATGCTATGCTTCTGCTCCCCTGTACTTGCAGACTCCCAGCGCACCCCAGGCCCTGGGCTCTCAGCCCATGTCAGGTCGCCCAACAGGGAGGTGTGAACACAAGGAACAGGTGAGAGTGGACTCCAAATCCTGCTGTCATAGCCTGTGTTCAGCCCTCGATATGTTATTCTATACTTCAGCCTCAGTTTCCCTATTTATAAAACGGGGGTAAGGCCATATGTGAATCAGATGAAGGCATCTGGCTTCCATATATGTGCTTACTTTCACCTTTCTTTCCAGTAAAAGGTAAAAGATAAAAGTGGCCACCCACGAACAAAAGCCACACCGACTGTCGAGACCAGTCTTGCATTTGGACATCTGAGTGGCAGAGAAGACTCTATGTCTTCTATGGCAGACTAGTGTGTCCAAGGCTGAGGGCAGCAGTGCTGGGGTGACAGGCTATTATTATTCCACTCCAATTTTATCCCTCACTGATGAGTAGCACTGTAAGGATTACTTTTTTAAAGTATGCCAAGTATTTAAATTTTCTCATGAGCACAATACTGTGAGTTCAACTCTCCACTCTGCATGAGCACAACTGGAATCATCTGAAATTCTAACTTAACCAGGGCCCTGGTGTCACTGCCTTGGTCTCTCCTCCTTATGGTCCATCTGGAAGCACCTGGCGAGTCCTTCTTCAGGCAATGCCCTGACAAGCCTCACGGAGAGCCCAGGGGCAAACTAGGGCTATACCTGCAGTGCCCCTGTGTCCCCTTATCTCCGTCGGCTGACCATGTGTTAGTCTCTGGGAGGGGATGAGAACAGACCAAATCCAGCTTCTGCTTCTTCTTCTCACTGATCATGCTCAAACGTTGACCTGGTGCTGTCATGGACTCTCCTTTCCTTTTAGTCTTTGCATTTGGTTAAGAAAAAGGATTCTTCATTGATGTCAGGCCAAACAGGAAAGCAATCATTTTCCTGACAAACAAATGTGTCAGAATCACCTCTTCCTGTGGGGTCCCACAAATGTTTTTCATGACCTCGGCTCTCTAACTCATGACGGGGTAGGGAATGTGCAAAGCTCTCTGACATCAGAAACTCCTCGCTGTTGTACCTTTATACAACTGACGACCTCTATTTGCCCACTGGCTTCTTTCAACAGGAAAAAATACATCCACATTTTTCCAGTGGCTCTCCCACTTGTACCTTTCGTAATTTTGAGCAAATCCATTCCAGTAAATTCCTGAGCAGGACCCTGTGGCAGAGGTCTTTTTCAGCTCCTGATGTGGCAGGTCTGAGGTGTATGATCTGTGAGGTGGCACACAAGGCAAGAAACCTGTTCGCATGGTGGATCAGCCTACAGAGAGAGGGAATCTGACAGGAGACTCATCACAGTGCAATGCACCATGAGTAAAAATGAACCACAATACCAGAGAAAAACAAAGAAAAAGAAAATAATCGCTGCTATGGCAAAGAGTGCTAAGAAAAGGCAGCTGCCCATCTCCCTGATCTGAGACAGAAATGCCTACTGTCCACCTCCCTGATTTAAGACAAAAGTGCCTGCTGCCTCAATCTGCACCTGTGATCTGTTGATAGGAGAAGGAAAGGAAGAATGTCAGAAAGACAGAAGGGATAAGAATGTTTACTGCACACACATACCTGCAAACATGCACAAGTAAAATGCTTGCAGTGGAATTTTCTATCTATGAGTTTTCAAGGCCTTTTCAGATTTCCTACCTAATTTTGGTCATCTTATAATATTGCTTTTATTCATAAGAAATTTTCTTCAAACATACTTTCTAATATACTTGTTTAATTCCTATTTAGAAGACCATGTAATTCCCCTCTCTAAACATGTAAGAAATTTTAATGAACTACACATAATTCTATTATATTAGGCAACAAAATGTAGGTCAATACAGGTTGATTTTTACAAAGAGATAAAATAAAAATAAACTATGTAGTACTTAGGGCAGAACAAATTAAACTAAGCAGAATAAAACTCTCAAATAAACCAAAAACTCAAAATAAATATTTAAGTTAAAATTTTTCTCAATGTACCATATATAGCAGTACACAAGTTATATAACAAAATCATACGACTCTGAAAGAAGTACAGTCCAGACCACCGAAATAAAGTAAATATCATGATAAAGGGAGTCACACAAATTTTTGGTTTTCCAGAGCATATAAATACATGTTTACACTCTACTGTAGTTTATTAAGTGTGCAACAGCGTTATGTAAAAAAAAAGGTACATACCTTAAGTTAAAAATAATTTATTGCTAAAAAATGCTAACCATCATCTGAGCCTTCAGTGAGTACTAATCTTTTTGCTGGTGGAGGGTCTTGCCTTGATGTTGATGAAAACACACTATTTGCGAAAGCCCAATAAAATGAGGTATGTTGGACTGAAATATAATCCAGTTCACATCAGAACTGGTTTCGACTAAGTTAACTTTAAGTCTCCAGACTGGGACAAGGTTAATGTCACCTGGCCAATCCTAGCAAAACCATCGGTGGGATCACACATCTAGCCAGTACAAACACACCAACTGTCAACATTAATTGCTGACTTCTCTAACTCATTAGTGAGTTAGATAGCATTTTGAGAAAACACAGAGCACTTGCTAATTAGCTTACATTTTAAAATTTAAATATTTAAATCCAGAATGTGAGAGTGATATTGGTTGAGGTGTTCAAGTACAAACTGGTCTGTCTGCATGGAGAGCAAATTAGTGAGAAGAAAAAGAAACGCAAAGAAGAATAACATTGTATCAGGCAGGATTGAAATCCTATTGGTCTTGTCTACTTATAATCTCATCGTAATGTGGCCTTTTACAAGTCTGAATTTTATACTCACCTAAACCTTTTTGCCCAGGGTTCTTGGCAAAAGTAAAAGTAAACTGATAAAAATCCTTAAACTTTACTGTGTCCTTAAGTTCTTGCTCCAATCTTGGCAGAAGAGCTTTCAGCTTTTCTATACTGTCACACCTGTGCCAAGAGACAGAAAGAGTGCTTTGTTACGGGTGGCAGACATGCCTCACCAATCTGGGCAGCTTCACTGCAATTTGGTGCAGCCTGAGACTCGGGTCTAAGGGTGGAACTCTGGTGGGCTCCTTTCTCTAGCTAAAAGGACTCAAAATAGTCTAAAATTGATTGTGGTGATGGCCACACAGCTTTGTGAATACACTAAAACCACTAATTTGTACACTTATAAACAAGTGAATTGTATGGCATGTGAATTACCTCTTAATAAAGCTGTCATTAAAAGAAAAAAATCGAAAACCAAAATTGCTTGCCCTCCTCTGTGTGAGTTGGAATATGGACATGATTTAACTCTGTGGTTTTGACCACATAGAGGCAAATGCCCTGAGATGACAGTGACAAGACCTCAAAGAACTGAGTCACACACTGCCAGCCCCTACCACTGCTACCCCTGTACTGTCCTACAATAGGAAAATAAACCTGTAGCCTTAAAGCTATTGTATCTAGGGGTTTCTTCGTTACAGCAGGTTAGATTTAAAACATCTAAGTTAGATAAAACACAACTCTATTGTTTTAAAATCGGATTGTCCTCCAAAGTCAGTAACCTTTAAGAATATTAAATAGTCTTTAAAGCAGTATATAGAATAGAGAAACATAAATTTTGTCACTTTTATTTTGACTGCACAGCAAGGAAGAGAACAAAAGTGGCACTTCATTTATCCAAGTAGAGCAGGGCTGAGGAAAGACAATGGAAAGTCCTGGAGCAGCTAGAAGCACCACGAAGTCCATGAACACACTCAGAGGCACAAATGCACAGCTTTAGGGAATGCCATGGGTGCTCCCGAGTGCGGCCCGTCCACATCAAGAATGGGCAGGCAGCAGCGCCTGGGGAGCAGCCACATGCTCTTCCCCATCACAGCCCCCTTCCTCCATGTGGTCGCTTCCTTGCTCTTCTTTTTGCTTACCATCAACCCAACAAGCATTCCTCGACAGTATTAGTTGGATATGTTTCTAAACTTTATAAATGAGAACTCATGGTGTATATTATTTTGTGTCTGGCTTTCTCTGCCAACATTATATCCGTGAGACTCATTCATGCTGACATGTGTCACTCTGGTTGGTTTATTTTCATTCTCATATACCATTCCATTATATTCATATTTTATAATTTATATATTTACTGTTAATAAATATTTTGACTTTTTTTTAGTTTTCTGGTTATAAAGAATGTTGTTCAACATGTTTCTATACATATATCCAAGCAAAAACATGAATGAGTTATGGTAGGCATACCTAAGAGTGGAACAACTGGGTCACAGAGTCTGAGCATTTTCAAGTTCATAAGCAAGGTCAAATAGTTTTCCAGTGATTGTCTCACTTCACACTCCCACCAGCAGTATACTAGTGTTCCTGTTGCCTCACATTTTCACTAATATTTGTGACTGTCTTATTTTAGCCATTCTAGAGAGTGAGTAGTGAGGTTCTATTTCATTGTTTTAATCTGCACTCCTCCAATAAATACGATTGAGCACATTCTCGTATTTTCACTGGCCATTTGGAAATCCTCTTTCGTGAGGTGCCTGTTCAAGTCTCTTGCCTATTTTCCATTAGGTTATCTTATTCTAATTGTTTTATAGGAATTTTTTATATATAAGGAATATAGGTCTTTTGTCAGTGTAGTATTTTTTTTTACTGTAATGTATTTTAACAAAATTATTGGGGGTGACCTAATCAAATAAGTTTCTAGTGTACATTTCAACAATATGTCACATAAATTGCATTGTGTGTTCATCACCTAATCAGTGAAATATTTTTAAAGTACTTCAGAATATGGACTGCCTTTTCATTTCCTTGATGGTATTTCTTGGTAGTTATTTTTAGTATAGTACTACTACTATCAATCTTCTTTATAGTGTTTTTTTTTTTTTTTTTTTTTTTTGGTGATGTTTTAAAACTTTTCCTACTACATAACCATAAAGATAGTCTCCTACATTGTCTTCTAGAGACTTCTGTTTTTAGCCTCTAAAAGACTGGGGATCTATAATCCACTTGGAACTCATTTTTATGTAGGCGTGTGGCAGGGATCAAGATGAATTTTTTTTCCCCATATAACTAGCCAATTCTCCCAGGACCATTTACTAAAAAGATGTCCTTTCTCTACTTCTCTCAAGTGCTACTTCTGCCATAAATCAAACATACCTATATATACAGATTTGTTTCTGGGCCCTCCATTCTGTTCCACTGGTCTGTTTATCTATTCCGGTACTCAATACTGTGTAGTCTTAGTGACTATAGCTTGAAAAGTCCTAATTATCTGGTAGAGAACATCTTCCCCCTCATTCTTTTTTTCTTTAAGAATTGTTGGCTATTCTTGACTGTGCATATTCATTTAAATTTAAAATCTGCTTGTCAAATTACACAGACATAAATCTATTACTTATTGGGGTTTTCATTGAGACTACATTAAATGTACAGATAAATTTAGGGATAAAACACTAAGTGTTCCAACGTATGAATGAGATATATTTCTCCCACTAGTCAGGTCTCCTGTCTTTCAGTGAGTTGTTTTCTCTGTGGAGGTAGCACACATCTTTAATTAGATTTATTCTAGGTGTTTTATATTTTTGATCCTACTGAAAATGACATATATTTTAAATTCACTTTGTTTTGTTGCATCGTTGCATTCAGTGTTTTGAAATATCAATTTTTGTTTGCTGACCTTGTGTCCTGCAGATTGACCAAACTCAAAGCTTGAAGCTCCAAAATCAAGATTATGTGGTATTAGATCCATGGGATATAATAGAGAATCCAGAAATAGAGCCACACATACAATCATTTTTGTTTGTTTGTTTTTACAAAGATGTCAAGGTATTTCATAAAGTTTATTCAGTCTACTTAAGAATCCTCAAGCCTCCAATGAATCGATGTAGGATTAACTGTAAAGGCAGATACTCTAACCACAGTCAACAGTTAACGGCCAGAAAAAAAGTGTTAAAAAATATAATTGAGCAGACACAAAAGCCAAAGTATGTTTTCAAGTTTAGTGCTATTTAGTACTAGAGGCCAACAGTCCTTTACATTCCTAAAAGCACTGAGGTTATCTCTACAGTATACTTTACTAATATACTAATAAGACTTTCATTTAGTATATAGCACTCTAATATTCATAAAATGCTTTCACCTTTAACTACCCTGTGAGATGTGGAGAGCAGTACCATTAACCATCATTAACTTGTAATCTTAAATTACATTCTATATACTCCATAGAAGAGAGCATGAAATTATGTAACACATTTTGGGACGATTCATACTGAAAATATTTAAAGTATGTTTAAGTTATGACGATAAGATAATAGACAGAAATTTTGCAAATTTTCTTGGACAGCATATTTCTAGACAATGCCTAAGAAATGCCAGTGTTTCTATAAGAAGCGCTTGTTTTCAAAATGTCTTATTTTGGAGAGATTTTAACAGATGGGATAATATATAGTATAATGCCAATGGAATGCTGCTTTATTAGGTTATTTTCCATTCTAAAACTACTGGTAATTCATCTAGGCTTTCCTAGGTGCAAAGAACCTGAAGAAATATGTTATTACATCACAGTAACGCTCAATTTTGTTTGTTTGGTTTCATACAAGCGCAAGGAATATGGTAAGATATCACTAGAAATAAAGGAAGTCTTGTAGAAACTGAATACCATCAATTCCAATTTTATTTTCATCTTGTGGGTCTAGACAAGGCTGACAAATATAACAGATTCATCGGTTTAGTGGAAACAACAAATGTTCTATTTTTTACCTGGAATGCTGTAAGCACATGCCTTAAGAACATGTTTACCTAAGGCTGTCAAGCTCCTTCAGAGCTAAAAATAAGCTAGTTTAAGTTGTCAACACTGAAATATCAGAATATCAGCAAGTCAAGCAAGTTGGCTTTTACATGACCTCATGAAATAGTTCAGTAAGCTTAATGATTAAAAGACATTTATGTTACATGCTTTTATTGACTTCTCTGACTTATCTGACAAGTGAGAAACATCCCATTATTAATGAAGCTTTTATTCTAACCATATAGATAGAACAGTGAAGTATTATAAGCAAAAATCAAAATCACATTTTATTAATGTTTAATATAGTAACATATTAAATTACACATTTAGTATACAGTATTATAAACTAAACAGAATGGCTGAAAACAAAAACACCCTGATATTTACTGTCAATTCAAAACTGGGAAAAAAAATTAAAAAGTAAAAAATAAGTTACAAAAAGTATTAATATGAATAAAATTATTAAACAAAACTTTAACTGGAATTTAAAGAGAAAACAAAGGCTTAAAGGTTTAATATAGTGCATGTAGATAAGAAATTTATAAGGTACACAAAGAATTTATATTGATATGAAATTAATACTGTTTGCTGAAAAATAATTGTTGAAAGTATCTTCCTTTCTGAAAAAATTTAAACTTAAATTTTAAACTTTAAATTGAGATCAATTTACTTACCCAAGCTCCGTCATGCCATCTACAAATTCCTTTTTGCTAAATTCACATTGAGTTGCTGCCCTGAATTTCCATGCTATAACCAAAACGCTGATACTAGTAGGATCTAGGCTTAAATCATCACAAAACTGCTGAATCCCATCAATTCCAATTTTATTTTCATCTTGTGGGTCTATAGTAAAAATCAAGGGAAAAAGAAGTCACACTATTTTGGAAAGCATTACTAAAATGGGTTGTTAGAATCATACACCTACTACATAATTCTAGCAAGAGTGTTTCAAATACGTCAATCAATAGACTGCAATTTTCTACTCTGTGTGAAAGACAAAATAATCATTTATCCAGAAAATACTCCTATTTCTAGGTTTCTGGGCTTTTGCAGAAAAAAATCACTGAAACTTCTTTGAGAAGACTTCATCATTAAAAAAAAAATTAATTTCCCTAAAGTAAAATAAAATTCAAGTTTACAAAATTTTAGTTTGCCTAAAGGCAAATTTTTACAAAAAATACTTCCTTGGTAAAGTAGTTATAATATTTCAAGTTTCTATCACAACCCTACCAAAGCAAAAGATTGATGTTTTTCTTTTAAAAGTGAAGTCATTTGCTATAGTTCTAATGCTACTATACGATACTTATTTTCAAAATCATTTAGTTTATGCATCCACATTTAACAGCTTAGAAAATTAGGTCAACAATTAACTAAGCCAAACAAATTTAAAGTGTACTAAAGCTTAATTTAAAACAAAGTTCATTTTTTTGAGAACTACAAGTCTTTTTTTAACCACAGAATGTTTTTGGATCAAGATTAAAAAAAAAAAGAATGCAATTTTCAATTCATTTTCCAGATCTAAATAGATCAAAATATACACACGGTATTCTCAAAAGTAAAAAATGAACATAAATAAGAATTTAAAGCCAAGTTTAAAACCAAGGGAGTTATTCTGTTTGGGTTAATATGTTTAAATAAGGGTTGATTTTTTTTAAGTTTTGGAAATATAAGGATTAACCTTAGAAACTGCTAGAAAGAAAAAATAAATCAACTCTTGAATCATTGTCACCTCTCCCATTACAGCACAGATTTGACATTTGATATGAAATTATAAAGCCTGCTGAGTGATTTGGATTTGTATATATTCATTATACAGGCTTATTTTTGCACTATGACTGTATTTTGATAGGGAGGCTCCATTTTAGGTACTGATTTCAATAAAAATAACAACTTTCCCAATCTCCAACACCAAGGTTTCTTCGCTAAGAGCTTTCCCCCAAAGCTTATGCAACAGCGAAAGTTATTTCAGGTCACAACACTACTATGCTGTTAAGAGAAGGATGACTTTAACCCTCAAGTCCAAATTATTTTTATGATTTGGTATTGTTCTTAAACAACTTTCTCACCACAAATATTCTAGCCTAGATGGAATTGTTTGGGGAAAAAACACTGTATTCACAAGTGTAGCCACCTGGCCACGACCCTATGCCATTGATGGCTGCCCTGCCACTGGTGGTCAACTCATCAGATTCTGCCCAGAACAAGTGAGGGAGAGCACACTACCAATTAATCTTTAGACTCCTCTCTTCTCATCCTACCCGCAACCAATACAGATTAACAATCACAGTTCCATTTAAACTGATTGGATTTTGCAGGAAGAGTAGGAACAGTATATTTGAGGCCTTTGGAAAATGGCATCAGAAATTCAAGAAATATAACATTCGTTCTGTTCCCTAGAGATAAAAATGAGTTCTCTCTGTCTGCCCTTGTTGTCGCCCCTTACCTTTGTACCTGTTATACAGCTGCTCCAGCTTCTTCTTGTCCACTGCGTTTCTCATGGATTCCTTGTGGAATGAGTCTGGGTTTTGAAAGAAGTTGTCAGTGGCCACGTCTAGTTTCCACTCATTCTGTGTTAAGCAGTAGATGGCAGTTCTTTCACCAGCCTGAGTAAATGCCATAAACTGGCGGACCTTGTCCTTCTGAGATGATTTAAGCTTATGCTTTGGGATGCAAAAGAAGCAGGAAAGCCAATGAAGCGAATCCAGAGGTTTGTTTCAGCATTCTATTACTAATGCCTATATTTTAACTGGACATAGTTTTTTCTTGTTGGGTGACTCAACTTCACTTCAGAATTACAGGAAGACAAAGCCTTGTTCTTCATCAGTTAAAAAGGCTGCACAGTCTTCTGAAAATTGAAACAACAGCATCTATATAGTAACAAATATGCAAAATCTAGTCTTCAAAAATTATAATTAATATTTTATATAAAATACAATTTGATCTCCACCTAGTTCAATTTGCATTAAGTACATATTATGTTTTCTCTAAGTTTCAGTAAAATTCTTTTTTATAACACACATGCAGCCTCCTGATGAAATGAGGCCGGATGTGTGACCCAAGGCCTGACCACATCACCACTGACCATCTGCAGGGTCTTCTTTGGCTTCAGTTAATTCCAGGCTCTAAGGAACAAGAGGAGGACTTCCCAATTGGGAAATATCATTGTTTTAAGTTTTTCCCAGTTTAAAATCAGCAGAAACACATTGATGTAAACATATACACAGAATTAAAAAGTGTTAAAAATAATTTATGAAAATTCCAAAGCAGGCACAAAAAGCCTATTAATGACTAAATGATGATACTAATAACAAGAATATCTGTGTACATGAGACAGAAATAAAATAGAAAAATAGGGCAGAGGCTGTGAGTAGATAGTAAATAACAAAACTGCCAAGTAACTGTACTATATATAGTATATAATGAAACAAAATAACATCCTAATACATCCAGATTTAGGATGGTTAAGTTTCTATTTATCTAAAGTAACCTGATGAAAATGACACCAGAAATAAAAGTGATTCACTAATTTCTGTAAATTAAAACAGACTCTATAATTTATGAGATGCTAATGCTTTGCACATAAGTGAAAAAGTTTTACTTAAAAGAATTTATACTCGATCTTGTTAAAAAAAAGAGACAGTTTGCAGAAACACAGAATTATAACTTACAAAAATATGTAAATGGAAAACAAGATATAAATGAAGAAACTGAGAGGAGGAAAAAGAGGAAAATAAGAAAGCCAGGGATATGATACAGACATGCATAGCATATACAAGAGCTGAAAGTGAGCTGAAAATTAGGCTTTGAGTTGCCAAAGCAAAAAATAAAATGGGATTAGTTAAGAAAATCTGTTTTTATAAGATTTAAAACCTACCAGTGGCCCAGAAGTGGCACAGCTCTTCCTGGCACTGAAACCTGAAGGAAGTGTCTCCTGTGGCTGTTCATAAAAGGGCAATGAGCAGTGTCCCCTTTGTACCAGACCAACTCCTCCCCAAAATGCCAACAATAAACAGCAGAGGAAGCTTCCAGAGTTTTTTCTTAAGGCATCCCTCAATGGATGCTGATGCCAAGATAGCAGAGTACAATTCAGCAAGGGAATACAATAATGCAGTCCAAATACACTGTTTTCCAAGTATGGTCTGGGGGCCCCAGTGTCCTAAAACCATTCAGAGGGTCCATGATAACAAAACTATCTTCATAAGCCACTCTCTGACTTTCTCACTCTCATTGGTGTACAGCAGAGGCTTCCAGAGGCTACATCGCTTTTGATATCACAACAGACTGAATGCGGAAGACATGAGAACCTTTTATTAAGCCAGACATTAAAGATATTTGCAAAAATGTCATGTAAATGGGTCTATTGTTTTTTTTAAGTATGTCCATATTTTTAAGCTTTCCAATTTAATTTCTAATGTGGTACATATGATGGCTACAACCCACATAAGCAAAAGCTTTTTGGGGGGGTCCCAATAATTTTTTAAAGTGCATAGGGGACCTGGGACTATAAAGTTTGAGAACTGCTGATCTAGGGTAACAGAAAATTAACATCTTGGCTACTTAGAACAATGATGATCATTTGGGGTCTTGGGTCCCTTTGGAATCTGATAAAAGTTTACGGATCCTCTCTCCAGGAAAACATATATGGTACACACCTGTGCATGTGGTTTTGCATAAAATTTCAGGGTTTTCACAGAATGTTTAAGCCCATCTGTTGGTTCCTTGGAGGGTAGGGGAAAGTGGAACTCAGACTTTAAACCAATAAGCTAGATCAGGAGTCACTGGTCTCTACTGGGGCTACTCTGCCATTGCAGAAAAGCAGCCATAGGAAATTTGCAAATTAGTGGATATGCTGTGCACCAATAAAACTTTATTTACAAACACAGGAATCTAGTCTTTGGTCTGTAGTATATAATCCTGATCTAGATTCTAGGAAAATACATGGAATATATTTTTACACTTTATTTCCTGAAATTGAGCCTTTGAAAGGAACTAGAGAAAGGGTTCAAGGTATATTCTCTGAGGTCAAATTTAGCTAAATTAGGGCAGATCTCAGAGGTCTTGAGAGTAAGCTGACAAAAATAAAGCTGGCATCTTTTTATAAAGTTGATAGCCTCCTTAAGGGAGGGTGGGCAAAGCCAAGGGTTATCTCAGAAACCTTAGGATATAGACAGATGTTCAGCCCCAAAATGGTACACTATTAGGAATAACCATGATATCTTCATTATGGGAATTGCCATCAATGCTAGATTTTAAAATTTTGTCATAGTTGTGAAACAAAATTTGGTATATACATGCAATGAAATTCAGCCATAAAGATGAATAAAGTACTGATGCTACAATGTGAGTGAATCTTAAAAACATGCTGAATGAAAGAAGTCAGTCACAAAAGGTCACATATTGTATGATTCCATTTATATGAAATATCCAGAAGAGGCAAGTCCATAGAGACAGAAGCAGAATGCTGGTTGCCAGGGGCGGGGGTGAGGGAGGAATGGGGAGTAAGTATTAATGGTTGTGGGGTCTTTTTTGGGGTAATGAAAATGTTTTGGAACTAGATAGAGGTGGTGGTAGCGCAATGTTGTTAATATACCAAACACAACTGAATTGTACATTTTTTAATAGTTAATTTTATGTTATACAGATTTTATGCAAAAAAAAATTCAACATAGCACCTTTAGAACCTCTAAGATGAACTGACAAGGTAATACACTGTGAAGTAACTGAATTATTTAACCAGCTTTATACAACTGATAGATCGACACCAAGTAAGTGTTGACAGACCCCTGGAAGACATGATAATGCCTGATCTTGAGGTACTTTTATAATCACCTCCTGAAGCCTTTCCTAACATGTGACAAAATAGTTACATCAACAGTGTAAAGAAGAATACTTTCTGAAAACTCTAGAAGAGAAGGTGCAGGAGTATTTAGATCTAGGCCACACAAGTGGTTTGAATTGGTACTATGTTAAGTTACAAAATGGGGAGAGTGCAGATAGAGAAACAAATCAGATCCCTCTCGGATATATTCCAAGCGCCTGATATGTCATAAGACAGATCCTAAAACTTTGAGCCACAAAGTGGTAGCAAAGTGCTGATTCTGAATGAGCAACAGGAGCCATGTGTCTAAGCTTAGCCCATAACAAGTTTCTGGCCAGAATCAAAAGGGAGGGGACTGTCATTAAAGTTGAAACAATTTACAAGTTTCTCCATAAAATAAGTCATTGAAATAATAATCATTAAGCTAAGTCTAAAGACGATATATGCAATTTGCAAGCTGTAAGTTGCAATTTGCAAAAAGGAGAACTGGCCTAAAGCTGTCTAAAAGAAAAAGCCTCATAAACTAAAAAATTATAGAGGAAAGAAGAAAACATTGACCTATTTCGACAGGATGAAATTCATGTAAAATTAATACAGGTCCATAACCCTTTCAGCTCTGATGACCTTCACTGAGACCACATCAAGAGAATAAAATTATTAATGGCAGCTTTTCAAGGGGAGTGGAATTTCTATGTTTCATTGTTTTACTCTGTTAAAATGCACAAAATTCTTGAAATAAAAATTTAGATAATCCAGTAGAAATATCAAATAAAAATCTCTAACCTATGGAAAAAGTCTCAAATATTTTCACTGTGACCTTGTGAAAAATCACTTATATAATCTGGGCACCGAGACTGACTACACATAAAATTTTTTTTTTAAAAAAAGTTATTTTTACAATGCCCTTCCACTTAATACAACAAAATCTTCTCTTAGGATCAACTTACAAGGGGCTGCCAGGCAACTATATTGATCAAAATAGTTACATAAACTTGGTCACTTTGACTTCGTTTCCATATACAGCAGGCTGCAGGTGGTGTTAAATTCAAGTGTCTCCTTTCACACTCTAAGATCTTCAACCTCTGCAGTGGTTGCACAGTCTTTTTCTGTAAGTTAACCTCCTGTCCACCTAGCCTTTTCCCTTAACAGCTGGAGAGAGTGGTCTCTGCCTGTTGAAGTGGGCTCATCCTGCCTGGGCAGTGCACCTGCACTAGAGTTATCAACCTGAGCTAGAGTTATCAAGAGCCTTCTGGCTGTACTGCTGACTGTCCCCATCCTTGGTTTCTATGACCCCTTCTAGTCTTTTTGTTTCTCTGACCATCCCTTCTTCATCTTCTTCTTGGCTTTTCTTCCCACTCTAAAGTTCTGTCCTCATGCCTCCACTCTTTCCCCTATAAATTCTTTCTGGACTATTTCTGTCTTGTTTGAAAGCCCCTCACCGGCTCCCACTACCATTAGGACAAAGACTCACTTTTCTTCCTGTGCCCTAGGAGACTACAATCTGGTTCCAGTTCTCTCACCAGCCTCCTACTGTGTCACTTTTCCCTGGTTCTCTGTGCTGTAGCCAGACAGGTCTTCACATTCCTGGAACATACCATTTCCTACCACCTATTCTGTTCTTTCCACCTGGAGTACTGCACATATCTGGCTGCTCCTCTCACCCCACTCCTTGAAAGTTCAGCTCACGCGGTATTACTTTAGCTAAGCTTTCACTGCCTTGGCACCTGACACCACTCACCCACCCCATCACATGGGTTCCTGGAACCTGTGCCTCTCCCTAGCACTTATCTAAACTGTAATAAAATAGTTGTGTTTAGTGTCTTTCTTCCCTGCGAGGACATCAGCTCCATGAATACCAAATCTGCATCTGTCTTGCTCACCATCAAACTCCCAGCATCTTGCACACTACCTTCCTTTACACTAAAACCTCTGAATTTATGGAATAAATGATGAAACCCAAAGGCTACCATGGTTTCCACTCCATTTCAAAGTAACTACATTTCCAGAAATGGCCCTTTTGAGCTTCAGGTCCATATCTCCAACCAACTATATGATTACATGATCCCTCTATTTCTCTCCCCCACCCCCATTACTGTATCGTTTTCCCATACAAATCTGCTCTTCTCTCTATATTCTCCACTTTAGTAAATAACATCACCATCTGCTCAGACGCCCAAGCTAGGAACTGCTGAATCTTTTCTTTCCTTTATTCTTCTTTCCTTCTTCACCCCTCCCTCCTCTTATCTCCCTTATTCCTACAGACAATCTTTGGTTCTAGCCCTTGCCTTTTCTTCCCTAAATTATTAAAACAGCTTCTGACTTGCACTGAAATACTAACCCCCTCCAATCCAATTCCTATCCTCCTGGCGAAACACTTTTTAATAAAATACAAACATGATCAAATCACACACATCCCTATTTCTTGAAGACCTTCTATGGCTCCCATTATCTTCTGGATAAACTCTACACTCAGCAGGAAATACAAGGCCCTACTTGTGCAGTTCTGCCATTGTCGACCCTGAACTCCACGTTCCAGCCACACAGAAATACTGGCAATGTTCAAAGGCTCTATCTTGTCTGTTTCATCTCTGACAGGATGCTGCGTTTGCCCTAAACGTCCCTCCCTCCTCGTTCACCTGGCAGCTCGTGCTTCGGTGAAGCACTGGTCGGAGTCCCTCTGCTCGACCTGTGCCTCCAACCCGTCAAACCAAACGCTGCACTTGGGTCACTGGATGGGTCTCGCTCAGAGCCGTGCAGGTTCCCACCTGCGTGCCTCCCCACCTCCAGCAGCGCCTCCGCGAAGGAGAGCGGACCGCGACCTCGCAAGTCTATGACCTTCGCGCCCGGTGCTCCCCGGCTCGGCCCCGGCCCTCCGACCCCGGAGCTCCCCTAGCCCCGGGTGTGCAAGAAGGGCCAGGCGGAAGGCGACACTGCGGGCCACCTACCATTCTCTCCGGCGCTCCCCAGCTTCCTGCCGGCCCAGCCGTCTGCGCAGGAGCCCCGGCCGCCTCCTGCTCCAGTCCAGCCACTCCGTCCTCGTCCTCAGAGTCGGCTCCCGGGACACACGCCCCGGGAGGGGCGCAGGGGAGGTGGCGACAGGTCCTGCCGACGGAACTCCAACTCCCGGCGTGCACCAATTCGCCCGGGAGCCAACCGGACCCAGGCCCCGCCCCCTTCCCTCCCCCACTCCGACGCGCATAGCGCTCTCGGGGACCGGCAGGACCCGCACGCGCCTCCTTCTCCTCCTCCGACTCCGAAGTGCGTGGGCCACCCAGGAGTCGACAGTTCTCAGGCCCGCCCTCCTCCTACAAATCCCATCGTGCACTGCGCAGCCCGTGGGCCAACAGTATGCGGGTACTCCTTACCTTCCTACAAATCCCGACGAGCACCGCGCCTCCCCAGGCCGACGGAACCCTGCCCCACCCTCTTAAAGGAGCCGTGACTCCGTCCTAGCCTCGGCCGCGGAGAGCGCGTTCGGTTGAGGGGTCGAGCAGCCTGGGCCCTCCCAGTGCCCGCCCCGGTCCCTGTCCCTGCCCCAGGGCCGGCACCGCTGCCTGCGAAGGGATGCGGGAAAGCCGCGTTCCTGTCCGCCCCTCACCTCCTGGCGCCGGAGAGCCGGGCCCAGGACGCGCGCCCTCCGGAACGTCCCGGTGAGCGCTGCGTGGGGTTCGGGCGAGAGGCTCGGAGCCTCGGGTCCTGCCGGAAGTTCGGGCCCTCGGGGCTCGCTCCCGGGGGTCTCCCCTTCCCCGGGTCTCCCCTGTTCTTCCTCTCAAGGGTCTGTCTCTCAAACCCGGATCCTTCAGATCGCTAAGCACCGCTCTCCGTGTCTCCGCCTGCGCGCGCGTCTGGCCCTGCGGTGTGTGAGGGTGATTGTTCAGCTTCCTTCACAACCTCTTGTAAAGACAGATGGACCTGGTGGTGGACCCCAGGATTCTGTTCAAGAAGATCTGATGGGCCAGTGATGGGACGTGCAGTCTTTATCCGTGAAGTTGGGGAAGCGACCCAAGTCAGTGGTTAAACGACTGGGTGGGTTTACAGACCCCCAGCCGGGCTGCATAACTTAGGTGTGAACTTCTTGTTGTAGCCGGTCATATAAACAGGCTCACACACAAGACCTAACGCCTTCTGTGTGCTTCATCCGTTAATTATATTGATGTACTGACTGTCTGTTCTGGGCCAGCTCCCAGGAAAGACAGGGCATACCCACTGATGGCTGGATTTCAGCGGCCAGTTCACCTTCCCGCACGTGAACCCGGGCGGAGGAGAGTGCCAAGGTGGATCCTTTACTCCTCCCCCGAAAGAATTCTTCTTTGCAGGTCCCTTCTTATTTATTCCCTCCCACCCCGCACGTCCGCTGTTCTGGCTGTAAAGAAAGAACAATCGCTGGTCGCAGACTTCCAACCCTCTTCATAGGCCTTGTGTCTCAGTCCGTTTTGGACTTCACCTAATAGCACCTGAATAAATATAATTTTAAATACACTTTGTAACACTGTTAAGCTCTGACGTTCACATATTATTAGGTGGTATCATGATCTAGGTATAAGGTAGCTCAGCATTTTCAGAGTTTTACATTTTTATAATTATTCACTGGATCAGAGTATTTTACAGGTTCATCAATTTTTAAAAAGTAGTGTCTCAGTGATTGGGTTAGTCAATGGAATATTTGTTTTTTATGCAGTTTAACAATTAAATGCCTTAAAGATTTTTAATGTTCGTTAAAGTTTTCTTTCTCCTTCCCTCCTCTCAACTCATTCTCCAGTTCTTTTACTAATTAGATGAGAATCAACCATAAAATGTATTTACAGGATTATGAGTGCATTATCTTTTAAGAAATATACTTTGCATTATTTCATTTGTTAAAGTTTAAATCCTCCCGAAATTATATTGAGGTGTAGATTATTTGTTGGAGTTTCCTCGCTTTTTAAGACCTAAAAGTGTTGGTGTCATGAAGAAATTCTAATTTTGAACTACTTAACTACAAATCTTCATATTTTCCCTTTTTCAGGAAAAGCTAAATAACTAGCACTGGACTTGTTAACCCTCAACCTGCCATACTCACACTGCTTGCTCCCAATTTCCTGTCTGTAGCCCAGGCACCAGGTGAGTACCTCCCACACTTGCGGCCTGGGTTCAGCTGGGTGGACAGGGCTGGCACCATTGGTGGGCAGTAGGGAGAGCTGTGGGGAGTGGAGTTAGAGACTAGCTGGTGTGGCCTCTGCTGCACTTGTGTGGTGAACAGTCTAGACTCTCAGCAGTTTGATCTGGTAAATTTGAGGCAGTGTGTCTGGAAAGTCTTGAGAAAGAGAGACAGTGGAGGGACCTATGGTTGCACATGAGCAAGAGGCTGCGTAGCAGAGCTATGAGATTTTCAAATATTAGCCAATTACATAAAATTGAAAAACAGGAGCTGCTTCTCCCTCATTCTCCCCTCCCCTTTCGGCCTCCCCATCCCTTTCCTTGAAAGGACTGCATGACCCTAGGGCTCTAGGCTCTGTGCCTCCTAACAGCAGATGTCTATGGAGATAGTCTCCTCCATTCCCTGCAGTCACATTACCTAAAGTTAGAGGTGTGTAGGAGAAATCTTTAACTTTGGTGACTTGGCTCTGGGAAAGCCTGATCTTAGACTATGTTATTGTGCTTTGCTTTGAGTTTTTTTATCCAGTAAATTATATGTGATATTTCTGAATTATTAAAAATTCTCAATAGAATGAGTAATTGATTTTTATGTAAAATAACAGTGAATTGAAAGTATTGGAAGTTTTTGGTTTGTGTCAGGTAGGCTTAATGGTGAACCCATTTGCCTTTTTATTCTAAATCATTTAAGACATTACAAATATTTTTCTTCATCAAATAATCGCGTCAATTTTAAAGTAAGTTTTGGGATTCCTGTTCTGCATTTATTAAAACCAGCAGAACCCATTAGAAATTTGGGAAAATTGGGGATATGTATTTTAATTAATGTTGGAATATGTATAAATAAGAACTTTGCAGGAGGGGTTGTGCTCATTGATTCGCTATTTCTCTAAATGAAAAGTAATCCAGTTTTACTGTACTTGAGGCATCTTGTTTTACTGTACTTGAAGCTCTGTTTTAGGGCATTTCGTAGTTTAAAATATAAAAAATGTCATGGGCATGGTTTCCATTGCTCTGCAATGTAAATGGTGATCATTACACATAATAAGGACCTAGTGGGAAACAATAAGCATTTATATAGAATTTTTAAAACTTTATTTTGAGATGATTATAGATTCACATACAGTTGTAAGGAATAATACAGAGAAATCCTGTAGACCCTTCACCCAGTTTTCCCCAGTGATAGCTCCTTGCAAAACTATAGTATAAGCAGGAGATTACATTGATAAAATTCATCCACCTAATTCAGATTGTACCAGTTTTACATACATTCCTCAGTGTGTGTCTAGATTTGCACATTTCTGTCACATGTAGATTTGTGCGGCCACTACCACTGTCAAGACACGGAACATTTCTGTCCCACAGAGTCCCTTCTGTTGCTTTGTTATTGCCACAGCTACCCCCTCCTCCTTCCTGATAATTACTATCTATTCTCCAGCTCTACAGTTTGTCATTTTAAGAAAGTTGTATAAGTGGAATCGTATCGTGTGTGTGATAAGCTCTCCTCACTCAGCCTTCAGATCTTCCTAGGTTGTACATATCAGTAGTTCAAAATATGGAAATTTGGAGAATTCCTTATAGAAAGAACAAACTTAAAGTGTCTTTTTGTTTAATTAAAAATAACAATAATAAAAAACACTGAATCTAAAAATGTTTACTACTTATTCAAGAAAAAGCATGCTACAATTTAGTAGTTCATTGGATTTGGTAGCTAAGTTTGAAGAGAAAATAAAATGAGTTTATGGAAAAGGAATGATTCATATTTTAAGGTTCTATAAATATCAGTTTCATGTTGATGATAAAAGCTTATTTCAGTGGAAATAGTTTGACTACAACTAAAATTCTCAAAGTTGTCTCATAAAAATTAATAACTCTCTTGGGTATTATAGGTAGAGGGATAAATTTCATTTCAGGAACTTGTTTGAGAAAAGAACCAGAAGCGTACAGAGGGATGTTACGCACAAACTATGCAGGAGGTTATTTTTCTGAAGTTTAAAATCCATAAGAGAGTCACTTTTAGGGGAAGCATTAATGAAACATCTGAAATTTCTGCCTTGGTTCTGAAATGGATACTAAAAGTGTATACTTCTGAAGTACAATTGAATTCTTTCTCTTTTGGAGCAATAGATGCTTAGCAATTAAATGAGTCATTAAAATAACAGATCAACTATATTGCTAGGTATTACTATGACTAGTTAATCCTTTATTTACTTTTAAGGTGGAAACATTTACTTACAGTTGTATTTAAACTGTAGCAACAGCAAGTTCTCCTTTATCCTACCTTGTTAGAAAGTGAACTATTTAAGGTAAGTGAATTTTCTGTGTAATATTAGGAGCCGAAGTGTCTAAAATTGTACTAACATTGAACAGTTTCCTGAATTTTTAACCAGAATATAGTCTTCTCTTAGTGACTTTTGATTGTCATTCTGAATATTGGTGGCTCTTCTGCTCTCTAGTAGTGGTATTTTCAGGATCTGTTGAAGTGCATAAAAACAGTTCACCTCTTAGGTTACTTGGGCTGCTAGTCTTTGCTGAGTTCTCGTGTTTCTTTTTCCTAAACTCTGTTTTGTCTTCACTTTCTGTTGGCTGTCATTTCTTGCTCTGGTTAGAATTCTATCTCTAGAAATACCACCTTTTTTTATTTTTGCTGCATCTAATCTGCTTTGCCTCGGAAACCAGATTAAACTGATTAGAACTGGGATTACCAGTTAAAGTATAGTTATATATTTTAGTAAACATTTCAAGGTAGGGGAAATATTGGGATATTTGACAGTCGAGTAGGAATTCCTAACAGGGTAATCCATTGGATGCTGCTATTAAGAATGATTAGGTAGTATATATGAAAGTTTTGTTTCCTTTAGCTACAAATCCTGTGTAAATTAGGTTTGTTGTGTTTTCTTTTTGGCCTAACTACTTGTGCCCAATGCATTCCTAATTGCCAGGTTCAGTGTATATTTTTTAGGGTATATCTTACTGGCCTCTCTTGGATTTGTTACTTCTTCCTTCTTTAGTCTATTTTACTACTTCTGAGGTCATTCTTTCTTAGTGACCTTCTGACACAGCTGCCCCTGCTCCTTGATAAGGCTCTCCTCTGGGGGACACAGCCCTACCTATTGCTTATTATAATCTTTTCACACCACAGCTGCAGCTCCCACTGCTGCCTACACTGAAACCTTCATTTCATCATGTCCAGGGTCCTGTGTGTGCTTCACTTACCAGGATAAATTCATATATATTGCTTGAAGTCTTCCTAAAGAGAGAAAGAGATGGAGCCTGAATTTGGATGACTGAAAATGTTCGAACATTTCATAAAGCCCTAAGATCTAAATGTTATATTTTGAGAGATCTAAATGTTATATTTTGAGAGATCTTTTTTATCCTCGATATCTTGTTAGCACCTAACTGTAGACTGACTTTTGAAATTTAGAAATTTGGCAAATTCCAAATAATTTTTGAAAGCAAACAATATGACAAAGCAAGCTAATAGTAGCTCAAAAGATTTCGTTTCTGAAATGATACAGAGCATGTTTCCTCCAAGTGGTTCACTGATTTGTGAATTCTCTGGCTTTTGATACATGGACCCTCTAAATAGAGTTGTTTTTTTGCACATGATAGATTTAGTAGATACATGAGGCCTGGTTTTTCTTTAAAAATATTGCCTTTACATTCAGATGAAAGCTTTAATCTCAATTCTTTACCAGGAACCATACTTTACCATAAATATTTAAAATCAATATTTGATTTTAACCTAAGTGCAATAAATAGTTAAGATGTTATTATTAATCTAGGAAAAATAACATTTTCTTCAGAACAGTGATAGTTTCCTGGATATAATTATTTAATACTTTAATTCTGATCTCAGTAGTAATGAATCATCATTCAACTATATGTGACAATAAGCCTCTTTTTCAGCTGAAAATGTGTATCTAAAATGCAAGCTCAACTTAGCAGAAATCTCTGGACTGCCTTGCCCTGTCCTCTAAAATTGGATCATGAAGGTATTGGAAAAAAACTATTTCTGGGTGTTGCTTCCATTACTTCATTTAATAGCAAATGCTGCAGAACATGAAGAGGTAGCAAAACACGCCATCAAGTTACACCGAGGCAAAGGGGCAGCTATCACACAGAAGAAGCAATGGGTCCTAGATGGTTGCAGAAAGTTATCTGGGCTTCTTCGCCAAAAGACTGTGGTTCTTAACAAACTGAAAAATGCAATCAGAGCAGTGGAAAAAGACGTTGGCCTGTCGGATGAAGAGAAACTGTTTCAAGTGCACACGTTTGAAATTTTCCAAAAGGAGCTGAATGAAAGTGAAAATTCAGTCTTCCAGGCTATCCATGGACTCCAGAGAGCCCTGCAGGGAGATTACAAGGACGTTGTGAACATGAAAGAGAGCAGCAGGCAGCGCCTGGAGGCTTTGAGAGAGGCTGCCATAAAGGTTAGTCCTCATCTACCGAGAAAAAACAATTCACACTCTGAGCTAGAAAGTAGAGGAAAGAGAAAAATACAGTGCTGATGCTTCAGCAGGTGTGATCTGTCAGGGCATCTGTTCATAATCAAACACATAGAGAAAATCATGTGTAGGGGAATCTTTTCCTTTTGCATACTATTTTAGCATATTTTATCACTTCTAGAAGGAGTCATTCTTTAATGCTTTTCTCTATTGTGAAATCCTCGGGTGATTAAAATAGTTACTGAAGTTATTCCAATAAACTGATGTGGAAATAAATATATGTTTGTAATTGCAATCAACATTTTGAGTTTCTGACAAGAATTTTTTTTTTCTGACAAGAATTTCTGTGTGAAGTTTGATTTTCTTTTTTCTTTTTCATTTTTAATTAATTTATGATTTTCTTCAACATCCATATACTAAAAACAGAATATTAAAATATTAAATGGATATATGCATTTGAATTAAAGATTTTGATGAAGTACACTTTTAAAATGAAAAATATTACTATAGCAGGTGTGATATTACATATATAATTTTTTTTCAAACCATCTATTATGTGCCAGGCATTTTAAATATGTAAAATATCATTTCCTCTTCATAGCTGAAAAAATAAAGAAGATATTGACTTATTAAAACCTTCTTTACCAAAGTATGGTTATTTGGGATGGAAATACAGTCATGTGCCACATAATGACATTTCAGTGATGGACTGAATATATGACAGTGGTCCCATAAGTTTTTAACGGAGCTGAAAAATTCCTATCGCCTAGTGCTGTAGCTGTCGTAGCATCTGAGCACAGCATATTACTCATGTGTTTGTGGTCATGCTGGTGTCGGTAAACCTACTGCACTGCCAGTCATGCGAAAGTATAGCACATACAATTATAGTAGTAGGCTTTGTCAGCTAGGTTTGTGTAAGCACAGTCTATGATGTTCACATGATGACAAAGTCACCTAACGACACATTGCTAGAATGTATCTCCATCATTTAGTAGCTCATGGCTGTATGGTCATGGGATAAACGGCTAAGTCAGGGTTTTTGGCCAACTCGATTCAGTCATCTTGTCTATTTTGTGTGTTATTCATGTTAGAAACAGACCATGATGCTGTCCTCTAAACAAGTGTTACTGCCTTGCCAGAGTCTCTTGGACAGTTAAGACATTAAAACTCCTTGGTTTTAAAGAGAGATACAGTAGTCCCTTTTTATCCACAGTTTTGCTTTCCACAGCCTTAGTTACTCTTGGTCAACTGAGATCTGAAAATGTTAAATGGAAAATTTCAGAAATAGACAATTCATAAGTTTTAAATTACACACTGTTCTGAATAGTGTGATGAAATATCGTGCCATCCCACTCCATCTCACCTGGGACGTGCATCATCCCTTTGTCCATGGTGTCCACAACGTGTATGCCACCTGCCCCTTAGTCACTCAGCCATCTCTGTTATCTGATCAACTGTCTCTGTATAGCAGTGCCTGTGTCCAAGTAACCGTATTTTACTTACTAATGGCCCCAAAGAACAGAGTAGTGGTGCTGGCAATTTGGATATGCCAAAGAGAAGCCATACAGTGCTGCTTTTAAGTGAAAAGGTATGTGTGTATAGGAAAAAACATGTAAGATTTGATGCCATCCACAGGTTCAGGCTTCCATTGGAGGTCTTGGAATGTATCCCCCAAAGATAAGTGGGGATTACTGTACTTAGAGGTAGTTTAACTGTAAAATAGAGAACATGAGTTTGAGTGACATTGAACCAAATATGCATACTTTCTACAACTTGAATGAACAACATTTCAGCTTACACTGGTGCTTGCCTTGTATCTCTGAGATAGTCCAGGTATTGATAGCCCCCAGCTGTGTGTTAGATGGGTTGCTATGATATTGAGTAGAGATCTGTAAAATAGCCATCCTTGTCCCTGGGACTGTCCTGCCACTTCTCTGTCCTAGCTATGCCCACTCCTTTGAATGTGAATACATATTTTAATAGTACATTTATTGATTTAAGATAGCTTGAGTTTAAATATGATTGTATAAAATATATGTATTAAATTCTATTACCAACACTATCCATCAGTTTTCCAGGTAGTTAATACTGTTAGATTCTTCTGGAGTAATTTACCATTTGTAATTTGGAATTATTGTGTATCCTGCTTAGAAATTGATAGCTTAATTATCAAGCATCACAGCTGTTTTGAAAGAACAACTATACCTCCATACCTAGTAGGCACAGTGCCTGGAACATAATCAGTATTCAGTGAGTGTTTTTTGTCTAAATAGATGATCTTCAGAATTTATTTAGAGTAGTATATTACTTTTGTTGATGTACAGTCGTGTTGCTTAATGACAGAGATATGTACTGAGAAATGCATCATTAGGTGATTTGTTCATTGTGTGAACATCATAGAGTGCACTTACACAAACCTAGATAGTATAGCCTACTACACACCTAGGCTATATGGCATAGCCTATTGATCCTAGGCTGCAAACCTGTACAGCATGTTACTGTACTAAATACCGTAGGCAATTGTAACACAATGGTAAGTATTCGTTTATTTAAACATAGAAAAGGTACATTAAAATATGGTATAAAAGAAAAAATGGTACACTTGTATAGGACACTTACCATGAGTGGAGCTTGCAGGACTGGAAATTGCTGAGTGAGTCAGTGAGTTACTGGTGAGTAAATGTGAAGGCCTAGGACATTATAATACTGTAGACTTTATAAACATTGTTCCACAAGCCCTCCCCCACTTCCTTCCAACAAGGTCAGAAATAGAACATCAAAGCTGTCAGTGTTGCTCCATGAACAGGGATGTGGGTTGGATTAATTGGAGATATTGGAGAAGCTGGCTGCGTAATCCATAGATCACTGTAATAGTGTCTGTCAGGAGGGAGTGAAAGATGACCTGAGGATCAGTAGGAATAACAACAAATCAAGATGGAGAGAGAAAGGTACACAAGGGATTGTCATGGCAATGTGGTTTTGGCTATTGCATGTTGGAGCAGTGGTCAGATTAAGGAATTTTGTGGTATTCATTTAAAAAAAGAGAGAGTGTTTAACATAGAGAGGGTATAGGGCTAAGGACTAAATATTTTGAGTTTGGAAATTTGGTTTGATTCCATTAATCCTATGAGGCACAAAGGGCTCTCTCTGGCATTGAATCGATGAAAGAAAGAAAACTTATCTATGCTTTATATTATTGCATCCTGAAAATATTTCTGAAGTACAGGGGCAAGCTGTCTCTGTACTACTACAGAAAACTTTTACTAAAGTGGCAGTCATTTAATATTTGTTAAGGTAGCTCTTGTACACCTGTGTCTTTGTACAGGATCTTAGGTCCTCAACAAATAATTTACAGCAGTAAACTCTGAAGACCATCAGGCTAGATCTGGACGGACTGTAGTATCACCTGCATATGTAGAACTGGGAGGACAGGCCCCTCTGTGCTGAAACAAGTCAGTGGCAGACCGATAGGCATGTAATCTGTGCACTCAAAATTGATGTGCTGTGAGTAAGAGGGAATCTTGCTAAGCCCCACAGATAGGGCTCCCATTGTAAACAAAGCAAAACAAAACAAAACTCCTGAACCACATATACTTCCATTTCTTAGAGGAAATTCAGCTCCGTTATAATCTTATGGTACCATTGTCATATTGTTGATCAAAACATTATAAAGGATTTGGCTATATGTAAAAGTAGCTTTCTCTAAACACTTGCTAAGCTTAATTATGTTTGAATAGTCTAGGACACTTGACCATCCCTAACTGACTGGAGCTAGAATTACACATTTATGACAGGAGTATTTGACAGTGCATGTGTTCAGGACCTGTACCTGAATGGAAGTTATATCCTAGTTTATTTCTAAATAAACCCCGCTCTTTATTTCTTACAAATGAATAGGAAGAAACAGAATATGTGGAACTTCTGGCAGCAGAAAAACATCAAGTTGAAGCCCTTAAAAATATGCAACATCAAAACAAAAGTTTATCCATGCTTGATGAAATTCTTGAAGATGTAAGAAAGGCAGCAGATCGTTTAGAAGAGGAAATAGAAGAACATGCTTTTGATGACAATAAATCAGTAAGTAGCATTCCATACAATTTCCTCGTCACCTGCTGAGCTATTTACTGAAAGAATATGTTGAAATTGTTTGCATCTATATATTTTTGTGTAGATTGAAAGACAAACACTTCTGTGTCATAAAAATAATTTGGTTTAATCCTGCCAAAGTATACTAGTTATCCTTTATTTTCCCTTCATGTTTGTCAGTCCCCCATCAGTGGCTCATCTTTGTTTTCCAGTTGTGTACTCAGGTGGGTTAGGACTCCTGCTTCAAGAAAGCTTGCTCTGGACAGTCAGGTTTCAATATTGGTCAACCGGGGAGCAATAAGCTCTTTATAGGAAATGATCTCCATATCTGAAGCAGGATTTCAGACTGTTCACTCGTTATATGTTCAGGATTCTTTGGGGAAAAATTAGATTAATGCTGAAAATTGTGAGTCTTAGAATGGACTCAGAAAAGAGTTAGGTAATAAAAAAACAAATTAGAACAAAATCAGAGAAGCAAGGAGGGAAAATAAAATTGAGTGAAAGGAATGGGGTGTTTTTAAAACTAATTATGGGATGGAGGATAACTCATAACTATTTTAAGGGCTATGAATTTTTGGAAGAGTATGCCCTTGAAAGTAAAACACTCATTCCCTTTACTCATGGCTCCCTGAACATTTTTGTATTTCAAAGGCATCGGGGTTTCCCCCCACCAAGCATTTCTCCATATCTTTGTGGCACCAGCAGGATGTCCTATAATTCGATTCAGTTCTGAATCTATATACGTGGAGTTAGTGCAGACCCCACAGATAAAGTCTCAGTCCAAGACTGTCCCCTCAATTTCAGACACCAATCCCAAGTCCCAGGTTGTCACCTTGGAGAATCTCATGACCTCTGTCCTCTGCCTTCAGAATTTACTGGAGCAGATCACAGAACCCAGAAAAGCAGTTTGCTTTCTAGATTACCAGTATATTATTATAAAGGATACAGCTCAGGAAGAGGCAGATGGAAGAGTTACATGGGGGAAAGTATGAGGAAAGAGAGTGGAGTTCCCATGCCCTCTCTGGGCCCACCACCCTCCCAGCTGAACACCTCCCCGTGTTTAGCAAGCTGGAAGATCTCCGAACCCCATACTTGAGAGATTTTTATGGAAGCTTCATTATGTAGATTTGCGATGAACTCAGCCTCCAGCCCCTTTTCCCTTCCTGGAGATCTGGGTAGGTCTGAAAGGTCAACCCTCTCATCACATGGTTGGTTCTCCTGATAACTAGTCTAGTCTTGTGGCTATCTAAGGGCTTTCTAAATATTACCTTACTAATATAAACACAGGTGAAGTTGCTAGGGGCTTGTTATTAATAGCAAGACACTCTTCTGTCGCTCTAGAGCTATTTCAGGAACCAAGGACAAAAGACAAATATAACAAAAGATGTTCTCATTGCTTGTTATCACTTAGGAAATTACATGGGTTTTGGGAGCTGTGAGCCAGGAAAGGGGATAAAGACCAAATATATATTTCTTATTAGAAATCACAATGTCATACCCTGAAATAAGGTAAAGTAGATATTTGGAAGTAATAGAAATCCTAAACACTTCCATCCTTAAATAACTTTTTTAATTGAAAAATTTTTCCTAATTCATGCCAATGAACATTTATTGATCTTTTGTCACACTTGACAGAATACTAAAATATTCCTTTCATTCTTCTATATAGAATTTACTCTCTAAAAGTTGAACTTGAAAACACTTTATTGGTTTTAATTACATAATATTGGTTATTCTTATAGGTCAAAGGTGTCAATTTTGAGGCCGTCCTGAGGGTGGAGGAAGAAGAGGCCAATTCCAAACAAAATCTCACGAAACGGGAAGTGGAGGATGATTTAGGTCTTAGCATGCTAATTGACTCCCAGAACAACCAGTATATTTTGACCAAGCCCAGAGACGCAACAATCCCACGTGCAGATCACCACTTCATAAAGGTAGTCTGTCTGCTTGCTCTCCTCTCAAAATCATATGCGGGGCTTAATTCCTACTAATGTCCCTGACTATCTCCTGATACACATATCAAGTAAAATTGAGCTTTATTTTCTGAACATTATAGTAGAGTGTACAACCTTCCTTGTAATAGATTCTACTAGAATTTCTTATGTTTTCTGTGATTTGAAACATTTTTTCTTAATTTTTTTTCTGTAAGAATAAGGCATTTTAATGTTTAAATGAAAATTAATTTGCTTTTGAGAGTCTGGAAGACTTTTCGAAGTTAAGAGTTACAATAGGATTAAAGCTTTAACCCTCTAAAAACTATTTTCACTAAGATAGAACATTCTTTTGAGGCACAGAAGTTTTGGCTAAAATATCACATATGGCTTTATTTAGACATGGGTGCACTGTGAGAACTGTCGCCTCCAGTGGTGACTGGTGTTCCTTGACTGAGTTAGATGCAGATCTGTGAGCTCTAAGGAAGCCAGTCTAGTAAGAGGATATGGAATTATTTAAAGACTTGAAGTTGATGGTGTTAAGGATTTTGATGGAAATGAGTAATATAAGTAACAAGGTTCAGCCTACTCAGGATAGGCTGGCAAGTTCTAGGTAAATTGTCAGGTCTCTAACAAAACTCTCTGACAATGGAATTTGCACAGGAAAAGAAACCCAGACAAAGAACCTAGTCTTAGAGATGATGCTAACACAGACAGGCTGAGAAGAATATAAATGATCCCCAAGGGCTACAGTGAGGGGCTGATCCCTATATCAATAGATGTGAATCAATAGATAAAGCTCAGCAGATGTTATTGCCTTCCTGGCTGGAATATCAACTGGGAGGAGCTGAGTCTGCAAACTAAACACATTAGTGCCCTCCATGAACAGGTGGGTTCTCTACTGTGAAGTTAATCTTTTTTTTTTCCCTTTGTAATTAATATATAATTTCTGAGGAAATATTTTGAGACTGTATGAAATCCTGCTCCTCATCAAACTTTCATCAGTTTTAGCACCCACTGATTATTCTTGCCTGAAACAATTATTACTGTGATGGTTATATTGATTTTGTGTGGTGGGACAACTAATGGTGAAGATAAGTGAGTTATACTAGGACACCAGCTCTGAAAAGTTTCCCAGATTAGAAGGCTAAATGGAGTCCTAGTGCTCAGAATTCTTAGAATACTACCATGAGGCTTAAGCAAAGGAAAAAAAAAAAAAAAAAAGATAAATTTTGCTATAATTGTTAGACCATCGAGAGCTAACCTCATCTACTCCCAGAATACATTGAGTATTTTCAGCTTCTCTGGGGTACAGAGTAGAAGTAAAAATTCCCTCCCTTCGTTTCATCGTCTGCCCTTTATTTTCATTTAGTGAAATCAGGATACTATCCCATCCTGCTTTTTTCTGTCAACCTACCCTTTTCTTGCTAACTATTATCTTAAATATTTGTTCTTACATTTAGGACATTGTTACCATAGGAATGCTGTCTTTACCTTGTGGCTGGTTATGCACAACAATAGGATTACCTACAATGTTTGGTTATATTATTTGTGGTGTACTTCTGGGACCTTCAGGACTAAATAGTATTAAGGTAAGAACAAAATTTAACTGTTTTAGTATCTGTTTAACAGAATACAAAAGAAACATTCATGAAGACTAAAGAGTTTTAAACTTGAATTAATGAAGATAATTTTTTATAAACCATATTAAAAAAGATGCTCTTTAGAGTTTCATAAGAAATCTCTAAACCATAAGAAAGTCATTTTGTTCATTAATGAATGAGTGACTTTACTAGAGAAAATAATCCTGTTCATATCTTTAAATTATGTTAGTTTTAAAGATTCCATTTCCAGTAATTTGATGAACTACATTATTCAGAGACTGAAAGCAAGTAAAAATGCTGGATTAAATATATTTTTTAAAAAATTCTTTACACATTGAAAAACTGATAAAGTAGTGAGGAATTATCAAGCCTAAATGTAGGGTGTCGTGAGAACCACAGGAGACAATGGCACTGAGGCTGCTTTTGCTGGAGGCTATTTGCTGAACAAATTTATGTGAGCTTTATCTTTTGTTGTAAGGAATGGTCCCAGGCTTTTGTGGGCTTCAAAATTTGTCACTTAAATACACACATTTGGACAAAATAGAAAGAGAATACCAAGAACAGGTGTCATGAGCCCACACGGAAGGAACAGTATAGGATGGTGGAAAATACGCTACGGAATCCTCCAAACCTCAGTGATGCTTCCCAGTTGGGTAGAACAAAAATAGGCAAAGGGGAAAGTGTGGAATGCTCCACTTGTAGCCTCATCCCCTTACTGATGATTAATACACCTTGTACCAGGTTGGGTAGAACAAAAATAGGCAAAGGGGAAAGTGTGGAATGCTCCACTTGTAGCCTCATCCCCTTACTGATGATTAATACACCTTGTACCAGGTTGGAAGAACCTCTGTGATTTTCCCAGATTGGACAGCAGCAGAAGAGGGTGTGAAGAAATCTTTACACCAAACTAATTTTAACAATAGGTAAGATTAGCCAGGTGAGGAGAAGTTGTACTCAGCTTCTCCAGGCTAAAAGTCTGTAAACAGCGAGTGGTAGAATAGATTGATTACCAATGTGAGAGGTGCCCTCGTGGTCTGGGCTCAGCTTGGCAGGGTGGCCTTGGGAAGAATGGTTTTAATTTAATTTTTTGAATAGGTAATTTTCACATGATTGAAACAGTATGAAAAGTAAAAAAATCTCTTCCTATTCCTATCCCATCCCTTTTCAGAATATTTGCAAAGAATAGCAAATACAAATGTTTTCTCCTACCAGCAAAGATAGCTTATAAGCAAAGAATTAGGGCTAAATAACTAGGTAATAGCTATAACTGGAAATTATAAATATGATAATTCTTAATAAATCATCTATACCATGGAAAAATAGTGTAATTACAGTAGATCAAGATAAAAATGCAGGAACAAACTAGCCAAAAGTGGGAGGTGGGTAATGAAAGAAGTGTAATTGTACTAAAATGTTTATCTTTTCCTAGAAGAAGTTAATAGGCTTTCATTTATTAAGTTGAGAAGTATAGATTTAAGTTTATTACTTTGAAGTTATAGGTTACAGACTGATTTTAAAAGGGAAGAAAAAATAAAAATAGCAGTAAGGAACCATAAAAATCAGAAGACATAAAAGAAGTAAGAACAAGTATCTGTAACAGTAAATTTAAGTGCAATAGACTTTCATGTTAAAAAATACAAGTTTGTAGATGGTGTCGGGGAAAAAAGTACGGTAAATAAGATTAAGTAAAAACAAAACTAAGAAAATTCGAAAGTGAAAGGAGAAAAGGTGACAATAAAAGAGGACAGGATTCATAATGTTAATAACTGACAAACTGAGTAAATGAGGTGGAGTTAGGACAGCACACAGACACATGAAGACGCATGAGAGCCTGTATTTTATTTTCAGATGTTCAGGGAACATTTAAAAAGAAAGGAACTAACAAAAGTAACAATAGCAATTAATGAATTTGAAAACAGGTGAATTCATGAGCTGGTTCTTAGACAATAAAACTGTTCCTCATGCTAATCAAAACAAAAAACAAAAAACCACTGTAATCAGGAGGTCCAAATTATCTCAGATATAGAGAAAATTCAAAGAATTAGTTGTTTTAAAAACATACTGTGTTTTTTGGGGGATAGTCCCACTGAGTATGTTAGTACAAGATTGCTCTGTTAAGCACATTTACTATGTTAAATATATGGTTTTAAAATTTTGTTTTTCAGTCTATTGTACAAGTGGAGACATTAGGAGAATTTGGGGTGTTCTTTACTCTTTTTCTTGTTGGCTTAGAATTTTCCCCTGAAAAGCTGAGAAAGGTAAGGACCTCAATCCATGTTATATTGCACCCAATTTAACACAAATGGTTTTGGTTTATTTACTTTTAACATTTGTTCATGACTTTGCTATTAAATTTAATATTTTTAGAATAGAATATGATGTTTTAGTTTGATATTATTTTTGGAACATAAATTATAAAAGATAAAAGATATTAGAAAAAGTAAAAGTTCAGTGAATAAATGGAATTAGCTTTCCTGTGGCTAATTCCAAAAAAGGTCTGAGAAGCAATATGTTTGAACTTTAATATATGGGTCCCTCCAAGAAGGGCCAAAACTGTTAGAGGCTGATACAGCATAGGGATTGAATATTCAATGTGTTATCTTAGAAATAAATTACTAATTCTAATTCCTGAATAAGTGGCAAATTTTGATTATTATTGCTCTGTCATTGTTAAACGAAAATATTTGAAAGATTAATAATAGGAGCATATATATAAATAAATGTTAAAATAATGGCAGCAACAGTTGCCTTCTAAATTTATTTGCTTTTAGAATTATTACTTTGAATGCTGAAGTATTTCAGAATGGAAATAAGAGGTTGGAACAAACACATCACAGAGGAGGGAAATAGTTCATTGATAAGCTGACGGGAATGGAGGTAGGAGAATAAAAGGAACACTACTGGGTACAAAAAAAATGTCAATTAAAATCAGGTACCATTTTGCCTAACAGTATTAACTAGAATATTAATGTCAAGTGAACAAAGGGTTTTAAAATGACGATGAGGGGTAATAGGTGTTCTTAACCAGATTAATGTAAGTTTTTTGAGAATAGTCTAGCAGTTCAACTTAAGAGCCTTAAACCTAATAGTTCTACTTTTGGGTCTCTATTCAAAGGAAAGAATCAAATATAAGTTTGTTTGTTTGTTTGTTTAAACTAACCCACAAAATGTATCCAGCTCCTCATTGTAGTATTTTTATAAGAGATTAGAAGCAATAACGATGATCAAATATTATGTAGCCATTAAAAGTATTATAAAAATGTGTAATAACAAAGAAAAATATGTTAAAATGCTGAACTCAAAAGGAGAAAAATGAGCAGATAGCATGAACATGGCAATCCAAAAGGATCCAAAACACATAGGAAAAGTAACAAAAAATAGCATACTAAATAACTATGGAGGCTTATTTTTTCCTTCTCTATATTTTCCAAATTTTCTATAATAACCAATATATACTTTTTGTAATGAGGAGAAATAAACTTTTCGTTTAAAGTCTTGTGTTTGCTTTCAAGGAGTAACTATTCCACTTTTGCTGACCTCTTTTCCCATTCGTCTCCTTAGTTCATCCTGTCTGTTATTCTTTGACCTTTGTTTCCTTTATCTCGTTTTTTCATATTGAAAGCTCCATTTGTCCATCTATTGATTACTCTCGTTTCCTTTTCATACTTCCTGAGATATGCCTTCTCATAAAGCATTCTGAATTACTTTAGTGTTTTTGCCAGGTACTTTTCTATCTTTTTACATGCTTCTGGCATGATAACCTCCATGTATTAATTTCTGAATTCAAAGTCTAAAGAAAATTGGCTACTTTCCTGAGTCCTAAAGAAAAGTGGTTGCATTCTTCCTGTTAATTCTGTTGAGGTATGTAGTGGGTGGAATGGAAGAGAACCAGTTTGGATGGCGAGGACCTCCAGGGCCTCCAAAGGAGCTGAGAGGCTGAGCAGGAAAATCATCTTGGGACGGTTCCATGAAAGTACAGGCCTCTGCTTCGTAGCACAGCATAGGCTCATCTGGGTTTTCATGTGTGTTTAGTTTAAAGAAGTTCATAGCAAACAGCGATGACTACCTTGTGCTTTAGAGCAAAGAGGGACAAAGTTCTGATTCTCCATCAACTAGCATTGCTGTCTCAACAAGGTCCCTCATATCAGTTTCCTCGTCTGTATAGTGAAGGATTTGGAAGATTAAAGTTTCTTCTGACTCCCAATTTTCATAATTTATGTTTTTCTTCACTGTAATAGTCAGTGTTAAACAGAAAAATGTTATACAACATAATGCTAACATAATTTTCAATATAAAAGCTGCATACCTTTATCAGTGTTATGATATTTATATAATACTATAAAGGGTTTTACACCCTCAGTCATTTTAGTTTGTATTTGGTGTTTTGTGAGTAAGCTTAGTAAGTGTGATGTAGTCTGATAAATGGAAAGGGCACCAATTTAGTGACTGGGCAGTG